>NC_138987.1:68017801-68520121 GCF_964341445.2 Mesoplodon mirus
AGCCCTAGTTGCTCAGCTGAGACTTTCTTTGTGAGGCAGTGACACTATAGCCATTTTCTCTCACTGGTTAGGCATGGGAAGGGTGTGTTTGCCAGTCCCTGAGTGCTTCACCATTCCTTGTTGATTCTTTAACCCTGCCCACACCTCTTGTCATCAGTCCCTTCTTGAAAGTTTCTTGAATTAAACATTTGGAATATGCCATCAGTTCCCTGCTAAAACCCTGGCTGATATAGGGATTTATCCTTGAGAAATAATCAAAGGTGCAGACACAGACTTAGGGGCAAGAATGTTATTTGCAGCATAATTTACAACAGCAAAAACATTAGAAACAAGGTGCATGGCCAACACAAGGGAAAAGATGGAATATGAGGCAGCTATGAATGGCTAACTGCATAATTGTACTGACTAACCTAGGGAATGCTCATAAAGCAACGTTTAAGTGAGAATGAGATGTAAAACCATACTTAGTGAATGTCCACAATTTTTATAATTTTGTGTGGATGTGCTTGTATAAGGTTTGAATTGAGATGAAATTGGAGAGAGTAGTTTATTGAATGAGGATTCGATTTGCCAGTATATTTATATTTTTCTGATTGAATGTTTTGAACCACAGGTGTAAATCCAATTAATAGGGGGCCCAGGTTTGATCCCTGGTCAGGGAGCTAGATCCCACATGCATGCCACAACTAAGAGTTCGCATGCCACAACTAAGGAGGCCGCCTGCTGCAATTAAGACCAAGCACAACCAAATAAATAAATAAATATTTTTTTTAAAATGGGCAGAAGACCTAAATAGACATTTCTCCAAAAAAGACACACAGATGGCCAACAGGCACATGAAAAGATGTTCCACACCTCTAATTATCAGAGAAATGCAAATCAAAACTACAATGAGATACCACCTCACACTGGCCAGAATGGCCATCATCAAAAAGTCTACAAATAATAAATGCTGGAAAGGGTGTGGAGGAAAGGGAACCCTTCAACACAGTTGGTGGGAATGTAAATTGGTGCAGCCACTATGGAGAACAGTATGGAGGTTCCTTAAAAACTAAAAATAGAGTTGCCATATGATCCAGCAATCTCACTCCTGAGCATATCCAGACAAATCTGTAATTCAGAAAGATACATGCACCCCTGTGTTTACAGCAGCACTATTCGCAATAGCCAAGACATGGAAACAACGTAAATGTCCATCGACAGATGAATGGATAAAGAAGATGTGGTATATATATACAATGGAATACTACTCATCCACAAAAAAGAATGAAATAATGCCATTTGCAGTAACATGGATGAATCTAGAGATTATCATACTAAGTGAAGTCAGGAAGAGAAAGACAAATACCATGTGATATCACTTATATGTGGAATCTAAAATATGACACAAATGAACATATCTATGAAACAGAAACAGACTCACAGACACAGAGAACAGACTTGTGGTTGCCAAGGGGTGTGGAGGAGGGAAGGACTGGGAGTTTGGGATTAGCAGATGCAAACTATTATGTAGAATGGATAAAAAACAAGGGCCTACTGTATAGCATAGGACATATTCAGTGTCCTGGGATAAACCATAATGGGAAAGAATATGAAAAATATGAAAAAGAGTATATATGTATAACTGAATCACTTTGCTGTACAACAGAAATTAACACTGTAAATCAACTATACTTCAATGAAGTTTTTTTTAAAAAGACACAAAGACCACTGTGGGATAGTGGAAAGAACGCAACTTGGGATTAAAACACTAGAATTTGATTTTAGGCTTTGTCACAACCACAATCAAGCAGTCCATGAAATCTGCTGCAAAATATATAGTAGAACATAAATTATAAAGCTCAATTATGTAATCAGGGAATCACGAAAAGCTTCTTCATCAGAGTCTGAATGCTCTGTGACATGCATAGCAAGTATGTGTTTACTAAGCTGGAGTTAACATTAGTCTATCCTTCTAATCCTTCTCTACTTCAGAACAGACGTGCACATTGTTCTCCCTGCATACGCATAATTATGAAAGTTTTGGCGTATTAGTTACAGTGAGAATGAGCATTCAAAAGCCAGAGCTGATGGTTAAAACAGAAGTGGCATTATTCTTAGACAGGAAAATGGGTATTAAGAGTCCCTGACTCTTAATTACAGTATGTTTCCATAAAGAAAACTGGAAAGGCTGTTTAGGAATCTAGCTTACAGAAAACAAGCAATCCCACAGTTGTATGAGCCAGAGATAAAATTATTTTTAAATTATATTATTTTTTAATTATACAACGGGAAGACAACCCAATAATGGTCTAATGGCATCAAACTGATAACGACTGAGGGATTCAAATAAAATATGAATGTAGGATAAACCTGAAATGCTGAATTAAAAGGGATATGAGGGCTTCCCTGGTGGCGCAGTGGTTGAGAGTCTGCCTGCTGATGCAGGGGACACGGGTTCGTGCCCCGGTCTGGGAAGATCCCACATGCTGCGGAGCGGCTGGGCCCATGAGCCATGGCCGCTGAGCCTGCGCATCCGGAGCCTGTGCTCCGCAGCGGGAGAGGCCACAACAGTGAGAGGCCCGCGTACCACAAAAAAAAAAAAAAAAAAAAAAAAAAGGATATGAGCAACTAAGATGCGATCAGATTTCCAGTTCTGACATTTTCTTCTCTGATCACAGCATCCTAATCATCCCATTCTTTCACTCCTACTGAACATCCTATCTGTCCAAATAATAAATTCAAGTTTTACATTTGCCTGTTCTTTCAGCATAGCTACAGGCTGCAGCTTCATTTATCTCCCTACCCAATGTGATGCTACGCCAGTGGTGCTCGTTTGATCACTAGACTAGACTCTCTCATCAATACGTATACTTGTGCCATAGTCTGTTTGGCCAGACCTCGAGCTTAGGAATCTCTAATGTCTGTTTTCTTTGCTCATACTCTGAAGCTGCCAAACCCAGCTGTAGAATCACAGAACTAATCTCGCCTTCTGCCTACAATGGTGATAAAGGACACAATGAAAAATGTCTTCCAAATTCCCTCCTGATTAACCAGGAGAGTATCTTAAATGAGAAAACTCGTCTATGAACATGGTAAAATAAAAGATACAGTCAGGGCCTCCCTGGTGGCGCAGTGGTTGAGAGTCCGCCTGCCGATGCAGGGGATACGGGTTCGTGCCCCGGTCTGGGAGGATCCCATATGCCGCGGAGCGGCTGGGCCCGTGAGCCATGGCCGCTGGGCCTGCGCATCCGGAGCCTGTGCTCCGCAACGGGAGAGGCCACAACAGTGAGAGGCCCGCATACCCCAAAAAAAAAAAAAAAAAAAAAAAAAAAAAAAAAGATACAGTCAGATTCTATTAAGAGAAAAAATAATCCTGCCTAACTTTCTGTGAAGTAGGATTGAAATATAAGAACCTTGTTCTTGCTCATTACTTGTTGCCACAGTGACCATGACTCAGTAACTAAAGGAACTGACGTTCCATTCATTCTGAGCTACCTAGGCCGTTTATTATCAGGTGAGAAAGCCATAGAATGACATTTTTAGGTATCCAGGAACACAGAAGCCAGATTGTCTTCCCAAATAAATGCCCTGAAGGCCTGCTTCAGAACCCCAACATATTAATAAAAATTTAGATTCAAGAAAACAAAAGTGGTGGCTAAAGGAATTGGGGTAATCAATAAGGTAAGTTAAATATCTAGAGAGAAGTTGAATTTTTACAAATAGTGTATAAATTCGAAATAAAGTTACTTGAAACAGATGATTTATACTAGTTAACACGAAGACAGTGATGCAGTTTATGACTACAGTCTAAATGAAACCACCCCTCCCCCTACCACCAAAGAAAACACTGGAGAGAAAGGAGAAGCTTCACCAAAGGAAACCAAAGCCCTGGGTTTCACATCCTTCATAATGGGGAGTAAAGTTCTTATATTGCTCTTGATTTTAATAATTAGATGGCAAAAGTATAAGAATGGTTTAACTGAAACAGGATGCTTTCCTTCTTAATTATTGCAGAGAATAAGAACAAACTAACAATCCATGTCTAAAAGAGGAAAGGGATTAAAACCCAGGAAGTATAAAATAAGATCTTTTAATTTTTCTAACAATTAAAATGGTAATCTACCTCTTTTTCTGCCCAGTACCTCTGCATTTTTCTGAGAAAAGAACCCCATGCCCCCATCCCCACTCTAACCATAGACTCCAAATGGAGATAACATCGTTTTACATGATCTTATGTACCTGGTCTAGATTATGCAGAAGTGAGTATCTGACTTAAGCTGGGTCAATCCTAGAACCTCATCATCCCCACCCACTCACCACCCAGTCCTGTATACTGGTTGAGTTCATAGGCAAATAGATTTTGGCACAAACTGTGAACATCATATTACTTCTCTAGGGTTTGTTCAACAGGACTTGTGCAAATGGTTTTTTTTTTAACTTTGAAGATAAAGCTGGGAAGATGGGTGGAGAAGTATGTGTGGACAAGAGTAGTCAGAGAGGGACTTCCCTGGCGGTCCAGTGGTTAAGACGCTGCGCTTCTACTACAGGGGGAGCGGGTTTAATCCCTGGTCGGCACCTCCAAAAAAAAAAGAGTAGTCAGAGAGAAGCAAAGAAGGGAGGTGGAGCTAGAAGATGGTGGTAGCCTCAAGTCTCTGGCTCAGGGGGTCTCTAGCTGCACTCTTGCCCTTTCTGGTTACAGGAGCCAATGAATTTCCATTTTGCCTAAGTTAATTCAAGATGAATTTCTACATCTTAAAACCAAATACGTACATGTAAGATTTATGATTATTAATGTAAATGAACTTAATATTTTTAGTAAAAAGTCAAAGACTCAGATTCCAATGGAAAATAAATCCAGTTCTAAGGCCCCTTTCTCACTACTTAACATCTTGAAATCATCTGGAATTCTACTTCTGGAAAATTAACTTTTACATTGTGTATTAATAATAAATTAGTCATAGTGATAACATTTACAGATTCCTTTATTGTGATAATTAAATGAGCTAATGCATGAAAAGTATTTGGCGTGATGCTTGGCACATACTAATCCTTCAAGTGTTTGCAATGGTGAGGAGGATTATCAATATTATTATCACTCCACACAGAGCCCTTCTCTCTCTGCAAGCTCTCTTTTCATGATCTTATCCTCAGCTTTCACTATCACAACTACCTGGATGATTTCCAAACCTATGTCACCTACCTGGACACCACTCCTGGGCTTCCTTGTTTTACTTTCAATTTCTCGTACAAACCACCGCTTAAATATTCCACCAGCACATCGAGCTCAACGCATCCAAATTAAACTATCTCCTAATTTCCTAATTCCTGTTAATAGAACAAGCATTCTCCCCATTCCCTAATCTGGAAACCTTTGGTGCCCCTCTTACCTTGCCCGCATCCCTCAGCAAGATAGTTGAGCCCAGTGCCTGGATCATGTAGCTGCACAGTCCATGCCGGTCTACTTCCCTATCCTCTTTTAACTTTAATACATCGTTAAGCCCTGTAAAAAAAAACTTTAAAAAATGCCGCTGTGGGGCTTCCCTGGTGGCGCAGTGCTTGAGAGTCCGCCTGCCGATGCAGGGGATATGGGGTCGTGCTCCGGTCCGGGATGGTCCCACATGGCGGTGGAGCGGCTGGGCCCGTGAGCCATGGCCGCTGAGCCTGTGCGTCCGGAGCCTGTGCTCCGCGGCGGGAGGGGCCGCATTAGTGAGAGGCCCGCGTACCGCAAAAAAAAAAAAAAAGAAAAAAAAATGTCGCTGTGTTTACCTTCCTCTTTATGACTCCCTCCTTCCAATGTATTACTTTTCACTAGTATTGAGTTAGACTCCTAGTTTTCCTCCTTATTTTCCAATTTCTTCTCCCATCTGCTATCCTTACAGATTAATCCTCCTCAAACATCGTGCCAATCATGCATTTGTTATATGTTAACTAACAGGTTCCTTTTTTTGAACATAAGTCTAAACCTGTCAGCCATCATGCCAGGCTTTCTACTAACATGGGTCTCACCTACATCACCAACTGCAGCCTTTATGGACACTATGGCTCAGTTGACCTGGCACATGGACCTCTCCCTGATAACCCCAAACATTTTTGGAACTCTCTAGTTTTATCCTTGATATTTCTTCTGTCTGGAAAGTGTTCTTGAACCATCTCTGCCTGTCAAATCCTATCTAACCTTCCAGGACTTTGTCAGAAACCACCCTTGTCAAAAAGCCTTGATTCATGCGCCAGCTATGACTTGTTCTTCAAGCCACTGTAGCATTCTGTATGCCTCTGATAGTGATGAAAATGTTTTTCTTTAAAGATTTTCAGGATTTGTTATCTTGATCTTTTACCAGATTGTAAATTGTTTAAAGGGTTTTGTCCCACTTATCTTTTAATTTTCTGTAGGCCCTTGCTTGTATAGCATATTTCACAGAGTTGGTACTCAAATATTTGTTAAATTTAATAAAGATTGTACAATTTAAGACAGAAAAAATTATTCTGAAAGCATAACCAAGGTTTCTTAAGCAGACTATGTAAAATAAAGGCTTGTTCAAGTACAAAACCCTATTTACTATATGTAAATCTTTGCTTAGAGAATGAACTAGCTAAATATGTCTCTGAACAACACAAGACAAGGCACACACAATTTTTATGGCAGTAGACCTGAAAGAAACATGTACTTTGCAGAGAAACCAGGCCACAGAAACACCTGTGGCATATGAATAAAGGTCTTTCTGAATATTTGATGAAGTGCCAGAGGTGCTCTTTGCACACAGCTTATTTAGAAATATTTGGCTCTCCATGTTACTTTTGTTAATACAGAGATAACAACAGCTTTCAAACACTACACCGTACAGCCTGAGTAGAGGTGAGAAAATAATGGAATATAGGGCTAGGAATGCAGATTGCAGCCGAATTGTGGAGGACCTGGAAGGCTGGTATCAGGATTTTATTTAGTAAGCAACTCATTGAAATTTTTTGTTGTTGTTTCTTATTGTTTGTGCTTGATCCTGTGAGCACCATCATAGAAATGTGCTTCAGGAAAATTAACTGCAGAGCAGAGGGTAGTTTGGATTAGAAAGAGAGCCTAGAGGTAAGGACCTAGCTAGTCTACTTAGAGTAGAAAAAGGTCAAATGCACTGAAGTGGCAGAAGTAATGGACAGGAGGGAAAGGATGCTGATGCAGGAACTATTACAAAGGACTTAGCAAGTGACCTGAAAACGATTACGATGATCAGGGTAAGGAGAAACCAAGAATAGCTCCTCAAGTTTTGACCCGAGAGTACAGACAGACAGTAGTAATGTGGGGAGAGAGGGAGGGGGAGAGAGAGAGAGAGAGGGAGGGAGGGAGACAGGGAACATCCTAGAGGAGCTGGAAATGTTAATTTTATTTCCTTTACTCCTGTGAAAACAGGTTTTCTTCTTACTTCCCTCATTGTTCCTTCTTAGTCTTATATGTTGGTTTCTCTTCCTTTGTTTGTCCTTTAAAAGTTAGCATTTCAGACAAGTCACCAATATCTGGGCAATGCAAGCCAGTTAGATACCTCTTTCTGTGTAGCAAATGGAATAAAATTTTAAAGGATTTATCACCTGCAGTATTGTTATTAGTGTAGGTAAAAGATATGTTAAAAAAAAAGATATGGTTATGTTCTCCTGAGAGAGGGGAGTATAAATTGGGAATTAGATTTTATATTTAGAGGTACATATACTATATACTTCAGGGCTTTACAGTTTAAATCGACTTTATTGATATGTACATATGATAAAATACATTCATTTAAGTGTATTGTTAGGTACATTTTGATGAAAGCATACTCACGTAACTAGTACTCCAATTAAAATAAAGGAAACTTTGAACAAACCTTGCACCAGCCCAAATGCCTCTCTGCCACTGCTTTGGACCTCTGGCATCACCTTGGCTTGAAATGGACCCCAGCTGCTCCTGTTCCACTGGTGGATCCTGCACCTGTGCTAACTCCTGCAAACTCACCTCCTGCAGGAAGGGCTGCCACTCCTGCTGCCCCATGGGCTGTGCCAAGCGTACCCATAGCTGTGTCTGCACAGCAGCACTGGACAAGTGCAACTGCTGCCCCTGATGCCAGGCAGATCCCGCTCCCGGATGTAAACAGCACCACATACAAATCTGCATTTTTTTTTTATGCTACCCTAACCGGATTGCTGCATTCCTTTTTCTATAAAATATTTGAAGGACAGTAAGCTCATCTAGATTCTTAAAAAAAATTTTTTTATTACCCCCCAAATTCACCCATATCCCTTTGCTGTCATTTTCTCTCTAACGCCCCCCCCCAAACATAAACATGATTCTGCTTTCTGTCACTATGGATTATTTTTCCTGTTTCAAAATTTCAAATAAATGGAATCATATGGTATGTAATTTTTGTGTCATTTGTAACTAAAGAAAAGATTTCAAATGTCTCCAGATTGATGTACATTAATAGTTCATTCCTTATTATTACTGAGTAGTTCCAATACAATTCCAATTTCATTAGCTCCACTAAAATTTGTTTATATAGTCACCTGTTGATAGATTGTTTCCAGTTTTTGCTCATTGTGAATAAAATTATTAACATTCATTTTTTCTATTAACTTTTTAAAAAATTGGAACATAGTTGCTTTACAATGTTGTGTTAGTTTCAATGAAGTGAATAAACTATGTTTATATATATAATCCCTCCCTCTTGTACCTCCCTCCCCCCCCCACCGTCCCACCCATCTAGGTCATCACAGAGCATGGAGCTGAGCTCCCTGTGCTGTGCAGCAGGTTCTCATTAGCTATCTATTTTACACCTGGTAGTGTATATATGTCAATCATAATCTCCCAATTCGTCCCACCCTTCCCTTCCACCCCTGTGTCCACATGTCCATGCTCTACAACTGTGTCTCTATTCCTGCCCTGCAAATAGATTCATCTGTATCATTTTTCTAGATTCCACATATATGCGTTAATATACGATATTTGTTTTTAGTCTTTCTGACTTGCTTCACTCTGTATGACAGACTCTAGGTCCATCCACATCTCTACAAATGACCCAGTTTCGTTCTTTTTTATGACTGAGTAATATTTCATTGTATACAGGTAACACATCTCCTTTATCCATTCATCTGTTGATGGACATTGAAGTTGTTTCCATGCCCTTGCTATTGTAAATAGTACTGCAATGAACACTGGGGTACACGTCTTTTTTTTTTAAATTAATTTTTGGCTGTGTTGGGTTTTCGTTGCTGTGCCAGATATCTCTAGTTGAGGCGAGCGGGGGCTACTCTTTGTTGCGGTGCACAGGCTCCTCATCGTGGTGGCTTCTCTTGTGGAGCACAGGCTCTAGGGACAAGGGCTCAGTAGTTGTGGCTCACAGGCTCTAGGGAGCAGGCTCAGTAGTTGTGATGCACAGGCTCAGCTGCTCTGTGGCATGTGCGATCTTCCCAGACCAGGGCTCGAACCAGTGTCACCTGCACTGGCAGGCAGATACTTAACCACTGCGCCACCAGGGAAGTCCCCCGTATGTCTTTTTGAATTATGGTTTTCTCAAGGTATACACCCAGTAGTGGATTGCTGGGTCATCTGGTAGTTCTATTTTTAGTTTTTTAAGGAACCTCCATACTGTTCTCCATACTGGCTGTATCAATTTGCATTCCCACCAACAGTGCAAGAGTGTTCCCTTTCCTTCACACCCTCTCCAGCATTTATTGTTTGTAGATTTTCTGATGATGCCCATTCTAACCGGCGTGAGCTGATACCTCATTGTAGTTTTGATTTGCATTTCTCTAATAATTAGTGATGTTGAGCAGCTTTTCATGTGCCGCTTGGCCATCTGTATGTCTTCTTTGGAGAAATGTCTATTTAGGTCTTCTGCCCATTTTTTGATTGGGTTGTTTTTTTGATATTGAGCAGCTTTTGGAGATTAATCCTTTGTGAGTTGCTTCATTTGTAAATATTTTTTCCCATTCTGAGGGTTGTCTTTTCGTCTTGTTTAGGGGTTCCTTTGCTGTGCAAAAGCTCTTGTTTCATTAGGCCTCATTTGTTTATTTTTGTTTTTATTTTCATTACTCTAGGAGGTGGGTCAAAAAAGATCTTGCTGTGATTTATGTCAAAGAGTGTTTCCTATGCTTTCCTCTGAGAGTTTTATAGTGTCTGGTCTTACATTTAGGTCTTTAATCCATTTTGAGTTTATTTTTGTGTATGGTGTTAGGGAGTGTTCTAATTTCATTCTTTTACATGTAGCTGTCCTGTTTTCCTAGCACCACCTATTGAAGAGACTGTCTTTTCTCCATTGTATATTCTTGCCTCCTTTGTCATAGATTAGGTGAACATAGGTGCATGGGTTTATCTCTGGGCTTTCTATCCTGTACCATTGATCTATATTTCTGCTTTTGTGCCAGTACCATACTGTCTTGATTACTGTAGCTTTGTAATATAGTCTGAAGTTGGGGAACCTGATTCCTCCAGCTTCGTTTTTCTTTCTTAAGATTACTTTGGCTATTCGGGGTCTTTTGTGTTTCCATGCAAATTGTAAAATTTTTTGTTCTAATTCTGTGAAAAATGCCATTGGTAATTTTATAGGGATTGCATTGAATCCGTAGATTGCTTTGGGTAGTATAGTCATTTTCACAATATTGATTCTTCCAATCAAAGAACATGGTATATCTCTTCATCTGTTTGTGTCATCTTTGATTTCTTTCAACAGTATCTTATAGTTTTCTGAATACAGATCTTTTACCTCCTTAGGTAGGTTTATTCCTAGGTGTTTTATTCTTTTTGTTGCAATGGTGAATGGGATTGTTTCCTTAATTTCTCTTTCTGATCTTTCATTGTTAGTGTATAGGAATGCAAGAGATTTCTGTGCATTAATTTTGTATCCTGCAACTCTACAAATTCATTGATTAGCTCTAGTAGTTTTCTGGTGGCATCTTTAGCATTATCTATGTAAAGTATCATGCCATCTGCAAACTGTTACAGTTTTACTTCTTCTTTTCCAATTTGTATTCCTTTTATTTCTTTTTCTTCTCTGATTGCTGTGGCTAGGACTTCCAAAACTTTGTTGAATAATAGTGGTGAGAGTGGACATTCTAGTCTTGTTCCTGATCTTAGAGGAGATGTTTTCAGTTTTTCACTATTGAGAATGATGTTTGCTGTGGGTTTGTCGTATGTGGCCTTTATATTATGTTGAGGTAGGTTCCTTCTATGCGCACTTTCTGGAGAGTTTTTATCATAAATCGGTGTTGAATTTTATCAAAAGCTTTTTCTGCATCTTCCAAGATGATCATATGGTTTTTATTCTTCAGTTTGTTAATATGGTGTATCACACTGAGTGATTTGTGTATATTGAAGAATCCTTGCATGCCTGGGATAAATCTCACTTGATAATGGTGTATGATCCTTTTAATGTGTTGTTGGATTCTGTTTGCTAGAATTTTGTTGAGGATTTTTGCATCTATGTTCATTAGTGATATTGGTCTGTAATTTTCTTTTTTTGTTATATCTTTATACGTTTTTGGTATCAGGATGGCGGTGGCCTTGTAGAACGAGTTTGGGAGTGTTCCTCTCTCTGCAATTTTTTGAAAGAGTTTGAGAAGGAGAGGTGTTATCTCTTCTCTAAATGTTTGATAGAATTAGCTTGTGAAGCCATCTGGTCCTGGACTTTTATTTGCTGGAAGATTTTTAATTATAGTTTCAATTTCATTACTTGTGATTGGTCTGTTTATATTTTCTAATTCTTCCTGATTCAGTCTTTGAAAGTTGTACCTCTCTAAGAATTTGTCCATTTCTTCTAGGTTGTCCATTTCATTGGTGTATAGTTGCTTGTAGTAGTCTCTTATGATCCTTTGTGTTTCTGCAGTGTCAGTTGTAATTTCTCCTTTTTCATTTCCAATTTTATTGATTTGAATCCTCTCCCTTTTTTTCTTGATCAGTCTGGCTAATGGTTTATCAATTTTGTTTATCTTCTCAAAGAACCAACTTTTAGTTTTATTGATTTTTGCTATTGTTTCCTTTGCTTCTATTTCATATATTTCTGCTCTCATCTTTATGATTTCTTTCCCTCTACTAACTTTGAATTTTTGTTGTTGTTCTTCTTTCTCTGGTTGCTTTAGGTGTAAGGTTAGATTGTTTATTTGAGATTTTTCCTGTTTCTTGAGGTGAGATTGAATTGCTATAAACTTCCCTCTTAGAACTGCTTTTACTGCATCCTATAGGTTTTGGGTTGTGTTTTCATTGTCATTTGTTTCTATGTATTTTTTACTTTCTTCTTTGATTTCTTCAGTGATGTCTTGGTTATTTAGTAGTGTATTGTTTAGCCTCCATGTGTTTGTGTTTTTTAGTTTTTTTTTCCTGTAATTGATTTCTAATCTCATAGTGTTGTGCTCGGAAAATTTGCTTGATATGATTTCAATTTTCTTAAATTTACCAAGGCTTGATTTGTGACCCAAGATGTGATCTATCCTGAAGAATGTTCCATGTGCACTTGAGAAGAAAGTGTATTCTGCCGCTTTTGGGTGTAATGTCCTGTAAATATCAATTAAAGCTATCTGGTCTAACATGTCATTTAAAGCTTGTGTTTCCTTATTTATTTTCTGTCTGGATGATCTGTCCATTGGTATAAGTGGGGTGTTAAAGTCCCCCACTATTATTGTGTTACTGTCAATTTCCCCTCTTATGGCTGTTAGCATTTGCCTTATGTATTGAAGTGCTCCTATGTTGGGTGCATAAATATTTATAATCGTTATATCTTCTTCTCAGATTGATCCCTTGATCATTATGTAGTGTCCTTCTTTGTCTCTTGTAACATTCTTTATTTTAACATCTATTTTATCTGATATGAGTATCGCTACTCCAGCTTTCTTTTGATTTCCATTTGCATGGAATATCTTTTTCCATCTCTTCACTTTCAGTCTGTATGTGTCCCTAGGTCTGAAGTGGGTCTCTTGTAGACAGCATATATATGGGTCTTGTTTTTGTATCCATTCAGCCAGTCTGTGTCTTTTGGTTGGAGCATTTAATCCATTTACATTCAATGTAATTATTGATATGTATGTTTCTATTACCATTTTCTAACTTGTTTTGGGTTTCCTTTTGTGGGTCTTTTTCTTCTTTTGTGTTTCCTGCCTAGAGAAGTTCCTTTAGCATTTGCTATAACGCTGGTTTGGTGGTGCTGAATTTTCTTAGCTTTTGCTTGTCAGTAAAGCTTTGGATTTTTGCATTGAATCTGAATGAGATCCTTACTGGGTAGAGTAATCTTGGTACTCTGGGTAGAGTAAAGTTTTTCCCTTTCATCACTTTAAATATAACCTGCCTCTCCCTTCTGGTCTATAGAGTTTCTGCTGAAAAATCAGCTGATAACCTTATGGGGATTCCTTGTATGTTATTTGTTGTTTTTCCCTTGCTGCTTTTAATATTTTTTCTTTGAATTTAATTTTTGTTAGTTTGATTATTATGTGTCTTGGTGTGTTTCTTCTTGGGATCATCCTGTATGGGACTCTGTGAGCTTCTTGGATTTGGGTAGCTATTTCCTGTCCCATGTTAGGGAAGTTTTCAATTATAATCTCTTCAAATATTTTCTCAGACTCTTTCTCATTCTCTTCTTCTTCTGGGACTCCTATAATTCGAATGTTGGTGCATTTAGTGTTGTCCCAGAGGTGTCTGAGATTGTCTTCAATATTTTTCATTCTTTTTTCTTTATTCTGCTCCTTGGCTGTTATTTCCACCATTCTATCTTCCAGCTCACTTACTCATTCTTCTGCTTCAGTTATTCTGCTATTGATTCCTGCTAGTGTATTTTTCATTTCAGTTATTGTGCTGTTCATCACTATTCCTTTGTTCTTTAGTTCTTCTAGGTCCTTGTTAAACATTTCTTCTCGATCCGTGCCTCCATTCTATTTCTGAGATTTTGGATCGTCTTTACTCTCATTACTCTGAATTCTTTTTTCAGGTAGGTTGCCTATTTCCTCTTCATTTATTTGGTCTTGTAGGCTTTTACCTTGCTTCTTCATCTGTAACATTTTTTTTGTCATCTCATTTTTTTGATGGGTGGGGCTGTGTTCCTGTCTTACTGGTTGTTTGGCCTGAGGCATCCAGCACTGGAGTCTGCAGGCAGCTGGGTAGGGCTGGGTCTTGGTGCCGAGATGAAGACTTCCAGGGGACCTCACACTGATTAATATTCCCTGGGGTCTGAGGTCCTCTCTTAGTCCAGTGGTTTGGACTCAGCATCCCACCACAGGAGCTCAGGCCCAACTCTCAGCCTGTGAACCAGGATCCCGCAAGCTGCATGGTGCCGCAAAAAAAAAAAAAAAAGAAAAGAAAAGAAAGAAAGAAAGAAAAGAGAAAAAAAAGAGCAGAACAAAAACAAAGAAAAAAAAAGCCGGAAAAGGCCTTGGCTCGGGGTGGGGGGTGGGGGGCGTGGACTTAGGTGGGGGCAGGGCCTAGGCTCAGGACCTACGTGGCTGGAAAAGGCCCTGGGGGGAGTGCAGGGGCAGTGCTTAGGCTTAGTGCAGATGGAGAGGGCTCTGGAAGGCGGGGGTTCAGGCCCCGGACCCCAGCAGACTCGCCAGGGCCCAAGTGGGCAGGGGAAATACTGGCTGAGTTCCCTTCCAATTCCCCAATCCCCCGAAGGTCCCTCCCTGTCCCCACTGATCCCTGCACTGTGGGTGGTCCCCTCTGATAGTGGGAACCCCTCCCCTTCCCCAGCCACCCCTCAGGGGTGCCAGTCTCATCCCACGTGCACTTTTCCTCCTCCCCTCCTTCCCCCTCACAACCTACCTAATCACATGGGGATTTCTCCTGTCCCTTTAGGTCATTAACATTCATATTTAAATCTTTGTGTGGATATGTTTCATTTTTATTGGGCAAATATATAGAAGTGGAATTGCTAGATTATATGGTGAGTATATGTTTAACCTTATGAGAAACTGCCAAGTTGTTATCCAAAGTGGGTGTACCATTTTACATTCCCACCAGCAATGTGTGAAAGCACTGGCTGTTCCACATCCTTGTCAACACTTGATGTTATCATTCTTTTGAATTTTAGCCATTCTAGTAGGTGTGTGGTTGTATTTCACTGTGTTTTAATTTGCATTACTCTAATAACTAGTGATGTTGTGCCTTCTGCCCTGTGTTTATTGGCCACTCATGTATCTTATTCTGAGAAGTGTCTGCTCAAATACTTTGCCCATGTTTAAATTGGGTTGTTTGTCTTCTTATTGAATTATAACTATTTGAGATACAAGTTCTTTATCAGATATATGTATTTGTGAATACTTTCTCCCAGTCCGTGGTTTGCTTTTTGATTTTACTAAATGTGGTCTTCAAAGAGCAGTTTTTAGTTTTAATGACATCTAAGTTATTGCTTTTTAAAAATATGACTAGAACTTTAGGAACTCCAGCTTAAGAAAATGTAAGCCTCAGCTTCAATTTGCTACCTTTCTGTTATTCACCTGGGATGCTTGAAAATTGCAGAATTAGGTTAGAATCTAAGTAAATCTTACAAAAGTCCATGAATATGACTTTTGTTTATATTATAAACACTTTTGTTTATATGAATAGGTATCATTTTGTGGGTGTATGATATTCAATAAGCAGTGTACTAAACACTTCACATATAATGTTTCATTTAATCCTTACAAAAAGCCTTAGTGAAGAGGAAGCTTGGATTTTGAGTAATAAAATAAGTAGACTAAATGCTTAAATATTATCAGTGGCAGAACTAGAGTCTACCTGGCTCCAAATCCCTTTGAATCTTAAATACTATGCAGTATCCTGTCTAGGAAATCTTTGTATATGTAAAAGTCATGAAAATATTTTCCTATGTTTTCTTCTAGAAGTATTACATTTTAGTTTTTATTTTTGTGTTTGTGATTCATTTGGGTTCATTTTTGTATATGGTGTGAGGAAGGATTGAAATTCATTTCCCCCGATGGATATCTAGTTGCTCTGTCATCATTTGTTGAAAAGACTATCCTTTCTCCCACTGAATTACCTTGACACCTTTCTGGAGAATCAATTGACAGTTTGTGTGGGTCTATTTCTGGAACCACTGTTCTGTTCCATTGATCTGTATCTCTGCTCTTATATGGATACCACATTGTATTGATTACTGTAACTTGACAATATATCTTTGTGATATTGCGGTATATAATAAGAAATATATATTTCTGGCACGGATCTCCTAAAACCCTTGGAATTACTTAAGTGTTGAGAGTTACAAAGGTGTCTTTTGTTATGTTGATGAGGTGATCTTTGGAATACCCCTAAATTACATAAAAGTGGGGGCTGGTCACCAGAGGAACCAACCAATGATGTGATTACAGGGTTGGAACTTTCAGTCTGACCTCAGGGAGGAGAGAGGGACTGGAGGTTGAATCAATCATCAATGATTTAATCAATCATGCCTATGAAATGAAGCCTCCATAAAAAACCAAAAGGACATGGTTTGGGAGCTTCTGGGTTGGTGAACACATGGAGGTGCCAGGAGAATCATGCACCTGGAGAGAACATGGAAGCTCCATGCCCTTTCCCTATATCTTGCCCAATGCATCTCTTCCATCTGGATGTTCCCAAGTTATATCTTACTATAATAAATCAGCAACCTGGTAAGTAAAATGTTTCTTTGAGTTCCATGAGCTGCTCTGGTAAATCAATCAAACACAGGGAAGGGGGCCTAGAAACCTCTGATCTATAGCCAGTTGGTCAGACGTATAGGTAGCAACCTGAACTTGTGACTGGTGTCTAAAGTCCAAGGTTGGGGGGAGTCATTGGAACCTCCAATCTATAGCCAGTTGGTCAGAAGCACAAGTGACAATCTGGGCTTGCAATGGGCATCTGAATTGCAGGGGATGAGGGGGCCTGGGGGGTGTTAGTCATCTGTGACTGAGCCCTTTACCTGTGGAATCTGATGCTATCTCTGGGTAAGTAGTGTCAGAATTGAGTTGAATTCCTGGACACCTTGTTGATGCCAGAGAATTGCTCGGTATTGTGTGGGAAATTCCTCCTATCCAGTGAGCATGCACACGTATGTCATACATTGGAATTGGGTCCAGGAACCCAAAAGAATCTTGAAGTCAGGTAATGTAAGATATCCACCTTTGTGGGTTTTTTGTCAACATTGTTTTGGCTATTCTAGGTCCTTTGTATTTCTGTATAGATTTTAGAATCAGTTTATTAATGTCTATTTTAAAAACCTGCTGAGACTTTCAAGTGGTGTTGGAAAAGTTGGGCAGTCCCATATAAGTCAATGAAATTAGAACATACCCTCACACCATACACAAAAATAAACTCAAAATGGCTTAAAAACTTAAATGTAAGATATGACACCATAAAACTCCTGGAAGAGAGCATAGGCAAAACATTCTCTGACATAAATTGTAGCAATGTTTTCTTAGGTCAGTCTCCCAAGGCAATAGAAATAAAAGCAAAAATAAATAAATGGGACCTAATCATATTACAAGCTTTTGTACAGCAAAGGAAACCATAAACAAAATGAAAAGACAACCTATGGACTGGGAGAAAATGTTTGCAGATGATATGATCAATAAGGGCTTAATTTCCAAAATATACAAACAACTCATAAAACTCAATAACAAAAAAAACAAACAACCCATTTGAAAAATGGGCAGAAGACCTAAATAGACATTTCTCCAAAGAAGACATACAGATGGACAACAGGCACATGAAAAGATGCTCACCATAGCTAATTATTAGAGAAATGTAAATCAAAACTACAATGAGGTACCACCTCACACCAGTCAGAATGGCCATCATTAAAAAGACTACAAATAACAAATGCTGGAGAGGGTGTGGAGAAAAAGGAACCCTCCTACATTGTTGGTGGGAATGTACATTGGTGCAGCCACTATGGAAAACAGTATGGAGGTTCCTCAAAAAACTAAAAGTAGAGTTGCCATATCATCCTGCAATCCCACTACTGGGCATATATCCAGACAAAACTATAATTCAAAGAGATACATACACCCCTATGTTCATAGCAGCACTATTTCCAATAGCCAAGACATGGAAGCAACCTAAGTGTCCACTGACAGATGAATGGATAAAGAAGATGTGGCACATATATACAATGGAATATTACTCAGCCATAAAAAGAAACGAAATTGAGTTATTTGTAGTGAGGTGGATGGACCTAGAGTCTGTCATACAGAGTGAAGTAAGTCAGAAAGAGAAAAACAAATACTGTATGCTAACACATATATATGGAATCTAAAAAAAAAAAAAGGTTCTGATGAACCTAGGGGCAGGACAGGAATAAAGACACAGATGTAGAGAATGGACTTGAGGACATGGAGAGGGGGAGGGTAAGCTGGGGCGAAGTGAGAGAGTAGCATTGACATATGTACACTACTACCAAATGTAAAATAGATAGCTAGTGGGAAGCAGCAGGGAGATCAGCTCAGTGCTTTGTGACCACCTAGCGGGGTGGGATAAGGAGGATGGGAGGGAGACGCAAGAGGGAGGGGATATGGGGATATATGTATTCATATAGCTGATTCACTTTGTTATACAGCAGAAACTAACACAACATTGTAAAGCAATTATGCTCCAATAAAGATGTTAAAAAAAAAAGTGGAAACAACCCAAATTTCTGTCAACTGACAAATGGGTAAACAAAATGTCATATATCCATACAATTAACTATTATTTGGCTATAAAAAGGAAATTCAACAACATGGATGAACCTTGAAAACATTATGCTAAGTGAAAGAAGTCAGTCACAAAAGACCACATATTATATGATTCCACTTATATGAGATGTTCAGACAGGCAAATCTTTACAGACAGAAAGTATCAATAGATTGGTGGTTTCCACGGGCTAGGGAGAGAGGGAAATTGGGATTGACTGCCACTAGGTATGGAGTCTCTTATTGGGGTAATGAAGATGTTCTGGAATTAGATAGTGGTGATGGCTGCACACCCTTGTGAATATACTAAAAAACACCGAATTGTACACTTTTAAAGGGTGAATTTTAGGGATGTTAATTTTATCTCAATAAAGCTTTTATAAAAAAAAAAGACACAGAAGCAACCTAAATGTCCATCAACAGATGAATGGTACATATATACAATGAAATACTACTCAGTCATAAAAAAGAATGAAATAACACCATTTGCAGCAACATGGATGAACCTAGAGATTATCATACTAAGTAAGTCAAAAAGAGAAAGACAAATACCATATGATATTACTTATATGTGGAATCTAAAATATGATACAAATGAACCTATCTACAAAACAGAAACAGACTCACAGACATAGAAAACAGATTTGTGGTTGCCAAAGGGGTTGAGGAGGAAAGGATTGAGAGTTTGGGATTAGCAGATGCAAACTATTATATATACAATGGATAAACAGCAAGGTCCTACTGTATAGCACAGGCAACTATATTCAATATCCTGTGATAAATCATAATGGAAGAGAATATGAAAAAGAATGTATATAAATATATAACTGAATCACTTTGCTGTACAGCAGAAATTAACACAACATTGTAAATCAACTTTACTTCAATAAAATAATTTTTTTTAAAAAACTGCTGAGATTTTGGTTGAACTTGCATTGAATTTAAAGGTAAATTTGAGGAGTGTGTACATCTTAATATTAAGTCTTCCAATTTGTGAACATAATACAACTCTCCATTTAATTAGGTCTTTTTTTGATTTACTCAGCAATATTTTATAGTTTTCAATGTACAAATGTTACACATATCTTATAAAATCCATCTTTGAGTATTTCATGTTTTATAATGCTTCTATAAATTTATTATTTTTATTATTTATTGTTATTTAAAATTTTTAAATTTCCAGTTGTTAACTGCTTACATGGTGAAATAAAATTGAATTTTTAAAATACTGACCATATATTCTGGATCTTGATATATATATACTTAATAATACTTCTAGTAGGTTTTTTTTTTTTTTTGGTAGGTTCCTGATGATTTTCCTTGTATTAAATCATGTCATCTGTGAATAAGACTAGTTTTACTTCCTTCTTTCTGACTGTGTGCCCTTCATTTATTTTTCTTGCTTTAACACACTGGCTAGGACTTCCAGTACAACATGGGCATGATGTGGTGGGTACAGCACTTGGCATTTATTCCCACTTCCTTCTAGTGTGACCTTCTGTGCTGAGTAGATGGAAAGCTAAATACTAAGTTTCCCAGACTCCCTTGGCATCAGAGTTCTACAGTTGGCTAGATTCCACCAATTAGATACACCTACACACATGAGAAAATGTGAAGCTAAAGTGGAGGTCCTCTTACTGCCGCTTTTGGCTGTTTACTGATGACAAACACAGTCATGGAACTGTGGGGTTTTCGGCAGTGTCCAGTCTCCAGTTTCATGGCTCTCAAGAGGTGGTAGAATCAGCTTCCTGACCCCTGGATTGCAGCTACAGTGTTTTGTTGGTTGGTTGGTTGGTTTTATTTTGTTTTTAACTTTAATAGTCCTAGTGGCAAACTCCTGATTCCCCACCTTCCTGCTTATGGCAGAGGAGGTAATGCCACTGGGAGATCAGTTTTGTGATGTTCAAGGACTCATTCCTGAATCTCAGCTTATAACTCAGTCTTCCAGCCCTTCCAGTGATTTAAATGATCTAATTCTTTGTAATAACTCCCTTTCTGTTTAAAATACTTCAGGTGGCATCTCTTTCCAGCACTGTGATACACACAGTCAGGAGAGACATTCAGCAAAGGTTTAAACAAACAGTAATCGGCAGATGTGGAAATAAACAGCCAGTTCAGGGACAGAAATTAAGACCCTGGAGAGACAGGTGTGCTAGACGCAGTCTCTA
The DNA here is from genome assembly GCF_964341445.2 of Mesoplodon mirus. Lineage (NCBI taxonomy): Eukaryota > Metazoa > Chordata > Mammalia > Artiodactyla > Ziphiidae > Mesoplodon > Mesoplodon mirus. Next base: position 68,038,576 of record NC_138987.1, read on the forward strand.
TCAAAGAAAACAATGCACTACCCTAGTTATCAGGGAACCAGAATCAACTTCAGGACAGGCTGTGCTGCAATGCAGCGTGTGTGTTGAGTTGGTAAACCTCTGCCCTGGGGCTCTTGTGGCTCCTGCCATTCCCTATGCCTAGGAACAAGTTTGATCCCAAATTGCTGGGCAAGATTATACCTTTAGCTCAAGGTGAAGCTATCTCAGCGATAACAATTAGAGAGACGCAGGGACAGGGCAATAAGCAGAGTAGTTTAAAGCTTAAAAGAATAACTTCAAGGTGAATAAAAGGCAAAGGTATTTCATAAAGTATTTAGTATATGTATGGCACTCATTACCCCCAAGATGTGAAATAGATATATATATTTATATGTATTCTTCCTCATATACCATTAAGAATTGTAAGTAGTTAGACAAGTCATTGAGCCCATTTGTCATCTAATTTAGAAATCCCCTCCATGTTACTGACTAATGGTTATCCAGCTCTTGCTTGAATAGTTAGAGTGACAGAGAGTTCACTATTTCACAAACCTGGCTATTCCATTTTTCTAATCATCAGAACTTTATTTTTAATGTTGGATACCAAATCATTTCTCTGTAATTTTTTCTGTCTCAGGGTAAGCACATGGTCTTTTGCTACTTATCTCTGTTTCAAAGTATCTCTGTATATCTCTCCAGAGATAACCATTCCCACTCACAAAAGGCCTCAATTTCCTTTTAGGAAATCATATCTCTTCTGTTGGTGTATGGTTTTCGGAAGAAAAAAACCTGTGTGCCTGCCTCCCACTTTGGAAACAAAGGGCAAATCTTTCCTTTCCTCGACCTCATAAAACCAGCATAAGTATGTGTCCTAGGTTTGGTCAATTTTTTCTTCAGTTTTTTAATCTTAAGAGAATGTGGCATGAATTTAAAAAAAAGTTAGACATCATTCAGCACAGAGGTAGTATGCCAACTACATGTGCAGTTATGAGACAGTGGCTTTCAGCTTCCAGATCAAGTTGTGTTACCCTGGTTATTGTTCATCTCAGAATCTGGCTCTCTAATCTCAAGTCTAAGCACTGCCAATAGCCTCCCAATGGTTTTATTATCTTTTAGAGTTTCTGTTGCTTGCAATTCAAATCTCTAACCAAAACACTATATATGAATGAGTGGGTAGCTTTTTTTCCCTGAAGTGTCTAGTCGCTGCTTAACTTAGTTAGGGACAATTTGGTTGCAATAGACAGAACCCACTCCAGCTGACTCAAAAAATGAGTTTTATTGAAAGAGCACAAAGAAGCCTCAAGGCACTAAGGACAGGAATTCAAGCTGTGTCCAAGGGAACTGAAGCAGGGAAATGGGAAGTCAGGCACTGTGGTTAGTCTTTCCATCTCTCAGGAGTCAAGCGTTCTCCTTCGTATTTGTGTCTCTCTTGTGGCTTCACTGCCATTTTCTACACATGTATTCTGATCTCTATTCTTGCTGGGTTTCTGTTTAATCACCTCATATCGACTGTTCATGATCTTTTAGCTTAACATACAATCAGTGACTACAACCCTATGTCTCTTAGTTCAGATTATCCAAGGGAGAAAAGTGTGCTCTCTGGCTGCTCTCTGGCTGGCTTTGAGTTACTCACCTTTAGTCAAATCAGCTAGGGAAGAGGTAGGGGCAGGTTAACTGTATATCCCTGTAGAGGCGGTGGATGTGGCAGGTCAAGGTAGAAGGTACTGTTGGGAGTACCTGATAAATGGAATGATTGGTCTGGTGTGTGTTTGATGGGTAAATGCTCCCCACAAGGTCAGATACTTGGAAAAACTGTAGCCTGGGAATTGGAAGTTATCCTTTCCTAAGAATCATCCAAGATTTCCTACTCATTAAGAATAATCTTTCCACTAAAGGATACCTGCTTGTTTGTTTGTAAGTAGTCATACTGATTCTAGCCACTAGTTGTTGCCCCCGAGAGGCTGACAGAGACCCATAATTTCTTCTTATTCTCTGTCATATTCTAGGATTTCTCATAGTGATGTCCATGGACCGCCTGCATTAGAATCTACTGGGAAGTTTGTTTAAAATGGAGATAGATTCTTGGGATTCTCTCTAGATCTACCAAATCAGCATTTCTGCAGGGGTAGGAGTGGAAGGAGCTGGCCATCTGCATTTTAAACAAATTCTCTAGGTGACTTTCAAGTATATTAATGTTTAAGAACCACTGAGCCAGAATATAAATTACTTGAGGACGTGGTACAGTTAGTGCATCCTGTTCAGGATTAAATCCCTTACACATTGCCTGGCACGTAAAAGACACATACAGATTCAATAAACTCTCTCTTACGTCTACAACATAATTCTGATTATATACAAATGTATAATAACAGTGATAAGGCTTAACTTAAAATTACTGATTGAATCATAAACTCTTGATTATATTACAATATCAAAATATTTCTATCAATTACTAAGAATACTTGCAAGGTGTCAAAAATCAGCCAATTATTGAAAAAAACAAAACAAAACAAAAACTCCCTGCAAACAGAAGTCCAGGACCAGATGGCTTTACTGGGGAATTCTACCAAACATACAAAGAAGAACTTATACCAACCTTCTCAAACTCTTCCAAAAAACTTGAGAGGAAGGAGCACTCCCAAAGTCATTCTATGAAGCTGCCATGACCCTGATACCAAACTACACAAAGACACTACCAAAAAGAAAATTACAGGCCAATATCTTTGATGAATGTAGATGCAAAAATTCTCAACAAAATATTAGCAAACCAAATCCAACAACACATAAATAAGGTCATACACCATGATCAAGTAGGATTCATCCCAGCATCACAAGAGTGGTTCAATGTATGTAAATCAATCAATGTGATACACCACATCAACAAAAGAAAAGATAAAAACCACATGATCATCTCAATAGATTCAGAAAAAGCATTTGATAAAATTCAATATTCATTCGTGATAAAAACACTCTTACCAGGGAACCTTCAAGATGACGGAAGAGTAAGACGTGGAGGTCACCTTCTTCCCCACAAATACACAGAAATACATCTACATGTGGAACAATTCCTACAGAACACCTACTGAACGCTGGCAGAAGACCTCAGACCTCCCAAAAGGCAAGAAACTCCTCATGTACCTGGGTAGGGCAAAGGACAAAAGAAAAAAAAGAGACAAAAGAATAGGCACTGGACCAACACCACTGGGAGGGAGCTGTGAAGGAGGAAAGGTTTCCACACACTAGGAAGGCCCTTCGCGGGTGGAGACAGTGGTGGTGGTGGTGGGGTGGAGACGGTGGTGGTGGTGGTGGGGTGGTGGCGGGGGGGGAAGCTCCGGAGCCACGGAGGAGAGCTCAGCAACAGGGCTGCGGAGGGCAAAGCGGAGAGGATCGGTGCCGACCAGCACTCACCAGCACAGAGGATCGGTGCCGACCAGCACTCACCAGCCCAAGAGGCTTGTCTGCTCACCCACCGGGGCGGGAGGGGCTGGGAGCTGAGGCTCGTGCTTCCGAGGTCGGACCCCAGGGAGAGGACTGGGATCGGCAGCGTGAACACAGCCTGAAGGGGTTAGTGCGCCAAGGCTAGCCGGGAGGGAGTGCGGGAAAAGGTCTGGAGCTGCCGAAGAGGCAAGAGACTTTTTCCTGCCTCTTTGTTTCGCGGTGCACGAGGAGAGGGGATTCAGAGCACCGCCTAAACAAGCTCCAGAGACGGGTGCGAGCCGCGGCTATCAGCGCGGACCCCAGATACAGGCATGAGATGCTAAGGCTGCTACTGCAGCCACCAAGAAGCCTGTGTGCGAGCACAGGTCACTCTCCACACCTCCCTTCCGGGGAGCCTGTGCAGCCCGCCACCACCAGAGTCCCATGATCCAGGGACAACTTCCCTGGGAGAACACACGGCGCGCCTCAGGCTGTTGCAACGTCACGCCGGCCTCTGGGGCTGCAGGCTCCCCCCGCACTCCATACCCCTCCCTCCGCCCGGCCTGAGTGAGCCAGAGCCCCCTAATCAGCTCCTCCTTTAACTCTGTCCTGTCTGAGCGGAGAACAGATGCCCTCAGGCGACCTACACACACAGGCAGGGCCAAATCCAAAGCTGAACCCCAGGAGCTGTGCGGACAAAGAGGAGAAAGGGAAATCTCTCCCAGCAGCCTCAGGAGCAGCGGATTAAAGCTCCACAATCAACTTGATGTGCCCTGCATCTGTGGAACACCTGAATAGACAACGAATCATCCCAAATTCAGGTGGTGGACTTTGGGAGCAATGATATATATATATTTTTTCCTTTTTCTCTTTTGGTGAGTGTGTTTGTATATGCTTCTGTGTGTGATTTTGTCTGTATAGCATCGTTTTTACCATTTGTCCTAGGGTTCTGTCTGTCCTCTTTTTTTTTTGGTATAGTTTTTAGTGCTTCTTATCATTGGTGGATTTGCTTTTTGGTTTGGTTGCTCTCTTCTTTCTTTTTTTTTCTTACTTTTTAATTTTTTAATAAATATTTTTTATTTTAATAACTTTATTTTATTTTATTTATTTTTCTTTCTACCTTTCTTTTTTTCTCCCTTTTATTCTGAGCCGTGTGGATGACAGGGTCTTGGTGCTCTGGCCAGGTGTCAGGCCTGTGCCTCTGAGGTGGCAGAACTGAGTTCAGGACATTGGCCCACCAGAGACCTCCCAGCTCCACATAATATCAAACGGTGAAAATCTCCCAGAGATCTCCATCTCAATGCCAAGACCCAGCTCCACTCAACAACCAGCAAGCTACAGTGCTGGACACCCTATGCCAAACAACTAGCAAGACAGGAACACAACCACACCGACTAGCAGAAAGTCTGCCTGAAATCATAATAAGGTCACAGACACCCCAAAACACACCACTGGATGCAGACCTGCCCACCAGAAAGACAAGATGTAGCCTCATCCACCAAAACATAGGCACTAGTCCCCTCCACCAGGAAGCCTACACAACCCACTGAACCAACCTTAGCCACTGGGGGCAGACACCAAAAACAATGGAAACTACGAACCTACACCCTGTGAATATGAGACCCCAAACACAGTAAGTCAAGCAAAATGAGAAGACAGAGAAACACACAGCAGATGAAGGAGCAAGGTAAAAACCCACCAGACCAAACAAATGAAGAGGAAATAGGCAGTCTACCTGAAAAAGAATTCAGAGTAATGATAGTAAAGATGATCCAAAATCTTGGAAATAGAATGGAGAAAATACAAGAAACATGTAACAAGGACCTAGAAGAACTACAGAGCAAACAAACAATGATGAACAACACAATAAATGAAATTAAATTCTCTAGAAGGAATCAAGAGAAGAATAACTGAGGCAGAAGAACAGATAAGTGACCTGGAAGATAAAATAGTGGAAATAAGTACCACAGAGCAGAATAAAGAAAAAAGAATGAAAAAATTGAGGACAGTCTCAGAGACCTCTGGGACAACATTAAACTCACCAACATTCGAATTATAGGGGTCTCAGAAGAAGAAGAGAAAAAGAAAGGGACTGAGAATATATTTGAAGAGATTATACTTGAAAACTTCCCTAATATGGGAAAGGAAATAGTTAATCAAGTCCAGGAAGCACAGAGAGTCCCATACAGGATAAATCCAAGGAGAAACACACAAAGACACATATTAATCAAACTATCAAAAATTAAATACAAAGAAAAAATGTAAAAAGCAGCAAGCGAAAAACAACAAATAACACACAAGGGAATCCCCATAAGTTTAACAGCTGATCTTTCAGCAGAAACTCTGCAAGCCAGAAGGGAGTGGCAGGACATATTTAAAGTGATGAAAGGGAAATAACTATAACCAAGATTACTCTAACCAGCAAGGATCTCATTCAGATTCGAAGGAGAAATTAAAACCTTTAAAGACAAGCAAAAGCTAAGAGAATTCAGCACCACCAAACCAGCTTTACAACAAATGCTAAAGGAACTTCTTTAGGCAGGAAACACAAGAGAAGGAAAAGACCTACAATAACCCAAAACAATTAAGAAAATGATAATAGGAATACACATACCAATAATTACCTTAAATGTAAATGGATTAAATGCTCCAACCAAAAGACACAGACTGGCTGAATGGATACAAAAACAAGACCCGTATATACACTGTCTACAAGAGACCCATTTCAGACCTAGGGACACATACAGACTGAAAGTGAGGGGATGGAAAAAGATATTCCATGCAAATGGAAATCAAATGAAAGCTGGAGTAGCAATTCTCATATCAGACAAAGTAGACTTAAAACAAAGACTATTACAAGAGACAAAGAAGGACACTACATAATGATCAAGGGATCAATCCAAGAAGAAGATATAACAATTGTAAATACTTATGCACCCAATAGAGGAGCACCTAAAAACATAAGGCAAATGATAACAGCCATAAAAGGGGAAATTGACAGTAACACAATCATAGTAGGGACTTTAACAGCCCACTTTCACCAATGGACAGGTCATCCAAAATGAAAATAAATAAGGAAACACAAGCTTTAAATGATATATTAAAGAAGATGGACTTAATTGATATTTATAGGACATTCCATCCAAAAACAACAGGATACACTTTCTTCTCAAGTGCTCATGGAACATTCTCCAGAATAGATCATATCATGGGTCACAAATCAACCTTTGGTAAATTTAAGAAAATTGAAATTGTATCAAGTATCTTTTCTGACCACAACGCTATGAGACAAGATATCAATACAGGAAAAAATCTGTAAAAAATACAAACACATGGAGGCAAACAATACACTACTTAATAACCAAGAGATCACTGAAGAAATCAAAGAGGAAATAAAAAAATACCTAGAAACAATTGACAATGAAAACATGATGACCCAAAACCTATGGGATGCAGCAAAAGCAGTTCTAAGAGGGAAGTTTATGGCAATACAATCCTACCTCAAGAAACAAGAAACATCTCAGATAAACAACCTAACATTACACCTAAAGCAATAAGAGAAAGAAGAACAACAAAAACCCCCGCCAAAGTTAGCAGAAGGAAAGAAATCATAAAGATCAGATCAGAAATAAATGAAAAAGAAATGAAGAAAAGAATAGCAAAGATCAATAACACTAAAAGCTGGTTCTTTGAGAAGATAAACAAAATTGATAAACCATTAGCCAGAGTCATCAAGAAAAAAAGGGAGAAGACTCAAATCAATAGAATTAGAAATGAAACAGGAGAAGTAACAACCGATACTGCAGAAATACAAAGGATCATGAGAGATTACTACAAGCAACTCTATGCCAATAAAATGGACAACCTGGAAGAAATGAACAAATTCTTAGAAAAGCACAACCTTCTGAGACTGACCCAGGAAGAAATAGAAAATATAAACAGACCAGTCACAAGCACTGAAATTGAAACTGTGATTAAAAATCTTCCAACAAACAAAAGCCCAGGACCAGGTGGCTTCACAGGTGAATTCTATCAAACACTTAGAGAAGAGCTAACACCTATCCTTCTCAAACTCTCCCAAAATATAGCAGAGTGAGGAACACTTCCAAACTCATTCTACGAGGCCACCATCACCCTGATACCAAAACCAGACAAAGATGTCAGGAAGCAAAAAAACTACAGACCAATATCACTGATGAACATAGATGCAAAAATCCTCAACAAAATACTAGCAAAGAGAATCCAACAGCACATTAAAAGGATCATACACCATGATCAAGTGGGGTTTATCCCAGGAATGCAAGGATTCTTCGGTATACACAAATCAATCAGTGTGACACACCATATTAACAAACTGAGGAATAAAACCCATATGATCATCTCAATAGATGCAGAAAAAGCTTTTGACAAAATTCAACACCCACTGATGATAAAAACCCTCCAGAAAGTAGGCATAGAGGGAACTTACCTCAACATAATAAAGGCCATATGTAACAAACCCACAGCCAAAAAAGTCCTCAATGGTGAAAAACTGAAACCATTTCCACTAAGATCAGGAACAAAACAAGGTTGCCCACTCTCACGACTATTATTCAACATAGTTTTGGAAGTTTTAGCCACAGCAATCAGAAATGAAAAAGAAAGAAAAGCAATCCAAATCAGAAAAGAAGAAGTAAAATTGTCACTGTTTGCAGATGACATACTATACATAGAGAATCCTAAAGATTCTACCAGAAAACTACTAGAGCTAATCAATGAATTTGGTAAAGTAGCAGGATACAAAATTAATGCACAGAAATCTCTGGCATTCCTATAAACTAATGATGAAAAATCTTAAAGAGAAATTAAGGAAATACTCCCATTGACCACTGCAACAAAAAGAATAAAATATCTAGGAATGAACCTACCTAAGGAGACAAAAGACCTGTATGCAGAAAATTGTAAGACACTGATGATAGAAATTAAAGATGATACAAACAGATGAAGAGATATACCATGTTCTTAGATTGGAAGAATCAACATTGTGAAAATGACTATACTATCCAAAGCAATCTACAGATTCAGTGCAATCCCTATCAAACTACCACTGGCATTTTTCCCAGAACTAGAACAAAATATTTCACAATTTGTATGGAAACACAAACGACCCTGAAGAGCCAAAGCAATTTGAGAAAGAAAAACGGAGCTGGAAGAATCAGGCTCCCTGACTTCAGACTATACTACAAAGCTACAGTAATCAAGACAGTATGGTATTGGCACAAAAACAGAAATATAGATCAATGGAACAGGATAGAAAGCCCAGAGATAAACCCACACACATATGGTCACCTTATTTTTGCTAAAGGAGGCAAGAATATACATTGGAGAAAAGACAGTCTCTCCAATAATTGGTGCTGGGAAAACTGGACAGCTACATGTAAAAGAATGAAATTAGAACACTCCCTAACACCATACACAAAAATAAACTCAAAATGTATTAAAGACCTAAATGTAAGGCCAGACACTATAAAACTCTTAGAGGAAAACATAGGCAGAACACTCTATGACATAAATCAGAGGAAGATCCTTTTTGCCCCACCTCCTAGAGCAATGGAAATAAAAACGAAAACAAACAAATGGGACCTAATGAAACTTAAAAGCTTTTGCACAGCAAATGAAACCATAAACAAGATGAGAAGACAACCCTCAGAATGGGAGAAAATATTTGCAAATGAAGTAACTGACAAAGGATTAATTTCCAAAATTTACAAACAGCACATGCAGCTCAATATCAAAAAAAACAAACAACCGAATCCAAAATTGGGCAGAAGACCTAAATAGACATTTCTTGAAAGAAGATATACAGATTGCCAACAAACACGTGAAAGAATGCTCAACATCATTAATCATTAGAGAAAAGCAAATCAAAACTACAATGAGACATCACCTCACACCAGTCAGAATAGCCATCATCCAAAAATCTACAAACAATAAATGCTGGAGAGGGTGTGGAGAAAAGGGAGCCCTCTTGCACTGTTGGTGGCAATGTAAATTGATACAGCCACTATGGAGAACAGTATGGAGGTTCCTTAAAAAACTAAAAATAGAAGTACCATACAACCCATTAATGCCACTACTGGGCATATACCCTGAGAAAACCATAATTCAAAAAGAGTCATGTACCACAATGTTCATTGCAGCTCTATTTACAATAGCCAGGACATGGAGGCAACCTAAGTGTCCATCGACAGATGAATGGATAAAGAAGATGTGGCACATATATACAATGGAATATTTCTCAGCCATAAAAAGAAATGAAATTGAGTTATTTGTAGTGAGTGAGGTGGATGGACCTAGAGTCTGTCACACAGAGTGAAGTCAGATAGAGAAAAACAAATACCGTATGCTAACCCATATATATGGAAGCTAAAAAAAAAAAGACTGTCATGTAAACCCTAGGGGCAGGACAGGAATAAAGACATAGACCTACTAGAGAATGGACTTGAGGACACGGGGTGGGGGAAGGGTAAGCTGGGACAAAGTGAGAGAGTGGCATGGACATGTATACACTACCAAGTGTAAAACCGATAGCTAGTGGGAAGCAGCTGCTCAGCACAGGGAGATCAGCTCCGTGCTTTGTGACCACCTAGAGGGTTGTGATAGGGAGGGTGGGAGCGAGATGCAAGAGGGAGGAGTTATGTGGACATATGTATATGTATACCTGAATCACTTTCTTATAAAGCAGAAACTAACACACCATTGTAAAGAAATTATAGTCCAATAAAGATGTTAAAAAATAAACAACAAAAAAGAACTCTTACCAAAGTGGATATATAGGGAACATATCTCAACATAATAAAAGCCATTTGTGACAAATCCACAGCCAATATGATACTCAACAGTGAAAAGCTGAAATCCTTCCCACTAAAACCTAGAACAAGACAAGAATACCCACTCTCACCACTTCTATTCAGTATTGTTTTGGAAGTCCTAGCCACGACAATCAGATGAGAAACAGAAATAAAAGATATCCAAATTGAAAGGGAAGAGGTAAAATTGCCATTATATGCAGATGACACGATACTATATATAGAAAACCCTAAAGACTCCACACAAAAAGTGCTAGAACTGATAAACGAATTCAGCAATGTAGCAGGATACCAGTTTAACATACAGAAATCGGTTGCATTTCTTTACACTAATGATGAAATATCAGAAAGGGACAGTAAAAAAAGCAATCCCTCTTATTTTTTAAAATTAATTTTTATTGGAGTATAGTTGACTTACAATGTTGTGTTAATTTCTGCTGTACATCAAAGTGAATCAGTTATACGTATACATATATCCACTCTTTTTTAGATCTTTTAGCCCAGAAATAAACCCACACACCTATGGTCAATTAATCTTTTACAAAGGGGGCAAGAATATACAACGGAGGAAAGACAGTCTATTCAGCAATGGTGTTCAAAAAGCTGGACAGCCGTGTGTAAATCAATGAAGTTAGAACACTCCTTTGCAGCATACACAAAAATAAACTCAAAGTGGCTTAAAGACTTAAATATAAGACACGACACCATAAAACTCCTAGAAGAGAACACATGCAAAACATTCTCTGACATGAACCATAGCAGTGTTTTCTTAGGTAAGTCTCCCAAGGCAATAGAAATAAAAGCAAAAATAAATGAATGGGGCCTAATCAAACTTACAAGCTTTTGCACAGCAAAGGAAACCATAAGCAAAACAAAAAGACAACCTACGGACTGGGAGAAAAATATTTGCAAACGATATGACCGACAAGGGGTTAATTTCCAAAATATACAAACAGCTCGTACACTAAAAGCAAACAAACCAGTCAAAAAAACAGGCAGAAGACCTAGACATTTCTCCAAAGAAGACATGCAGATGTCCAAAAGGGGATTATCAGATACAAACTACTGTATATAAAATAGATAAACAACAAGACAACAAGGTCCTACTGTATAGCACAGGGGAAAAAAAAATATATATATATATAGCAATCACTTTGCTGTACACCAGAAACTAACACAACACTGTAAATCAAGTACACTTCAATAAAAAAAATCAGCCCATTATTGTGATACCTTTACTAGTTAAGAGTCCTCCTTTGCTTTTATGTTAGACTTGCTTTCAGCCCACATTTCAATTCTTCTTCCCCAAATGGCATAGGTATGGTGTTCACGTCCTATGAGTCCAATTTCAATTACTTTTACATCAGACCATTTTGAAGTAGAAATATTCGTCTATATTTAGCCTTGCTGTTCATTTTTCTATTAGTCACTTTTTTTTTTTTTTTGGCTGGGATTTTAGTTCCCCCACCAGGGATTGAACCTGAATTACAGCAGTGAAAGCACTGAGTTTAACCATTGGACAGCCAGGGAATTCCCCTATTAGTTACTTCTTATGTTTCATAGTTGTAGAGTGCAAAAAATGATTGTGAGATGAATGGGCGTGTTAGGTGGTGATGGTCATGCAGATAACTTGTTATTAGTAATTCCAAGTGACTCTTTAAGAAAGTGGTGGGTCATAGTCTTTCTTCTCCTTTTATATTTTGTAAAAAATGTATTGTTTTTACACTATTGTGGAACAAATATAATAGCAGTTTTGCTTTGCAATTTATATTGCTAATTTCATGAACTTTTTGAAATTCTATAATATTTCTCACAGCTATGAATGTTGTCTCCCTCTGTGTCACTGAGTCAAAATGCTATGACATTAGAGGGAGAGACTCATGTTCCAGCTCTACCCCCCTTCCCACTTCTTCTCTCTGCCATTGAAAAGTCTGTCAATTGGCAAATCCTGTCCTCCTGCTCCCATTTCCCCTCCCAACACCATCCATGGATCCTGGTGATTATCTTCTGGAGACACAGAGATTTAAATTAAGTTTAACCTAAAAAAAACCTTCACATATATGAAATATATCCCAAATTCAAAATATATCCTAAATCCAATCACTTCTCTTTTCCTCCACTGCCACCACTCTGGTCCAAACAACATCAGCTCTTGCCTGATTATTTCAGTAACCTGATTTGTCTCCATGCTTCCACCCTAGCCCCACCCCCAACAGCCTATTTTGCAACATAACTCCCAGAATGATGCCTCAAAAACACGTGAGATACAGTCACTCCTCTATCTAAAATCCTCCACATGGCTCCCCAACTCACGCAGAAACTAGACAAGGTCTTTGCAGTCACCTAAAAGGCCCTACCTAATCTGACATGTAGTAAGCACTCAATAAATTTTAGTTGAGTGAATGAATAAATTTAGAGAACCCTTAATTCTCCTTATTTTCAAATTAATGCCCTAGTTCCTAAAAAGTTCCTCAATGGCTCAAATGGCTTCCAGACTTCCATTCTGGTCAGCCTCTTATACGAACTTTAGGTTTTTAGTGTCCTTCTTAAAATGTGGCACCAAGATTAACATGGTGATACAATTTTAGCATAACCAGCGAATTTTACTCCATACATCCTTTTATCACTGTCACGTAGGGTTACAATAGCTTTTGTGGCAGCCGTGTCATAACATTGGAGCCATTCTGTTTTTAATGAACGAAAATTCCCATGTCTTCACCCAGAAATTGATGTTAATTCAAATCTACTCATCTTTGCATTTGTGCAGTTAGTATCTTGAAACAATGTAATGACTGACCAAAAATTAGTTCTTTCACAGAATTTGATTCTTTTTGTTCAAAGACATTTGCATCGATGCTTCTAATTGCTCAGTTTTGCTACTATGGCAACACTGTTAGTTGTTACTATTTTTTCAGCCATTACATTTTCCAGCATCAGCCTGTTCCCCTCGTCTTCCAACTGGTATGCACCTCAAAAGTGTTGTTGTTGTTTTGTTTTGTTCTTTTGCTGAGATTATTTTGCTAGATATTTAAATATTTCTCCTGATATGATTAATTATAGAAAGAAAAGTTAAATAGAATTCAGAAGACCTAGGTACTATCACATCTACTAGCTTTGTGATCTTGGAGAAGTGAATGAAACTATGCCTCAATTTCATCACCTATATAAACTGAGAATCATAATAACTTGCTTCTGCCATTCAATAGGGTTGTTCAGTGAGATCATGGCAGTGACAAAGGAGTATTGATATAAAATAAGAAAAATGGCCAAAGACCCTTAACCAAGTTACAATCAGACAAGCGTCTTCTCTTTTTTATTTAATATAAATTTATTCATTTATTTATATTTTATTTTTGGCTGCGTTGGGTCTTCGTTGCTGCTCATGGGCTCTCTCTAGTTGCGGTGAGTGGGGGCTACTCTTCGTTGAGGTGTGTGGGCTTCTCATGGCGGTGGCTTCTCTTACTGCAGAGCACAGGCTCTAGGCACGCGGGTTTCAGTCGTTGTGGTACACGGGCTCAGTAGTTGTGGCTTGCGGGCTCTAGAGCACAGGCTCAGTAGTTGTGGTGCATGGGCTTAGTTACTCCACGGCATGTGGGATCTTCCCGGACTAGGGCTCGAACCCGAGTCCCCTGCACTGGCAGGTGGATTCTTAACCACTGCACCACCAGGGAACTCCTAAGCTTCTTCTCTTATCCTGTTACTTTTTTTCCCTTTAAAATATAGCTCCATAGTATAGAGAGCTGGTCTGAAGTTAGGATGCCTGTGTTCTAACCTTCATTTTCTCACTAACTAGTTGAGGCACCTTGGACAAATAATATAACCTGCTAGACATTTTTTTTTTTTCGGTACGTGGGCCTCTCACTGCTGTGGCCTCTCCCATTGCGGAGCACAGGCTCCGGATGCGCAGGCTCAGCAGCCATGGCTCACGGGTCCAGCCACTCCGCGGCATGTGGGATCTTCCCGGACTGGGGCGCGAACCCACGTCCCCTGCATCGGCAGGCGGACTCTCAACCACCGCGCCACCAGGGAAGCCCTAGGCTTTATTTTTTTAACCTAAAACCAATAGGATTTGCCTACCTACTTTCTAAGATCCCTCTCAGCTTTTGAATTTTTGAAAAGCTGTCATGCTGGCTCACACTCAAGAATAACACAAATCTTACTTGCACATTTGTCTTCATTAAGGTACATGTCTGGTGGCTTTTATAATGACTAAGATACTCATGCTGCATTTCAAATAGGAACAGAGGTGCAGGGCCTATAAGAGCTAAAGCCTTTTAAGAGTCCTAAAACACCAAAGTGAAACCAAGAAGTTTAGGTAAGTAATTAAAGAGCCACTTGGGCTAAACTAGAAAGAATTTTCCACTTACTGAATATAAGTTTTGTAGCTCAGACCCCACCCAAAACCCATGGGTACTAAAGACTTTAATAACAATAATGCATCTTATTTAAATAAGAATAGTTAATCTTTTTATAAGAAGTTTAAATGATTCAGACATTAGCCATCAATTACTTCTTTCCTTTAGAAAAAATGCACCACTTGGACTTTTACACAAAAATGTCAAAATGCTAAGAAGGGAACATAAGTTAATATGAACGCAGAAGAGAAAGATGAGTTGGGACCTTACCTCAGATTCTTTTACAGAGCTAATTTTTATTAAAAACGCGATTAAACATTTAAAACGATGAAAGCAAAATTCATATTATATTATTCATAATCCCACTACTGTATGAAACTTTATAAACATTTATTAGTTTTTAATTTAGTTTTACTTAATTTAGTTTAATTAGTTATAAATTTACTCAGAGTTATATTTGAGTTCCTTAACTTTGGGGCAATAATCAACTTTAGGACCTCATGGGAAGAGTCCATTATCCACAGGGAGGGTAGATGAGGAGAATCTTCGGAAATTTGGCTTAGCGCCTTCCAAGACATCACTTTCTTAGTTTTTCTCTATCTCACACACCACCAGCTTGTTTTTAGTCTCCTCTGCAGGTTTCATGTTATCTTCTCATCCCCTAAATGTTGCAGTACTTCAGGGCTCAGTTCCCTTACATTTTCTCTTCTCTATCTAGTTATTTTCCATGGCTTTAAATTCCATCCATATGCTGCTGATACTCATATTTATAACTTTAGCCCAGACTCATAATACATCTGTTTATCAGACTCTTTTACTTGGAAATCCCAAACATAACATATCCAAATGAATCTCTTGACTCCCCCCGAAAAATATTGTATCTCCAGGCTGCCACATCTCAGTAAATAACAACTCCTTTCTTCTGGATACTCAGCCCCCAAAACTTGGAGTCATTCTTGACTCCTTTCTCTCATATCCAACATCCAATCTGTAAGTAAATCCTGCTTAGTTCTACCTTTAAAATATATTCAGAATCCCAATGCTTCTTACTTCCCCCTACTACTATGTTCCAACCCGTAATCTTGTTCACCTGGATTTTTGCAATAGCCTCCTAACTTACCTCTTTTCTTTCCCTTTTCCTTCCTAAAGTCTATTCTCAACACAACAGGTCTTACAAGTAAATTAGATCACGTTGCTCTGTTCCTCAAAACACTACTTTGGTTTCTCATCTCACCCAGAGTGAAATCCAAAGTCCTTACCATCACCTAAAAGGCCTTACAAGATCTCCATTCTTTCTCCACCGCTGTTCTGACCTCATCTTCCATGGCTCATGCCCCACCCCACCCCTCTTCACCAGCCATGCTGGTCTCCTTTCTGTGAAAGCAGGATCCCACCTTGCACATTCTCACTCTGGGTTTTTGTCCTTACCATTCCCTTCAGATGCCTACACAAATGGCCCTTTATCAGAAAGGTCTTCCTAACCACCCACATGAGATAGCATCGTCCACCTGTCACCTTTACGCCCTATCCCATTTACCTTGTTTTGTTTTTCTTCTTAGCACCTATCATTAACTGACCCATTACATGCTATTTGTTAATGTCTATCTTCTTGAGCTAAAATGTAAGGTCTGTGATGTTATTTTGTTCACTGTAGTATCTCCATCACCTAGAACAATGTTTGGCCCACAATAAGCACTCAATAAATATTTGTTGAACAAGTGAATGAACAAACCCTGTAAGACCCTGTAGTCTTAATTAGAGACTTGACCCTGTAGTCTTAATTACAGACTTGACAAAATACACACGAGCAACTGAAAAGTCGGCATGACATTCATTGATTTGATATAGGGAAAATGCCTGAATTGGAGTTACATACATCTGAATTGCACAAATGGAGTACTGATCAAAAATGTAAGTTGCAGGGCTTCCCTGGTGGTGCAGTGGTAAAGAATCCGCCTGCCAATGCAGGGGGCACGGGTTCAAGCCCTGGTCTGGGAAGATCCCACTTGCCTCAGAGCAACTAAGCCCGTGTGCCACAACTACTGAAGCCCATGAGCCTAGAGCCCACGCTCCACAACAAGAGAAGCCACCACAATGAGAAGGCTGCCTACCGCAATGAAGAGTAGTCCCCGCTCACCGCAACTAGAGAAAGCCCGTGCGCAGCAACGAAGAGCCAATGCAGCCAAAAAAAAAAAAAAAAAAAAAAAAAGAAGAAGAAGAAGAAGAAGAAGAAATGTTCCTGTTGTATGGGTGGCCAGAAATGATCTTATTTAGAGGCAAGCAGGGGTCAGGAACAAGTTTCAGTCATGAGTGATGGGCGACAAAGCTTTGCATCCCATCAACAAAAACTTAAAGTGGTCCTCTCCCCGTTATCCCTTCTCTCCATGCTTAAGCTTCTGGGAAGGATGGATAAGAAACATCAAAGGAGACATAACCCAAAGTTTGAAAGTATTATAAAACACAAACCTCATGATTCTCTATGCCTATCTCCTATGAAGCTCCTGTATAACAAATAAAACGACACTTAAAGGATTGCACTGAAAAGAATAGATAATCATAAACTGAGGCGTTCAGATCTCTTTACACCATTGCTTATATGATGTGGGACAGAAAACTTTGGTGTTAAGATGCCTTTTGCTGCTTAAGGAAACCAAATCTCTAGAGCAGCCTGGGTCATAAGCCTCTTTACAGGTGTATTCCTTAAACTTCATGCTGAATTTGTAGACTCACATTTCTCTCCTATTTCTAGATAATCCTATACGAGTCTTATCCCTAATATATTTCTTCTTTGTGTGTCACCTGAAAGCCTTTCTAATACTATTTTGTGACATGTGGTATCACTTAATAAGCCAGGAGCTTGGAGGGATGCAAATTTCAATCAGACACAGATCCTTATCTCAAAGAACATGAGAAATAAGGCAAGTATATAAATAAGTCTAATAAAAATGTACAATAAGAAGTATTATACGAAAGTACTTTCAGAAATTTTTGAATTTGTAAGAGACCTTAATGGTCAAGTATTCTTACTTCTTCATTTTACAGATGAAGAAACTAAAAGAGAAAAGGTTAAGTGACTCATTCTGTGAAGTACAATCAACTCATATGAGGCATTGTGGTGGGCTGGAAAGAACAGTGAACTTAGGGTGAGACAATCTAGGAATGATTTTGGATCTCATCTAGTAAGCTCTCATAAAGAACAAATGATCAAACTTTCTTAAGCTTTAGTTTTCTCCTCTACAGAACAAGGATTATAATTGCTTTCCTATTAGGGTTGGTGGAAAGATCAAATGAGATCATGAAAAGGTGCTGTTGATTATGAGGCAATTTAAAAAATGTAAAATATTACTACAATTAATTAACTGCAGGACTGGAAATAGAACTCAAATCTCATAACTTTTAGACCCTTGTCCCTCACATATTAATGTGAAATACTCTCTATGACTCCCAGTACATGATTTAGCAATTCACCTTCTTGCACAGAGTAGGTTATAATTATCAATCATATGTATGTTGTTTACTGGAGTTGTATGACTGTTCCTTACCTGTTTGAGTTATATACAGAAAAGTAAAACAGATGCTCTTGTTATGAAACTTTCTTGGTTAATTCTCACAACAACATAGGATAAGAATTTTATCTAACATTTCTCAATACCATGTTGTATTTTCAGCCTGTTTATTCTGGCTTCTTCCTTAGAATCACTGCTAGTGTTGAATAAAAGTTAAGCAATTAAAAAGAAAAATAAACATCAGGAACTTTGTCGATTGAACTAGTGAAGACATCCTTGAGGCATTTTAAGAGAAGTTAAGTGATACCATCATTATGATATTGTGTTACTTCTTTGATCTGCTAAAAAGTTAAGTGAAATAATCAGCTTATATTTCTGAGTTTTCTTTCCAGTTGTTGCATGTAGAAATAAAACTAAGAAATAGGTCAACTGTAAAAGCTTTTTCCTCTTCCTCACCTCATTACAGACTACTCCCTCTTTAGGATGGGTGAGAAAAGAGGGAACTAAGTTTATTTTTACACATATTACTGTATGAATTAAGAAAGGTATTCAAGAAGTGGTGTGCTATAGTGGAAAGAACATGAAATTTGGACTCTGAGGTCATAGGTTTCAGATTTCCATCTGGTTCTTGAGACTTGAATCAAGTAACTTTTCTAACCTCAGTTTCCTTACTTGTAAAAGATGAAAAGTAATAAAACCTACCCTTTGGATTGTCAAAGGAATTATATGGTATTCCCCAAATAATTAAAAGACAGCTAAAAAGATGCATATCATCTTTGGAAGAGAAAATAAATTGAAATCACTTTTTAAAATGAGGCACATGAATATAAAGTCAGAAAATTTAGATGGCATCAGCAATGGGATTAATTTTTTAAATATATGCTATGGAGCCCTAAACACTTCCTATAGTTGGGACACAAATTTGAGTATGAACTTCCTAGCTGTCATCTCAAACAGGGAAACATGGCAAGTCAGCAAACCAACAGCATCCATCCATAAGGTTAAAAACAAATTAGTAGTTTTGTGATTCCTCAAAAAGTGAAATATACAATTACCATATGAACTGAAATTCCTAGGTACACACCCAAAATGATTGAAAACAGGTATTCAAACAGATACTTGTACATCAGTGTACATATTGTACATCATAGCAGCATTATTCACAATAGCAAAAGGTAGAAACCACCAAAATTTCCATCAATGGATGAATTATCTACAAAATGTAGTATATCCATACTAGGAAATACTATGCAGCCATTAAAAGAAATGAAGTACTGACACATGCTAAATCCTGATGAATTTCAAAATGCTAAGTGAAAGGAGTCAGACACAAAAGGTCACATTATTGTATGAGTCCATTTATCTGAAATATCCAGAATAGTTAAATCCATAGAGACAGGAAGCAAATTAGGTTGCCAGGGGCTGAAGAGGGGGAGAAATAGGGAACACCTGCATAATAGGTATGGGGTCTCCTTTGGGAATGTTGAAAATGTTTTGGAACTAGATAGAGGTGATGGTTGCACAACTTTGTAAATGTACGAAATGCCACCAATCGTGCACTTTTAAATGGTTAATTTTATGCTATGTGAATTTTACCTCAATAAAAAATAATGATAAATAGATTAAACAAAGCAAAACCAATCCAAAACCCAACAAATGAGTTGTCTGGAAAAGTACAACTATTTCTAATACTGAGGCCTGAAAGGACATTCTCTAAGGAAATAAACACTTAACAATATCTCTGAACATAATGCTGAGTGTCATATCATTCTTTAGAAGGTCCTTCAATAAAGGCTGATGTCCTGACTATGAAGGGAAGTATGGCAATAGGTATTTTAACTGGGAACCAGGGGGAGTATGGTGTTAGCAATGTGGCCCAAGCTTCACTGGTCTCTGACCAGCAGGCTTAAGGCAGAGATAATATTAAAAACATATAGAGGAAGAGATAGACTGCCTATCCTGCTATAATCCTTCATAAATGTTTCCCTTAGTCAAAATTTTGAAAGCTGTAGAGCAGGAGTGAGTTTGAGATTGCATTCCCTTTAGACCATGGGTGCAGGTTGCTAATTTAGAGGCTTGTGCTTTAAAAGTTAGCCAATCTGGAAACAGGAGTAAGATCCACTGGTAAATGAGGAGAACTTTGGAAGCAGGTAGTGACAGTGCTGAGTCAGTGAAGGTTCTCCTGAGAAAGTATAAGATCTGCTCAAACACTCAAAGAGTAATTATAAGCCCACATAGTTCCATGCAATAAATCATGCCCTCAGTATCTTTAAGGAGAAAAGGTTTCTTGTAGACTCCATGAGACCATGTATATAAAATCTTTTTGTAAAGTATAAAGTTTATACCAATTGTAGTTTTCATCGTTGTGACTATCTGGCTATAATACCTAGCATGTAAACAATGTATTTGAACAGAATTTTCACATACATTCATTCATTCTTCTTAACAGATACTTATTGAATATTAATTGTGTGCCCAAGAAGGATAGACAATATTATCAGCATTTTAGAAAAGAATAAATTGAGGTTCTGAGAACCTAAGATTTTCCCTAAGTCCCATAACTTGGAGACTCCAGACCTTTGGTTCCTAGTTTATTCCAAAACTTTCTGCCCCCAAGGGCAAAAACAACTATGGTCGCCAAACCCCTTTGTCTTCATTAATTACTAAATGTGATTATTTGATGCCTTGGGCAAAGGTTCACCATTTCTACTTCTGTCTGTGCAGTGGTATTTTCCTTAACTGCTGTTACATGGAGTTCTCTCTCAGAAGCCATGCTACCAAACACACACACAATGCTTAGCTGTACATTACTGGCTAACATTTAAATGTACATTGTGTGTTAGGTGTGGTGCTAAGAATTATGCAGACATATTCTCATTTAATCCTTAAAATAGCCTTCTGGGGCTTCCCTGGTGGCGCAGTGGTTGAGAGTCTGCCTGCCGATGCAGGGGACACAGGTTCGTGCCCCGGTCCGGAAAGATCCCACATGCCGCGGAGCGGCTAGGCTCGTGAGCCATGGCCGCTGAGCCTACGCGTCTGGAGCCTGTGCTCCGCAGCGGGAGAGGCCACAACAGTGAGAGGCCCGCGTACCGCAAAAAAAAAAAAAAAAAAAAAAAAACCTTCTGAGGAAGGTTCATCATCTCTTTTGTTTATATAGAAACTAAGGCTCAGAAAGATTAAATAACTTGCCCTAAGTCACAGGCAGAAATATAAATGGTCTGCAAATCCTTATAGGATATCAAAAGATTTCTGAAAATCAGAGGCTGACTTCTATGATTCCTACCTGGAGAGCCAGTAGGGTGTGGAACAAATGTTGAAAGTAAGCGACAGGGCTGGGTCCCCATCCAGTTTTGCTTAACTTCAGACTCACAGCTTAACTCCTCTGCTATCCTGAGACACAGGTCTAATACGTTTGTAATCATTTGATTCCCCACCCAGACAATTATGGTAATAAATTTGGGGTCATTATCATCGTAGTGGCTAAAATTTTCTATGTCAAGCACTTTTTAAAGTACTTAACAGTCCTAGAATTCAGGAATATTTGTAGATTTTATAGTCCTCTGATAAAGGACAAGGAAGTGCCCATCCACGTAAGAGTATTTTTGAGGAGACAGCAAGCTTTTGCTAAGAAAAGTCAAAAGTCAAAAGTTCAGGTTACTGAGTATTATTCTGCTGTTGGATTCAGGATGTTGAAAAGCTAGTATCTATGCTTTTGACTAACATATTTTTCCATTCAGATGTGTATAATGTAATAGGGCAAAATAATTTATTTGACAAAAATTATCATAGCGTGCCAGATATTGTGCTAGGTGCTGCCATGTAGCTGCTAGGGTTTAAGTATTCAAGAAGTGTCAGCTCTGCCAGTGTTGGAGGAAAAGGGAAGCGATTTTTACCAAACTGGGAAAATTTCATCTGAGATTCATTTCCCAGTCTATAAATGAGCAAACTTTACCAAACTGGGAAAACTTCATCTGAGATTCATTTCCTAGACTATAAATGAGGGAGTTGGATATCCAGGTCTTAATCGTTTCTGTTTTTTTGACTGTGTGTGAAGGTTTCTCCTCTTCATCTGTCACTACTCCCATGACAAAATATTCATCTCACACTACCCTAGCTTTGCAATTCATTAATTAGTTCAACAAACGTTTACTGAACCTTCCTGAAGTGTCAGGCACTAAAGGGGTGAAGCAAGGTTCCTCTGCTCATAAAGCTTACAGTTCAAAGGGATAAGACAATAAATAAATTAAAAAATAGGAAAACAAATGCATAAAAATACTCATTAACAATAAATAAATAAATAACTATAGGTTGGAAAGGTCTTAAGAAGGAAATAAGCAGGATGGCACGTTCTCTTTTTTTTCAGTCATATAATGTGATTGGCTCTTTCAATTCCAAAAACAACGACCTATCAAGGTTATCAGATTTTAAAAGGGGAAAAACGATAATACCTTACAACTAACTAGGGAACGAATAGCCATTACTCTTCAAGAAAACTGTATAGGGGCTGGCTTACTCTACCTTTTCCTTGCAATGTTAGAGGAGAGGCTTCGCAAATGAGCAGCGAGAGTAACTCACTTTTTTTTTTGGTAAGTCAGTCGGAAAGACAAAGCGAAAAGAGGGAACCAGGAGTCAGGGAAATTACCAGTCGTCTGGCCATCAAGATTTCTTTAAGTCTCTAAGCTCCCCTTGGCAGCGGTAATCAAGATGAAAGAAAACCACTGCCATGAACTTCACTTTTCCCTTCAATATTACTGCCCGGTGGCAGGAACCTGGGAAGAAGAGGTCAAGGTGTGGTTTGGCAAGAGGCAGTTCCCGGGAGAGGCGCTGGGAAGGGCAGGGCGGAGAACAGCCGGAGAAGGTGGCAGAATGGGAGGGGAAGAAGGCGCTGGCACCCCGAGGTGAAAGCGCAGAAGTCTCTGCCGCGCGCGACTCAGGTGGCCCTTTCCCGCTCAGGTGAGCCCCTCCCGCGCCTCCCATTGGCCAAGGCGCCAGTGGCGCTTGGGAGGGC
This sequence comes from Mesoplodon mirus, assembly GCF_964341445.2. NCBI lineage: Eukaryota > Metazoa > Chordata > Mammalia > Artiodactyla > Ziphiidae > Mesoplodon > Mesoplodon mirus. The sequence continues at coordinate 68,061,689 of NC_138987.1, forward strand.
GACGCAGTCCGGTCTAGTTCAGGGTCTAGGGCGGCGCGTCACTTCCGGTAGCGCGGAGCTTGTAAAACACCCTGGAGAGAAAATGGCGGCAGCAGCGGCTTCGGCGCCTCAACAGCTCTCGGATGAGGAGCTTTTCTCTCAGCTCCGCCGTTACGGCCTATCTCCTGGCCCAGTGACGGAGAGCACCCGCCCGGTCTACCTCAAGAAGCTGAAGAAGCTTCGAGAGGAAGAGCAGCAGCAGCACCGGTCCGGGGTCCGCAGCACCAAGACGCGGAACAGTAATAACAATAACACGGCAACCGCCACGGTCGCCGCCGCGGGAGCAGCGGCGGCGGCCGTGGGGATGGGGGTCCGGCAGGTCTCAGGCGACCTCTCCTACTTACGGACTCCTGGGGGCCTGGGCCGGATCTCGGCTTCTGGCCCGGAGAGCCCCTTGGGAGGGCCCGGGGGCTCCTCGGCCGTCCCCACGGCTGGCAGCAAAGTACTGCTGGGCTTCAGCTCGGACGAGTCGGACGTGGAGGCCAGTCCCCGGGACCAGGCCGGCGGCGGCGGGGGCGGCGGCGGCGGCAGCGGCGGCGGCGGCGGCGGCGGGAGGAAAGACCGGGCTCCGCTCCAGTATCGCGGGCTCAAACCGACGTCGGCGCCCCTGGCCTCTAGCGAGGTGACTAACAGCAACTCGGCCGAGCGGAGGAAGCCCCACTCGTGGTGGGGGACCAGGAGGCCGGCGGCTGCCGAGCTGCAGAGCCCGTCGGGGAGAGATGGGGCGGCGGACGACGGGGAGCAGGAGGGAGAGGACGGCGAGGATAGGGACCCGGAGGCCGAGGAGCCGCTGTGGTCCGGCCGGACCGTGAATGGCAGCCGGCTTCTCCCATACAGCTGCCGGGAGAACTATTCGGACTCGGAAGAAGAGGAGGACGACGACGTGGCCTCCAGCCGACAGGTATTGAAGGACGACTCCCTTTCCCGGCATCGGCCCAGGCGGGGCCATAGTAAGCCTCTCTCTCTCCTGCCTGCGAAATCGGCCGGCGGCCGACTGGAGACCTCAGTTCAGGGAGGGGGAGGAATCGCGATGAATGACAGGGCGGCGGCCGCCGGGAGTCTAGACAAGAGCCGAAACGTCGAAGAGTCGTCGTCGGCGGCGGCGGCGGCGGAGCAGGGAGGAGGGTTTGATCCCCCGGACTCCAGCCCCATTCCTAGATACCGCGTTAACGCTAAGAAACTAGCCCCTCTCCTGCAGCCACCGCTCGCGGACGTGGACTCAACCTTGGATTCGTCCACAGGCTCCCTTCTTAAAACCAATAATCATATCGGCGGTGTGGCCTTCGGCGTGGACTCCCCCAGGATTTTTTCCAACAGCCTCCCTCCCAGTGCGGCGGTGGCCGCCTCTAGTTCACTCAGGATCAATCACTCCAATCATACGGGCTCCAATCATACCTACCTGAAGAACACATATAACAAACCGAAGCTTTCCGAACCTGAGGAGGAACTTCTTCAGCAATTTAAACGGGAGGAGGTGTCCCCAACTGGGGGTTTCAGTGCCCACTACTTGTCGATGTTTCTCTTAACTGCTGCCTGCCTATTTTTCCTCATATTGGGACTGACTTACCTAGGAATGAGAGGGACAGGAGTCTCCGAGGATGGAGGACTTAGCAGTAAGTATTAAACCCCGTGGGGAAGGCAACAAAGGGAATGTTGTTAGTGGTCGGCTCTCACCGCACTGGGCGTTTTACCCGAGGTGACTTCTGTCTGCAAGAACATGGTTTAATAGTGAAACACAACAGATAGAGTGCATTCGTATCATCTTTCTTTAAGAAAGAACATGATTACCATGATAAGAATGATAATCCGATGGCTGGTTTTAAGATTTTTCTGTATGAAGTATTGGGAAATTCAGAACATCTTATAAAAGAACAAAATATTACAAGCAAGTCTGTTAGTAAAATGCATTTATTTATACATGTGACTTAAATTTTCTTTTGGCCTTAAATAACCATATGTGGAGATGCCAATCCAATTACTCAACAGTTTGGAGGTATTTTGATTGTTCAGGGGCATCATATATGCAGTGGGTTTTTTGTTTGTTTGTTTTTGTTTTCCCGAATTGAGTTGTGGTTCTAAAAGTCAATGTAAGATCTCTTGAAATTCTGGTTAAATGTTTTGTAGTATTAAGTATATGTGTAGGTAGTTGTGTAATTTTTTTTAAGTGAATGAATACAGATAGAAAGTAGGAAGGCATACCTCTACATTGATTTCCCAGCCCGAAGCACCTCCCCTTCCACCAGTGAAAAAAAATAGTGGTAGGGAACTGCAGGGGTTTGCAGTTAGATTAATCTGGATTGGTCTCCAGGCCCTGCCTTTTACTTGCTAAATGTCTGTAGGCAGGTGTGTTCACTCATTCATTAAGCCAGCATCATCTGTGCTGTCCTTCAACACAGGAAGAAGATGAATACTGATGGTTTTGTGCTCTATGAAGGAAATAAGGATGGAGTAATTGGTGTATTCAACTTTAGAGGTAGAGTAGGAACTATTTGAAGTGAGCCCTGAAGCAGGAGAAGGCGACGGCCTTGTAGGAGACAGGAGAGCATTCTGGGCAGAGATTACAAGAGGAGGAGGAAAGGCCTTGAGTTGAGCAAGAGCCTTCCTGTAGGTTATAGTACCTTGAGCAAGGGGGAGTGAGCCAGAGTTTAAGCTTCCCTTGCAAAATCTGTAAAACGATGCTAATCTTGATTAGAATGATGCCTGGGAAGATTAAAAGAGAGAAAGTAAATTTAGTGCATGATGGACTGCTGAATACATAATTTCTCAATGTTAGGTCCTTCTCCCCTCCCCCTGCCCCCTGAAACTTCCTGCCCTTTTCACCCAACATGAATTCGCTGTATCATGATTTGTATTTATAAAATTGGCTTACTCTTATTTTATTTCAAAATAGTGAATGATGCAGTTAGCAGACTTAAAGAGTGGAGTGAAAATAGTGTAAGCTTTGGTTTGGTATGGCCAATTCTAAGATAGTCAAATAATAGATTATGATATTCCTTAACTAGAGGATTTAGAAGGATTTAGAAGAGGGCTGAAATTGGTACCCTGGGAGCAAGAGTGATATATTGTATCCTGCCCCAGATATTGGAGAGAGACAAGAAATACGGTCACACTAGAAGTTACAGTAGTAAAGTTCACATAAATGACATTACCCGTGAGCAGTGCCTTCCTGCATGTTTGTTTCTCCAACAGAACCTGGTGTGTTCTGGCCCTTTTCTAAGAACTAAAGGCTTTGCACATATTATCACTCAATCTGCCCAACTCACAGAGGTAGATGGTGTCATCGTCACTCTAGAGATGAGGACAGTGAGACTCAAAGAAGTTAAGAAATGTACCCACAGTTGAACAGCTAGTGAGTGATAGGACTAAGATTTGGTTTCAGATTTTTTTCAACTGTTAAGCCCATACTACTTTGGGTATTGTTTATAGAGAGCTTTCTAAATAAGAGGATACTTTTATTAGAATTAAGAAAATAATTGAATACTTGGTAGGATTTCATACAGAATTACTGGTGTGCACAGGTCTCAACTAAGGTGACTTGTCACATCTTTCTTGTCACTCTTAAGAGGAATGGCTAATATTCTCTTACGTACTAAACTTTCAAATGGAATAGAAAGGGATAGGATTGCTAGGGCTTAGGTACCTGCCCTCCCCACCTCCACCATTGTGGAAGGAAGGAAATTATAAAGTGGTTTGCACTTTAATAAATGGTAAATATGAGGTAGCTTGGGTGATGGAAAGAACAGTGGCTGAGAGGTAAAGGATCTGGGTCCTAGGACTTGTCAAAATGACCTTAGTCAAGTTAACTTCTGAGCCTCATTCTTATAGACTAAATGGGAGTAATAATTTCTGCTGTCTATGGGGTTGTTATGAGGATCAAATGAGATAGTTTGTAAACAAGTTCAAAGTGATATTCAGAAGTTTAGATAAAATTTGTTATATTCCTGGTAAACTACAGTATATATGTAAAGAGAAATAACTATTTCTTAATGACTTAACTAAGTCATTTCTGTAAATACTTAGTAGTGTATTTCTTACCTATTCAAAATTTAATTTTTATTAAATTCTATTAAATACACATTGTAGACATTGATACAGATATTTGAGTCAAAGTGCGATGAATCCTTAAATGTAATATATGCTTGACCTATTGTGTATCCTGGTAGAAAGAAGTGCCTGTTAGTTCAGTTAGTTTGCACACCTAATGGTGAATAACTTCACTCCCTATATTTATGTATTCTGAATCCTTTGTCATATTATAAGGGTTAGCCAGTGCTTAACTGTAGGGTTCATTGGTCAAATAGTGTGCTTAAGGAAGTAGTTTTACTTTGAGTAATAATTTCACCAGAAGATTGTAGACTATATGTGAGAGTAAGCTTTAGTAAGCTTTCATTAGTTATCATTTAAATTATGTATAGCATATAATAGATTAGCCTTTTAAATAGTTCCTAATCATTTGTTCTTTAAAAACTTCTCATCAGTACCCTAATTTTATTAATTAAGTTACCTTTTATTAAATTACTATGAGTGTCTGCTTTCTCATCTGTAAAACTAGGGGGTTGGCTTTGATGATGTCTACGTTCTTTCCAGCTCTAAGGTTTAAGATTCTGACTTTGAACTGCCCTACCAAAACAGCTCAAGGATCAGCCTGCAGTCAGATTAGATCAAGACAACCCACCAAAAGAAAATAGAGAGGCAGAATAGATTAACTTTCTTAGGCTCATCTGATCATTATTAAAAGTTGTTTTTCAATTACAAAAGACATGATTTTTGTAGAAAATTTGAATAGAGATCTATGAAGCAAAAAATGAATCAGTATTGTTTACCTCTCCTCCTAGTCTCACACTCACCCCTGGCATAAATAAGTTCAAATAATAAATTAGAACTTTCTTTATGCTTTTCATGTAAATACATGCATTCATATATATGTATGTGTGTGTGCACATACACATTTTCATTCAACAGTAGAGTGCCTACTATGTGCCAAGCACTATTTTAAGCAGCAGGAATATGTGGAGAACAAGGCAATGAAATCTCTCTTCTCATGGAGCTTACATTCTAGGGGGGAAGATAGACAGCTAAACAAATAAGAATTTCAGATAGTTGCTAACACAAGGTAATGATAGTAACGTGAAAGGCATAAAACAGTCTGAATTTTATTTTAAGTAACATTCTACTATACATATTCTTCAATTTCTTTTTTCACTTAGTATTGTATAATGGGTAACTTTCCTTATAGTAAGTTTAAGTACAAAGGCATAATTTAAAAATCTCACATTTCACTGGTCCCTTTCTAGCCCTATAAAAATGCTAAAATCTCTGCCATCCTGAAAATGTTCTTTAATCCTCTGTTCTCCTCTCGCTCTTAGTCTTATCTCAGCCAAGATTACTCTCTCCTCCCCTGCCATTCACTCAACCCCTGTCTAGTTTAGCTTTTTTTTTTTTTTTTTTTTTTTTACCATCCATTCCTCTGTAACCTCTCTGTCACCAGTTACTCAATTGCCAACCGAGAGAAGCTTTAAAGTTCTTCTCTTCACCTCTTTGATACATTCAATACATTGACAATTCCCTTCTTCGTGAAACTCTCTCCTTTCCAAACTTCTGTATCACCACTCTCTTCTACTTTTCATTTATTTGTCTGCCTGTGTTTTAAATATTGGTGGTCTCTGGAACACTTATCCTTTCGTATAGTTTTCCTAGGCAGTTTCATCCACTCTACTGGCTAATACCTCCCAATTTTATATTTTCATCTTAAATTTTTCTCTTTTGGGTTCTAGACTTAACCATTTATTAGACAATTTCTTCTGGATATACCAGAAGTACTAACACCATCTGTACTCATCAGCTTTACTTCCTTTTACCTTGTTTCTCCTGTTTTGTTCCCTGTTTTAGTTAATGGCATTTCCATCCACCCAGAGCTCAAGCTAAAAACCTTGAATTTGCCTTGATTCCTTCCTTTCCTCCATCTTCCTACCAAACCTCAAACCACAGTCTATCTTGTTACCAAATCCTGTAGTTTTACCTGCTCCCTATCTTTTGACTCAATCTATTTCTCTCCATTCCCCACTGCTCTAGGCTAGTCTCTTGCCTGAACTGATTTTAGCAGTCTTCTAACAGTTGTCCGTGCTTCTCGGCTGTAGCTCTTCCCGTCTGTTTTTCAGTGTCAGAGCAATATTTCTAAAACAAGAATGCAGTAATTCATTCATGCTTAAAATTACTCAATGGTTTTCCCTTACTCATTGGATAGAATGTAAACTCCTTGGCTAAACTGTTCATGATCTAAGTATGCCTGCTCTTTCTAGCTTCATTTCTTAGCAGTCCCTGTTGCGGTACGCGGGCCTCTCACTGTTGTGGCCTCTCCCATTGCGGAGCACAGGCTCCGGATGCGCAGGCCCAGCGGCCATGGCTCACAGGCCCAGCCACTCCACGGCATGTGGGATCTTCCCGGACCGGGGCACGAACCTGTGTCCTCTGCATCGGCAGGCGGACTCTCAACCACTGCGCCACCAGGGAAGCCTAGCAGTCCCTGTTATCACACTTTACTTGCTGGAAAACTGGAACTTTCTGGAACACTACTTGGTGTTCACTGAATATGTCACTGAGATTTTTGTGCCTTTGTGCATGTACAGGTTGTTTCTTCCTTTCTATTAACTGCTATTCGTTCTTAAAAGTCTCACCTCTGGATGTCTTCTCTGTCTCCCTATCCTCTTTACCCTAGAGTTTGGCCCATCATTCTCTACTCAAAGAAGATCTTATGCATCCTTCATAGCATTTATTTCATGTTTATAATTGTGTATGTCCACTGTGCCAGATAGATTACAGCTCCTTGAGGTAATGTTCCTACAGGAGGAATTGAGTACACTGGAAAAGATCACAGGGTCTTTCATTTCTCTCTCTTGACCACAGGGTCATGAGCCTGGATGACTGAGAGAACAGTAATACCATTGACAGGAATTAGAGATGTTGAAAAGGGATCTTTTTGGGGGGAAGGTGGCATAGAGAAAATGAGTTTATTTGGGGCTTATTTTTTGAGTTATTCAAGTAGCAATATCTTGTAGGCTATTGTAGTTATATAACTGGATTAAAGATAAGAGACTGATGCTTAATGTGAAAGTAAAGTACTGTTTACTAAAGGAATAGATACCTTTTTAATATTTGTTTCTTCTTTCCGTGTGGGTGTTTTGTTCTTAAAGACAAGACTGAGTGCTGCAAAAGGTGCCATAGTTTTTAAAAAATTATAGTTTTACTTTTTTAAGTAGTTAGACTAGCCAAAAGGTCAAAACTTTGAATCTGTAATGAAATGGGCATAAGGATTTTGAAAAGTAGTTTTTGCCCTCATTCTTGAAGAATGAAAGCTGAGTGAGAAGTTGACTACTTTGTAAGAACAAAAAATTCCTTAGACCTCTAAGAATATTCCTGGGAATACCAGGGGATTGCATATCCCAGTCTGATGATTTGAGAAATTAAAATCTACTATGTAAAAATGTCTTTCATCTGAAAATTATCTCTAGCATAATTTAAAATAAAAATCATCAGAGTGAAAACTTGTAAGTTCCCTATGAGTGTATTCATGGAGCCTAGTTTGAAACATTGGCATAGATATCAGGGCTTGGATCATTGAAGAGGCAACCTGGGTTTGAATTTGGGCCCTTCCTCTTGTTAGCTTTTTTATTAAAGGCAAGTTGCTGAACCCCTGTAAACCTCAATATTCTCATCTGTAAAATAGAGTTAAGTGAGAATTAAATGAAATAATGCATGTAAAGTACTCGACTCAGCACATGACACATAGGAATAATAATAACAGCAGCTAACCCTTATGTAGCACTTTGTGCCAGGCACTGAGCCTAAACAGTTATAATTGTCAAGTAATCTTCATGAGGCAGATACTTATCCCATTTTATAGATAAAGAAACTGAGACACAGAGAAGTTACATAACTTGCCTAGGGTCATGAGTGCAGAGGCAGTATTTGGACTCAGATAGTGGCACTTAAGCACCCTGCTAGATTGCCTTTTAATATGTGCAAGTACATAAGGGCTCTGTATATGTTCTCCACTATTATTATTATCTAGGAAATTATGAAAGATATAGATGGGTGAAGCTGCTTAATGCATGAAATCCTAGAAGTGCCAAGGATAATCTTTGAAACCTAACAACGTTAGTACAAGAAAGTACAAATTTGTACTCACTTGACGATTAGGAATCATGTGGAACTGTTTATCCTTCTATAAGGTTTTAGATTAATTAATTCATTGATATATGAGGAGGGCAGTCTGCTATAACATAATACAAATTATATAATTTGTAAAACTATAAGGCATATGATACTATTTCTAATTTTTAAAAGATTTGCATAGTCTCAAAACTGGTGGGGATAGTGGTCCTCTGATTTGCATTACCATTTTTTAATTAAAATTTTAAAAAATTATTTTATTTTTATTTTTTGGCCACACGGCATTCCCTGACTAGGGATCGAACCCGCGCCCCCTGTGTTGGAAGCACGGAGTCTTAACCACTGGACCACCAGAGGAGTCCCCTACATTACCACTTTAAAACTTAGGTTTTCCATTGTTCATTTTCAAGATGTAAAAATCTTTTAGTACATTTGTTCTCCCTTTTTTTGCACCTTTTAAAAAAGCTTTGAATGTATTTTCCCTATGCGTATATTTGTTTCAGTGGGAATGAAGCATTCTGTAATTTCAGGGATGTTTTAAAAAATTAGATATTTTTATGATTCCTCAGTAGAGTTATGAAGTTTTAAAATAGCTTCTCCTTGCTCATTAATCATTCTATATATTTACCTATCTGAAAAATATTTTGTATAAATAAAAGGAACCTCAGAGCAAAGGGGTTATAACATCAGTGCAAAGAGATATTTAGTTTATAAGAGTATAAAAATGAAGTATACCTTGGACTTCCCTGCTGGCGCAGTGGTTAAGAATCCTCCTGCCAATGCAGGGGACACGGGTTTGAGCCCTGGTCTGGGAAGATCCCACATGCTGCGGAGCACCTAAGCACGTGCGCCACGACTACTGAGCCTGTGCTCTAGAGCCCACGTGCCGCAACTACTGAAGCCTGCGAGCCTAGAGCCCACGCTCTGCAACAAGAGAAGCCACCACAGTGAGAAGCCTGTGCACTGCAACAAAGAGTAGCCCCCGCTCGCCACAACCAGAGAAAGCCCATGCGCAGCAACGAAGATCCAACACAGCCAAAAATTGAATAAGTAAATAAATAAATGAAAAATGAAGTATACCTTAAACTTTTGGAAATCTGTAAAATATATGGTAAGCAAGTAGTAGTAACTTCTTTACGAAAAGCATATTACTAATGGTATATCTTTATTCTAATCCTGTATTAATTTATTATACACTAAAAATTGCTACTATTTAGTTTGGGAATCCAGCACAATACTAATTGTAGAAATTATTATAACATCTATTGTCTCATAACTTTATTTTTTTAATTTTCTCATAACTTTATATTTTGGCTTTCATACTCAGAATTTATTTTTAACAGATTTTAAAGTGAAACAGTAGCAGTATATTTGGATTTTGCTGTTTTATTAATGCATGTTTTAACCTGAATCACACAAGTGATAGTTAAAAAAAATTACGTAAAATTTGATCTAATTAATATTCCTTATTAGCATCACTGTCAAAAATAATTTTTAAACAAGAGTTGAACATGCCGCAGAGCAACTCAGCCCGTGCACTGCAACTACTGAGCCCAAGTGCCACAACTACTGAAGCCCGTGTTCCCTAGAGCCCACATGCTGCAACTACTGAGCCCGTGTGCTGCAGCTACTGAGGCCGCATGCTGCAACTACTGAAGCCGGCACTCCTAGAGCCGCGACATGAGAAGCCACCACAATGAGAAGCCCATGCACCATAATGAAGAATAGCCCCCACTTGCCACAACTAGAGAAAGCCCGTGCACAGCAATGAAGACCCAACACAGCCAAATAAATAAATAAATAAATAGATAGATAGATAGATAGATAGATAATATATATGTGTGTGTGTGTGTGTATATATATATATATATATATATATATATATATATATATATATATATATATATATATATATCTTAAAAAACAAAACAGAACAAGAGTTGACCAGGAAGGAAGTGTTTAGGTTTTAATATTTATTTATCTAACATTTTATAGTTAAATTTTACATGTTTTACATCATTCTTTTGAAAATATATTTCTAAGGAAGTTAGCTTTTTAAAAAGATTGTAAAAATTTATACCAACAGGTAATATCTGAAAATAGGATAAGTCTGTCACATTGAAGCCGTCATTATTATTTTTACAAGGTCTTAATTTTTTTTCTTTATTTCTAGAGGTATAGAGTTTAATATTATACCACTTGTTTTGTCTGGGTAGCAGAGTTATTGCTCTATGTCCATAGTTTTTTGCTTAAAATGTTTTTGCAAGATGACTTCTAAATTCATCTTTATAAATATGTTGATATCAAATGGCAAGCTAACATTTAAAATAAGGCTGGGCGCAAAACTGCAAGTTGAGTGATAAGTGATTAAGTATACACCAACAATTGCTCTCCTGTCCTGAATATACATGAATGGAAAAAAATCCTTTAGGAGCAGTGGGCATTTTAACACATAGTACATCAATTTTGTTTTGCAGTTAGAGACCCCTTTTATGTGTGTATATATGTACAAAAGGAATTTGCTGATTGTGGCTAATTCTTGAAAGCACTTTATACTTATAAAGGAAGCTTTTGCTCTGTAGGAATTCACCTAGGTATAATTTTTTTTTAATGTTAATTTATTTTTTATTTATTTATTTTTTCTTATTAGTCATCCATTTCATACACATCAGTGTATACATGTCAACCTAGGTATAATTTTTAAACACATATAAAGAGGGTCATTGAAATTAATTAGCAGGAGGAAATCTTAGCATATTTGTTTCTTCCAGTCCCTGGGCTATGGCTTAGAATCTTGGTCAACCTTGGTAATGACTTCTGGGTTTAGAAGGATGCCTACTACAGTAACACAAATGCTTTCTTGCTTGATTTAGTTCTCCTGTTCATTCATCCATTTACTCACTCATAAATGATTTATTGAGCGCCTACTATGTGATACCAGAAGATGAGTATATACTTTTTAGAATTGTAGGAGGGATACTGTTTCCCCAGCACACCGCCTCCCTCTCCCTCCCAGCCCCCCCATTCTCTTCTTTCTCCTAAAATGCACTAGCTAGCCTTCAGAACTGAGATTTGGTTACTGTGCAACATTGTTTCAGATTTGTCTATTGTGACTCTGGAAACATGACTTTAAAAATTAGTTTCTGCAAATTTGAGTATGCCCTATGATAAAGTTTACTACAAAAGAAATAGTTTCATTTCTTACAGGATTTTAGAAATAATTTAAGAGCAAAAAAGGAAGAGACATGAAGAATGAATTTGTCAAAAATGAAAATATTATCAATTTGAAATGTTTATGATTGTGGTTTAAGATGTTCTAGAAATGTTCTTATGCTTATGACAAAAGACTTACTTTGTTTTTTAAGATAAGAAAATCATCTTTAAATGTCCCTTCTTTTAGATTCCAAAGCCTTAAATGATAAAAGCATTTATTGAGAACTTTCTATGTGTGAGCACCTTTATATTAATTTCCATGAGGGAAACTATTAATATTATCTCCATGAGAAAACTGAAATATAGAGGGAATAGGGTTAGGTGTGACTTATCTTAAGATCCCACAGCTACTAAGTTTTAAAGCCAGCATTTGAACCCATGATCTGACTAAGGGTCCACAGTCTTAGCCACTGGGAAGCCGTAGATTTTCTTATGTATCTTTTCTCACCTACTAACTTTATTTGGGCAGGTAAATCGCTTGTGACCTCTGGGCTTTGGTTTTTGCATCTGTCAGATGAGGGGATAGTAAAATCAGCTCTTACTTCCAGCCAGTGACTTTTGTAGGGAACTGATGTGATAATGTTTATGGAAATGTTTTGGAGAAATTAGAAGTGATGTATAAATGTATATTTTTAATGCTGTAAGAATTTCCCAGCTATATTAGTTTAAGTTAAGCAGCACATGTTCAGCACTATGACATGTCCTGTCCGTAATGTTAATAAGTAATGGAAGAGTTGGTTAAATTTATAGTTCTTATCGGTATTTTTAAAAACTTTCTCTCAAGTTGTCTGAGCAGATAAAAGGAATCATCTTTTTACATTACCTAGTTAGTGCCTTATCTCTAGGTGCTGAAAAAGAATTTTCTGTCTTTGCAGTTATGTTAATGTAATAGATTATGAAGCACAATTTGAAACTAGATTTTAGCCTCCTGGACTGCTAGAAGGTAGACTTGCCGATAGGAAAGACAGAGATGGGATACATTGCTTTAATCCAAAATATAGCAGTGAATTTGAGACAGAAAAACATTTCTTAGGAATATGGATGAGTCTTCTGTTAACATTATCTAAGGACAGACAGTACTTGCAGCTGATAGAGAATGGCCTGTCACATGCTGTTCTTCATCCAGTTTGTAAGATACCTTGAGTACTATTATTGGCAAAGTGGGAAGGTGAGGTGTGTCCCCATGAATAGGCAATAGATTGAATGGGGGTAATCAAGAAATTGGGGGGGATGAAATAATAAAATGAATTTGATAAACATTAAAATCATGCTAATTAAATTATAAGGAATTTAAAGTACATTAGGATCTTCAGTCTCCTAGATAATTCATATGAAGCACATAATAAAATTTTCATCTCATTTTGCATTTGAAATTGTATCAAAGATGTGGTTTCAGACCAGAGCTGTCTAATAGAAATATAAACCACATGTGTAATTTTAGTTTTTCCAGTAGCCATATTAAAATGTAAAAAGAAACAGGTGAAGTTAACTTTAATAATAGATTTTACTTAATCTGGTAATCTAGAATATTATCATTTCAACATAATCAGTTTAAAAATTATTGAGATATTTTACATTCTTTTTTTGTACTAACATTCTATTTTATACCTACAGCCTGTCTCAAATCAGACTAGCTAAATTTCAAGTGCTCAGTGGCCACATGTGGCTAGTGGCTACTATATAGGATAGCGCAGCTCTAGACTGCCCTGAGTTATGGAGTTATATTGTTGATTTAATGAGATCTAACAGCTACTGATTTTGAATCTTACAATGTGCCTTGCCTTGTGTTCTCTATAATATTTTCAGTTAATCTTTATAGTAACTCCATGATGCAGATTTTACTCTTCTCATTTTATAAATACAGTGATGTATAAGAGATGTTAATTTATTTAAGGTCTAGTCTGTAGGAGAGCAGGGATTTAAAACCAAGTCTGACCCTAAAATTCTTGTCCTTTTCATTGTATTGCACTGTTTTAAAGCATGGCCACTTACCTAAGGCAGGTTGGTGAATAAGATTTAGTTCTTCCACTGCTCAGTTATTTTTGATTCACTGCAGTGACTTTTGATTTAATTAGTCCTTATTTTAAAATATAAATACAGAGCATTTTTAGGTTAAAGTGGAAGAGGTATCCCCTAAATTCTTACTTATATTTCTAATTGGGAATATTCCTTTATATTCTTTTCACCATGTCCTGTTGTAAACTGCTTTGTATAGCTCTTCAAAGTAGACATGTAGGAGGGAGGGATGACCTTTTGATTCTGGCACATGACTCTTTGGGGAGATAAGGGAAAAGTCAGCTACTATTGAGAAAAATGAAAACAGGATGACTAATATAACTTTTGTTGTAGTAAAAAAATTTTTTAAGGTTTCAGTACCTCACTTTGAGAAAGATTTTGGGATGATCTTATTCATCATGCTCTTTGAATTATAAAAATTATCTCAGTTCTTTTGCATGGTGTTATTTTATGATGGATTTATACTTAGCAACATTAATGAATTTGAGTAATTTCTTTGAATTACATTTAGATTAATAGACAATGTTTGCTCACAAAGACAAGCTGTTTACTTCTAAAAGAAAAAAATGGACAGTCCTTAATTTTTGAATGGTTGTCTTCTAGATCATGTGTAAAATAGTTGTTTGAACTTGGAACATATCTAACTACACTGTTCCTGAGTTCCCGGGCTAGCCCATAGAAGCCTATTTAAAACCATATCCTATTTTAAAAACACTAATTCAAAAAGATACATGCGCTCTAATGTTCACAGCAGCATTATTTATAATTGCCAAGATAAGCAACCTAAGTGTACATCAACAGATAAATGGATAAAGAGGGTGTGGCATATATGTATATATACAATGGAATACTACTCAGCCATAAACAATAATGAAATTTTGACATTTACAACAACGTGAATGGACTTGGAGGGTATTATGCTAAGTGAAATCAGTTAGAGAAAGACAAATACTCTATGATATTACTTATATGTGGATTCTAAAAAATACAACAAATTAGTGAATATAAGAAAAAAGCAGACTCACAGTTATAGTGAACAAACTAATGGTTACCAGTGGAGAGGAAAGGGAAGAGGGGCAACGTAGAGGTGGGGGATTAAGAGGTACAAACTATTATGTCTAAAATAAGCTACAAGGATATATTGTACAACACAGGGAACATAGCCAGTGTTTTATAACTGTAAATGGCGTATAGCCTTTAAAAATTGTGAATCACTGTATTGTACACCTGTAGCTTATATTGTATAGCAACCATACTTCAATTAAAAAAAACATATCCTGTCTTAGTACTAGTATAGTATTGGTATAAGTTTTAGGTCCTCAGAGGTCATGTTCTGTGGGAGCTGGATTAGGAGGAAGCAAGTTTATTTTTGGCTTTTTATGTTTTCTCTTCTTATACTTTTCTGTCTCTTAATTCCTGTTCTTATGCTGGCCTAAGCTTCTTGGCGTTCTGCTGTGATCTTGGTTAAACATCTAAGTGCTCAGTACTTCAAATTTTTTCCTTTTTTAAAGAAATTGAGATATAATTGACATATAACATTGTGTTAGTTTAAGGTGTACTACGTAATGATTTGATATATGTATGTTTTGTGAAATGATTCCACAATAAGTTTAGTTAACATCCATCACCATATATAGTTATATTCTTGTAACAAGAACTTTTAAGACCTACTCTCTTAGCAGCTTTCATTTATACAGTACAGTATTGTTAAATAGTCACCACACTGTACATTACATCCCCAGGACTTATTCATCTTATAACTGGAAATTTGTACCTTTTGACCACCTTCACCCATTTCACCCAGCTCCCTACCCCCCACCTCTGGCTGCCACCAGTCTGCTCTGTTTCTACAAGTTTGTGTTTTTCTTTAGATTCCACATACAAGTGAGATTGTATAGAATTTGTCTTTCTCTGTCTGACTTATTTCATGTAGTATAATGCTCTATAATAAATAGTAAGTCCACTTACTGGGTGCTTGGCAAGTATAAACATAAATGTTTACACTTAAGCATTTAAGTCTTAAGCATTTTTTACATGATTTGATAAATGAAGAATCTGTAATGAAAGATTAGGTGAATCACGCTGTCCAAGGTTATAGGTCAGAGAGGGGAGTTGTGGCGTTATGTTGTTGGTTGAACTGTGGCAGTATGATTTGAAAGCTCATCCCCTAACCATTGTACTATACTGCATTTCTCTCTCGCATTCCCTCTTCCCCTTTTACCAAATTGGAACTCTTTATTTTCTCAGTTCAGATACTTTTAGCTAAATTATAGAGAAATCCATTTGATTGAATTAACTCACAATATTATAGAATTCTGATAATAAAAATGATGTGATTTTATGACAAAATTTGATAATGTGATTATCTTTAGTGAGGATTGAGCCAATATGGAATCAGAACTTAACCCAGCTTCCCTAAATCATCCTTCATCCTTATATGTATAGTTAGTTGGGTTGCCTACTTTTTTCAGTTAGAAGTTAGGTCCATAGTGCTCAACTTATGTGCTGAAAACATTTTGGGAACACCACCCATTACAAGGTATTGTCTGAGGACCTAACAAATGATTTGCCCTTCTCATATTGTTCTGTTATTTTTCAACTACGTATCAATACTGATATGATTAGAATACAAAAAAATTACATATTCATGGTAGATTTTTGTCATATTTTCTTAGTATGAGAATACTAAAAATACTACTTTGGGGATCTGAACATCTTGATATAAATGAAGAGGTCCTTTTACTTAAAAAGTGAAGAAACACTGCTTAAAGCATGCTATAAGGAAATTGTATATACTGGTTATATTTTAGAATTTGTTTTCAAGACAATCATAGTGAATGTTGGGAAATCAGTTGTAATGTTTTAAATGACTGACTGACCAACCTGCCAACTGGTAAAAGCCCTTTAATCTTCTCAGAGGTGATTGCACTTTAAATACAGGATCTTTGTTAACCCAGCCTCTCTCTCTGATTAGTGAAATTTTTGGCATTTAGTGTAAAATTCAGGTATTACAAGAAGGTTTTTGGCAGGGAGCCTTGCCTTGCCTTGGGGTCTTCCATTTCATCTCTTTCTAACTCACAGATTTTCTGAGAACTCTGTCATTTCTTCTCAGTACCTCCATGGCAGAGACAAATGAGGAATGGAGTAGTGGTATATTGTGTTATTTTGTAAACTGAGTGCCGTCTATTTTTTAATTTCATGCGAGGATTGGGAAAAGAAAAAAAAGCTAAGATTTATTCATCTCTTTCCTCCCCATATTGGTATGCATAGTCACAAAACATCCCATTTTATGTTAGTTTACTAGATAGAGTCTCAGAGAGGGTGACTTGCCTAAGGTCACAAGTCATAAACTTTGGAACAAGTATTCCTTGCTCCAGAGAGGTTTTTTTTTTTTCCATTTTACCTCACTGCCTTTCAGTGCGAAAAGATATTTTTCATTCATCTAAATGACTTAACTTCAGAAGTAAGCATTACTTAGTGGAAAGTTTTATTTAAATTTAAAAAATTTAATTTGTGTTTTAAAGTTTAAAGATTATACTAGGTTGAAATTAATTTATTAAAGTTTTAAATTATATTAATACTGTGTCATCCAAGAAGGAAAAAGGATAATCATCCAATTACTTTGAAAATATTTAGTACCTTTAAAAAAAATTCTGTAATATTTGAGTTAGAAAATGAGAGAAACTAGAGTGATTCAGTGTCCTTGCCTGAATTTTGTTGTAGGCGGAATATCAGTCCAAATACATTAAAAAAAAATAGGAATACAACATTCTGTTGGGTTGGTTTAGACTGCTTATTTTATTTTTTAAGCAAACCCTTCCTATCTTCTTTAAAATTCTTTTTTGGTAATAAATTTTGTAATGGATTTTGTAAATCCATAGTGTATGAATTTTGATGTTTAAAAAGCAAGATTAAATAGCCTATAGTAGGATGTACAATTTGGGAAAAAAACAGCTTAAAGTAGTAAATCAAAATTCTGGCAAGTCAGTTTGCTAACTAGAGCAGACATAATATGAATGTAAATAAATATGTTATCTTGTGCTTTAATTTACAAGACTTTTTTTCTACCAGTTTACTACAGGGTTGTTGCCATACTTTTTTTTTTTTTGGCTATTTTTGTTAATAAATTCTGGTTCTGGGGAAAGGAAGAAGGAAGGTTACACTGAATAAATAAAAGTAGATAAAGTCAACATTTTTGCCATATACGATCACCTTAGAGTTTAAAGGACTTTTAGAAGTCACTAGCTACTTTGTGCAGTGGCATTTGAGAGAAGATGATGTTTTAGTTGGGCTCTTTTGGACATAAAGACAGTCTTAAGAAACTGAGGGTTTACTCTGAGGATGTGTGTGGGCTAGTACTGTAAAGACTTTAGGAAATCAATTCATCTCAAGGAGCTCTGGGTCTGTACTTGTGTGTGTGCCTCTGTCTTGGCACTGTCCTGAATTTTGCATGCAATTATTTCACTTAATTCTTAAAACAATCCTAAGAGCCAGGTATTATTAGCATTCCCTTTAGATGAGGAAACTGAGGTTTAGGAGAAACTTGTCTAGAGTCAGTAAGTAGTAGAACCAAGATTTGAATACCGATAATCTGACTTCGGGTATGGGATCTTTGTCCCTGTACTATACTCTCTACATGATTCTGTATCATCTCCTGTTTTTGGTTTTTGATTTCCTTTGGAATTATCCTCACCACCCCCCAAAAAAGTCTTACATTCTACTAGACCAGGAGTTCTTAACCTCAGTAGTCCCTGAATCTTAAAGAAGCCATAAATGGCCTCCAGGTGAACAGTAACTCCTTGAAATTTTACGCAAATTTTTGAAAGTGTATTCACTTTTCTGGGGATAGGGTCCATAGATTGTATCCATTTCTCAAGGGTCTCTGATCCTCCAAAATAGTGAGAATCACTGCACTGTCAGCTGCTCTGGGGAAGGTAGTATGAGTTTTCATCTTTGTCTTCCTTAGCACCTGGTTTTTGATTGTTCAAAAATATTTGTTGAAGAGAATTTAACAAATAAGAGATGGTATGTGGGGAAATAAGCTTAAAATTAGTCATAATATGGGAATCTTAAGATACCTTGAAGTTTACTAGATGGGTATGAGAGCATCAGTTTTATTTACTTGGTTCAGAAAATTGTTTTGTTACTGACAGGTTCAAATTTCCAGCTCTAGTATATAGTAGTTCTATGAAGTTAGGATTTTGAAATCAGAGCATAAAGGAAAATTTGTGTGTTCAAAACTGCTGTTGAAAAGTCCCCTAGATATAGAGGCTGCCGTGTGATCTCTCAAGAAGGCCAAATTTTTCCCCCCCATCCAGTGTAAGAATAGACCCTTTTAGTACCTGATGGAGCACTAAGGAACATAGTACATCTTTAAACATTAGAATCATACTCAGTGTTTGAAGTATTCTTAGTTATGAGAGCCACGTGGAAATTGAGAGCAGCTGAGGGAATGGCAATATCGCATCTCCCATCTCAGGCTTTGTCTAGGGCACATGCCTATTGACTGTAACAGAGTTACAGTTGTGGGGAAGTGCATGCATTTTTTTCCCCCTTAAGTATTTGTTCACACACATTTATTCCTATTGTCTCTTTCTGCTACAAGTAGAAGTTAGAAGTAGACATTAGGTGAAAATCTGGTGATTCCAGCATATGTTGTACTTTCTGTTCATTGTGTTCATGTGGAAGCATGGGTTTTACTCTTAAGGTTTCATATAATATATTTTAACCAACAAAAAAGTCTCATTTAGCCTAGTTTACCACGTGTCGTAACTGCTTATATTTGTTTTACCCAATGTGTTGTTTTTGTTTTTTTTAACCTAATGATAAATTCCTCTATTCCCCAAATGACTTTTCATTTCTGTCTGGTTTCTTCCATGGCTAAAAGTCAAGATGTAACTTTTAAGCTTGTTGCTCACAAAGTCAATGTTAGGGATATATATATATTTTTTTCTTTTAGCTCCATATTCAGTTTATATGTTAGTTTTGGTCATACTTTAATCTCTGTTCTTTGTCTATGCATATAACGCCTTTTTCCCTTTTATCAGAGCTATGCTCCTTATCCCTGTTTGATGAATGGAATAAGAACTACTGTCTTTTTTTTGTTTTTTTTTTTTTTCATTTCTGTTCACCTTTTCATTGAACTGTAGCTTTTCTGTCTCCAGTTATCTCATTTGCATAATGTCTCTGCTACACAAAACTAAAGTGGTGGTAGTGTTTATCTCTAGTCATTTAAAATGGTAAACACACACATTGTAATTGAGAATGTTACTAAGTAGAAGACCTCATGAATTTAATTCTATGGGAAATGCATGTTTCTTTATTGTATTGT
Source organism: Mesoplodon mirus (assembly GCF_964341445.2). Classification (NCBI taxonomy): domain Eukaryota; kingdom Metazoa; phylum Chordata; class Mammalia; order Artiodactyla; family Ziphiidae; genus Mesoplodon; species Mesoplodon mirus. The sequence goes on from NC_138987.1 coordinate 68,081,457, forward strand.
GCTGGAGATGGGTTGCACGGTGTATCACAGATCCCTTTTGGATCTCTAAATTCTCTTTTAGCAATATTCTTTCAGAACAGCCCTCTTTATAACACAGTTTCTTTTGTATTCTTGGCAATGTAAACCTTGAGGAAGTGTTACAGCTAGTCTCTAGTGTATAACAGTTAATGTTTAAAATCTCTTAATGCAGTGAGCTGTCACCATGTTTAATAAACTGCAGCATTGCATTAGCATAAATTCCTTTGGGTGCCAAGATACCTGTTGCACAGATGCTTGCTATTATTTATAGGTTTGTTTCTAACCTTTGTGGGTTGACTTACTTTTATTTTTCTATTCATTTGTCACCTTGCAGTAGTATAATTCTTTAACTGACATATATGCAAAATAGTTTTCAAGAAGAAACTATGAAAGTACTGAAAAAGCAGATCACTCAAACTTTTGGACCTTGGGCAGTATAAAGCTCCCATAGGGCTTCCCTGGTGGCGCAGTGGTTGAGAGTCCGCCTGCCGATGCAGGGGACACGGGTTCGTGCCCCGGTCCGGGAAGATCCCACATGCCACGGAGCGGCTGGGCCTGTGAGCCATGGCCGCTGAGCCTGCGCGTCTGGAGCCTGTGCTCCGCAACGGGAGAGGCCACAACAGTGGGAGGCCCGCGTACCGCAAAAAAAAAAAAAAAAAGCTCCCATAATTTAAGTAGACATATTGCTTTGTCTTTATTTGAATGTGTTCTTATACTGCCTTTCCTTCCAATGTTGGATAAACTGCAGGAGTGTCTTTGGCTGATGAAATTAGATGGAGGCAGCAGCCTAATCATTTCCCTCTGGTTTTGAGCCGATGAGACTAAGGGTGTGTGTGTATGTATGTTTGTTGACGTGGGGAGAAATTCATTATTATCTTTATAGTTTATTTTAGAGTAAGCTGTTGATATTAAAGTCTAACTCTTCTTTTGGATTAAACATTTTTTGAATGGGAACTTCACTTTTATTTGCTAGTCAGATTCAGGAATCAGTAACTCTATCATATATTCTTTGAGTTATGGATGCTCTATTAAGATAGGATTAATTTTTAGAAGGAATAGACTGACCCATTAAAGTCTTTTAAATGTAATATTTTGATATTTTGATTTGCTAGTGATCTAATTTGCTAATTTATTGGAGTGCCCAAAAAGTTCCTTCAGGTTTTTTTTTTTAATATCTTTATTGGAGTATAATTGCTTTACAATGTTGTGTTAGTTTCTGCTGTACAACAAAATGAATCAACTATATGTAGACATATATCCCCATATCCCCTCCCTCATGAGCCTCCCTCCCACCCTCCCTATCCCACTCCTCTAGGTCGTCACAAAGCATCGGGCTGATCTCCCTGTGCTATGCAGCAACTTCCCACTAGCTCGCTATTTTACGTTTGGTAGTGTCAGTGCTGCTCTCTCACTTCATCCCAGCTTCCCCTTCCCCACCTGTGTCCTCAAGTCCGTTGTCTACATCTGCGTCTTTACTCCTGCCCTGACACTAGGTTGATCAGTACCGTTTTTTTTAGATTCCATATATGTGCGTTAGCATACGGTATTTGTCTTTCTCTCTCTGACTTACTTCACTCTGTATGACAGACTCTAGGTCCATCCTCCTCATTACAAATAACTCAATTTCGTTCCTTTTTATGGCTGAGTAGTATTCCTTTGTATATATGTGCCACATCTTCTTTATCCATTCATCTGTCAATGGACATTGAGGTTGCTTCCATGTCCTGGTTATTGTAAATAGTGCTGCAGTGAACATTGTGGCACATGTATCCTTTTTGAATTATGGTTTTCTCAGGGTATATGCCCAGTAGTGGGATTGCTGGGTCATATGGTAGTTCTATTTTTAGTTTTTTTAATTTTTTTTATTTTTTTTATTTTTTTTGCGGTACGTGGGCCTCTCACTGTTGTGGCCTCTCCTGATGCGGAGCACAGGCTCCGGACGCGCAGGCTCAGCGGCCATGGCTCACGAGCCCAGCCACTCCACAGCATGTGGGAACCTCCCGGACCGGGGCACGAACCCGTGTCCCCTGCATCGGCAGGCGGACTCTCAACCACTGCACCACTAGGGAAGCCCTATTTTTAGTTTTTTAAGGAACCTCCATACTGTTCTCCATAGTGGCTGTATCAATTGACATTCCCACCAACAGTGCAGGAGGGTTCCCTTTTCTCCACACCCTCTCCAACATCTGTTGTTTCTAGATTTTTTGATTATGGCCATTCTGACCAGTGTGAGGTGATACCTCATTGTAGTTTTGATTTGCATTTCTCTGATGATTAGTGATGTTGAGCAGCTTTTCATGTGCTTCTTGGCCATCTGTATGTCTTCTTTGGAGAAGTGTCTGTTTAGGTCTTCTGCCCATTTTTGGATTAGGTTGTTTGTTCTTTTGATATTGAGCTGCATGAGCTGCTTGTATATTTTGGAGATTAATCCTTTGTCCGTTGCTTCGTTTGAAAATATTTTCTCCCATTCTGAGGGTTGTCTTTTCATCTTGTTTAGCGGTTCCTTTGCTGTGCAAACACTTTTAAGTTTCATTAGGTCCCATTTGTTTATTTTTTATTTTATTTCTATTACTCTAGGAGGTGGGTCAAAAAGGATCTTGCTGTGATTTATGTCATAGAGTGTTCTGCCTGTGTTTTCCTCTGAGAGTTTTATAGTGTCCGGCCTTACATTTAGGTCTTTAATCCATTTTGAGTTTGTTCCTTCAGTTTTTAAGTGGAAATAAGAGACACATTTTTCATTTTCACCAAGAACTTTATTGAACAATGTATTCACCCTTTTGTTCCACTACCTTCTGCCATTTTTCAGGCATCTTCATAGTTGCATCTTCCCAAAACTTTTTATCTTTTTGAGCAAAGAACTGTTCCAGGTGCCTTTTACAGTCTTCTGGGGAATTGAAATTTTTTCCATTAAGAGAATTTTGTAAAGACTGAAATAAATGGAAATCTGAAGGTGCAATGTCTGGTGAATAGGCGGATGAATCAGAGCTTCCCAGCCAAGCTGTAACACTTTTGTCTGGTCATCAAAGAAACATTTGGTCTTGCGTTATCCTGATGGAAGATTATGCATTTTCTGTTGACTAATTCTTGCTGCTTTTCGTCGAGTTGGTCCAACTGGGAGCAGTACTTATTAGAATTAATCGTTTGGTTTTTCTGGAAGGAGCTCATAATAGAGGACTCCCTTCCAATCCCATCATATACACAACATCACCTTCTTTGGATGAAGACTGGCCTTTGGTGTGGTTGGTGGTGGTTCATTTCGCCTGCCCCACGATGTCTAACGTTCCACATTATTGTACAGTATCCACTTTTCATCGCCCACCACAATTTGTTTTAAAAACAGAATGTTTTCATTACTCAGTAGAGAACTGCATACGGAAATTCGGTCAGGAAGGTTTTTTTCATTTAACTTATGTGGAACCCAAACATCAAAGAGATTAACGTAACCAAGCTGGTGCAAATGATTTTCAATGCTTGATTTGGATATTTTGAGTATGTGGGCTATCTCCCGCATGGTGTAACATTGATTGTTCTCAGTTAATGTCTCGATTTGATCACTATCAACTTCAACTGGTCTATCCGACCGTGGAGCATCGTCCAGCGAGAAACCTCCAGCTCAGAACTTTGCAAACCACTTTTGCCACGTTCGATCAGTCACAGCACCTTCTCCATATACTGCACAAATCTTTTTTTGCGTTTCAGTTGCATTTTTACCTTTCTTGAAATAATAAAGCATAATATGCAGGAAACGTTGCTTTTTTCTTCCATCTTCAATATTTAAAAAAATGGCTACACAAAAATTCACCAATTTTCATAAGTTTCTTTTTAAATGCACACTGATATGACAGCTGTCACAATGCAATCTAACAAAATTGTTTCGAATGAAGTTAAAGACAACTAAGAGCCGCTAGAGCCATCGTATGAGAAAACTGAACGAACCTTTTGGCCAACCCGGTAGTATTAATTTTATTTTTGGTAAATGAAGCCAGTCTTGTAAAATCATTGGTAGATGAATTATCTCCAACTCAGTAGGTTAAGCGTGTTAGAAAATAATCGTGAATGTTTGTCAAACATTACTTTTTAAAAATTACTAGACACAGGCTCCTACATTTTGGCTACTTCCCTATCTGCCAACTTTATGACACTATTTTAGTAAAAAAGACAAATTCATATTTGTAAATGTAAATTATATGAATTTTTAAAACTAAGACTATAATAGCCAGGTCTTTCTAAAACAAAACAAAACAAAAAAACCCTTATGCTACAGTAACTCTTCTAGTTTTTTGTAAAAGAAGAGGAAATTTTCTTTTTCAGTTTTCATTTTAAGAATTTAGACTGATTTGTAAGGAAGAAAAATTTTTTTCTTGTACAATAAGCTGCAGCTTTTAAAATTGGGGTTTAACCTACTGTATCTAGGAATTGAAGTGACCTTTTACCAGTTCTCTGATACGATTTTAGCACCACCAATGAATATTTATCGTTTTGTTTTTTTATACTTTTCCTCCCCTACCATTTTATTATGAAACATTTCAAACAGAAAATTTAAAGAATTGTGCTGTGAACACTCATACCCACACCTAGTCTACTGTTTACACACTTTCTATATTCACTTTATTATATATCTTTTTTTTTTTTTTTTTTTTTTTTTTTTCTTTTTGCGGTATGCGGGCCTCTCACTGTTGTGGCCTCTCCCGTTGCGGAGCACAGGCTCCGGATGCGCAGGCCCAGCGGCCATGGCTCACGGGCCCAGCCGCTCCGCGGCATATGGGATCCTCCCAGACCGGGGCACGAACCCGTATCCCCTGCATCGGCAGGCGGACTCTCAACCACTGCGCCACCAGGGAGGCCCTATTATATATCTTATTCATCACTCCATCCACCATTCTGTTCTTTTAAAAAATATATTTGAGTAAATTGAAGATATTAGGATATTCCACCCTTACATACTTTGTGTATATTATTAACTAGAGTGAGGTGTTTTTTTCTTTTTAGGTAAGATTTGCATATAGTCAAATGCACAAATCTTTAATGTACCATCAGATGATTTTGACAAACTCTTCCAGCTGTGTAACTTAAATCCCTACAGATATAGAACATTAACCGTCACCTCTGTAAGTTTCCTTCTACCCAGTCAATACTCCATCACTGTTTTGATTTTTTGACCATAGATTTGCTTTGCCCGTTTTAAGACTTCATATAAATGGATTCATAGAATACTCTTTTGTGAGGCTTTTTTCTCTCAGCATGATATTTTTGAGATATATTAATGTTGCATTTTCTAGTACATTCCATTTTGTTACTCTTGGTTTATTTTTAAGGCTCAGACCTATTTTACACAGAAATTATTTATCCCCTTCTGAATTCTTAAAGCACTCTATTCTAAACTCTAAGGTATTGATTATATTATAGCTATTTTTATTATATATATTATAGCCATGTATATATAGCTGTTATATCATAGATACTCATTTATCTCCACTACTCCATATGCAGCATGTTCTCAGAACATGGTGTATAGAATATGCTCCATTAATACTTGTTGAACAGTCTATGGTTAGAAGTCTTTCTTATAGCTTTTGTTACAGAGATCCCAAACTTGGGGTACAATTATAACGTGAAATTAGTGCTTGAATGAAGATTAAATAAAAATTTAATAACAATTTCAATTGCAGTCTGTTATCAGTTTTTTCCAAGGAAGTCTTCATTTTTATGGTGAGCAAATGTGAGACTTTCAAATGACGACAAGGTTGCAAGAGATCATAATATTCCTTATCATATAGGGATGAAGAATAAGAACCAATCAAATAGGGCTTCCCTGGTGGCGCAGTGGTTGAGAATCTGCCTGCTAATGCAGGGGACACGGGTTCGAGCCCTGGTCTGGGAAGATCCCACATGTCGCGGAGCAACTAGGCCCGTGAGCCACACCTACTGAGCCTGCGTGTCTGGAGCCTGTACTCCACAACAAGAGAGGCCACGATAGTGAGAGGCCCACGCACTGCAATGAAGAGTGGCCCCCACTTGCCACAACTGGAGAAAGCCCTCGCACAGAAACGAAGAACCAACACAGCAAAAATAAATAAACTAATTAATTAAAAAAAAAAGCAAACATTAAAAAAAAGAAGAAGAACCAATCAAATAATAAGGCTATTGCCAATTTAATTATGAGTTTTGACCTTTTATTTCCTTGGATACATTATTTCAGTTTTCACTATATTCTTAGTACTTTGATAACCACATTTAAAACCCTTTTTATTTTTATTTTATAAAATCACTCTGTTTATTCTGTTATTCTTTAAGAGAACTTATTTGGAAGCAACACAGGATTGTTGCCTCTCAAAATAGCGCCAGTGAAAAGTCGAGAGTCCTATAGGATGTGAGAAGTAAAGAAGTATTTGCGTTGTTGCCCTCCTCCCCTTCTCTTTCACTGATTATCCCCATCTAGGTCTGTACCTCTGTAAATCCAGATAGATAAGTGTGGTAAACATGGAAAGGTTATTTATGAGTAGAACAAGGTGGTATAAAAGTTTACCTTAGGCAAGTTTTATAGTAGACAGTTCTTGTCCATATAATTTTGTCTATTTTGATTGCTGATTTAATCTCAATATGCACAGTAGTTTACTAATAAGTAAACTTCAAGTGAACTGTTCCTGTGCTTTAGAATGACCACATATTTGGCAGACCATGAAACAGTAGGTGAACTTTCAGAGAACAAACGGGCAGCGTGCTGTGTTGCAAAAGAATGTACTGCCTTGTTCACCCTGTCCATATTTAGATCAGTCTGGCTGGCAGTGAAATGCAGAAGTGTTGGCCATACAGGTGCAGTGTTCTGCAGCTGTTGGAAACATTTGCCCTCCCCCCCCACTTCTTCACATATAATTATGCTCTGTTTAAACCATTAATGCTAGAAGATGGGATTTGAGAATTTGAATGTCGTTTTACAAAAAGGTACAACTCAGAGAGATAATTGGTCATTTAGGCAGCTGAATTTAATTGCCTAGATGACTTGAAGTTTCCAAAGACTAAAACCTAGCCTTAAGTTTCCAAAGACTAAAACCTAAAAGTCATAGACTTTTAGAATTATAAGAGACTGCCTTTGAAAGAACATGTCTGCAGAGTTACTGCCCTCCAGACTGAACCTCTTGAGTTCAGGGCTTACATATTTTCATTTTTTAATATCCTGCAACCAGCATAACGCCTGACACCTAGTAGGCAACTTGATATATGTTTGTATCTTAGGTTAACAGATGAAGCCAAAATATTGTTTAGATGTGGTATGGTACTAAATTAGAAAATTATGGTTTTTTCTTTAAGCCGATGCCTTGTGGTAAGTTTTTTAGCAGTCTTAAAAACAAAGTGCCCTGGCAGCAGAGAGAAGGGCAGTGATGAATGCTGCCCGTGGTGGTCATCAGACACTTTATGTTTTGACAGGTCATGGAAAATCTTTTCTAGACTACAATTAGAGAACTTGGTTTTGAAGAGTTTTCCTCATCTAAGAGACATCAGTGTATTTTCCCCAAAGCAGTGTCTTTTCCTCCTTATCCCGATTTTGGGCATTTTTCATGCATTACATCATAAAGAGATTAAAGTTTAATGATTCCAAATCTGAAAGTTTTAGAGAAGAATGTTTTCCTTAAACCAAATAGAATAAATATTTTCTTTTCTGTAGTTTTTTCTATAATGAAAAGAATGTTGGCTTTGGAGGCAGACATAGGTTTGAATCCCAGCTCTTTAAACTGCATTTACCTGAAGGATCATTCATCAGTTTCTCTGTCCATAAAAATAGGGGTAATACCTGCTGTAAAATAGTGGTGTAAGGATGAAATGAGCTACCTCCTAAAAGCGTGGCATCAGTATTCCTGGAACATATCAAGAGCTCAAGAAATATTATTTCCTTTTTATTCAAAGGAGAATCTTGTAGAGTAAGCAGGATTATAGTACCCCTCTGGTATTGGTGAAGCTGTTATTCTAGGAGACTGCACTGTGCCTTCAAGCTTCTATTCTTTCGGCATATATTTAGCACCCAGTATCTGCAAAGCAGGTAGAGATTTTGCAGTCTTGTTGGTGGAGAAAACAGCAACAAATAGTTAAGGTAGTGGGATACTGAGAGTAAATACATGGAGGTTCTGAGAAGAGGAAGGTCCTGATAAGCTGCAGTGGTTAGGCATCCTTCATGACTGCAGGAGAGCTGCAAACTGGACCTTAAAGACAGAATGAAGGAGAAGGAAAAACATTCAGGCTTGAAGAAGATCAGAAAGATCAAAAGCTCAGAGCCTTTCTGGCAGAAATTTTTTTCCAGCTTTATTGAGATATAATTGACATATAACATTGTGTAAGTTTAAGGTGTACAGCATGTTGATTTGGTAAATTTATATGCTGCAAAATGATTACCACCATAGCATTAGCTACCACCTCCATCCTGTCACATAATTATCATTTCTTTTTTGTGGTGAGAACATCTAAGAAATTCTCTTTAAGCAACTTGGAAGTTTATAATACAGTATTATTAGCTATAATCACCATGCTGTACATTAAATCCCCAGAATTTGTTAATCTTACAACTGGAAGTTTGTACCCTTTGACCAGTATTTCCCCATTACCTCCACTGCCCAGCCCCTGGTAACCACCACTCTACTCTCTGTTTCTCTGAGTTTGGTTTTTTAGATTCCACATGTAAGTGATATCATACCGTATTTGTCTTTCTCTGTCTGAATTATTTCACTTAGCACAATGCCCTTAAGGTCCATCCATGTTATTGGCAATGGCAGGATTTCCGACTGTCTCGTGGCTGAATTGTATATACGTACTGCATCATCTTTATCCATTCACCCATCGACAGTTAGGTTGTTCCCATATCTTGGCTGTTGTAAATCACACTGCCATGAATATGGGGATGCAGATCTCTCTTTGAGATCCTGTTTTCATTTCCTTTTGATGTGTACCCAGAAGTGGGATCTTACTGGATCATATGGTAGTTCTATTTTTAATATTTTGAGGAACTTTTATACTGTTTTCCGTAGTGACTGTACCAATTTACATTCCCACCAACAGTGTACAAGTGTTCCCTTTTCTCCCCACCCTCACCAAACTTGTTATCTTGTCTTTTAGAGGATAGCCATTTTAACAAGTATGAGGTGATAATTCACTGTGGTTTTGATTTCCAATTCCCTAATGATTAGTGATGTTGAGCACCTTTTCATGTACCTCTTGGCCAGGTATGTCTTCTTTAGAAAAATGTCTATTCAGTTCTTTCTGACAGAATATCTTTATATGACTGGTAATAGTTTCAAGTATTCAGAACAGAAAAATGTTGAGGCTGTCTGCAGTTGGCTGTGCTGATGTAGAGAAAGCAGGACGAAAGTACCCTGAATGTACTATTTCCTCAGTTTTCCTGGATGTACTGTTTCCTCAGTTTTCATGAATAGCAGATCATTCTTATCTAAATGTTTAGGACTCTTAAACTTAATCCAGAGAGTGGCCTGTCACTTATTAAATGTGTCTTTCTTTTAAAGCGTAAGCTGGATAACACGTTTCCAATTCTCTGAGGTTTCTCGCTCAGAGTAATATATAAAAAGTCTTCAAGGTTCTACATTATCTTACCTACCAACTCCCTTAAATAATTTTACCAGTTTGACTTCATTTCTTGCTACTTGCCCTCTCATCCACACTGCTTTATTTCCAGGAGTAGTATGGCAGGCATGCTGCCACTTCACAGCCCATACACTTCCTGTTCTTTCTGTCTATAAATCTCTTCCTTCACAGTCCATGGCTTGTTCCCTCAGCTCTCTCAGGTTTCTATTCAAATGCAATCTGAGAAAAGGGGAGAAAAGGGAACCCTTGTACACTGTTGGTGGGAATGTAAATTGGTACAGTCACTATGGAAAACAGTATAGAAGTTCCCTCACATGTCAAGCACCATTCCTGCTGTTTTATTTCCAAAGCACTTAGAACCATTTGACATACTATATATTTTAAAAGTGTATTTGCTCATTGTCTCTTCTAACCCCTCTAAAATATAAGCTCCTTGAGGGCAGAGATATTATTTATTTTATTCACAGCCACATTTCCAGTGCCTAGCACAAACTATTCAATAAATACTTATTAAATGAATAAACTTTATCTTTCTTTTGAGTTGTAAAAGAACTTTGGTCTCCACAGACTTTTATTCCCTTTATTGCCACTGAGTGACCAAAATGGGGCCTTCCTGAGGAGGACATCAGTTCATTTGGTCAACATTAAACATATACTTTGCGAATACAGGCATACCTCGGAGATATTACAGGTTTGGTTCCTGACACTGTAATAAAGTGAATATTGCAATAAAGGGAGTCACAAGAGTTTTATGGTTTCCCAGTGCCTGTAAAAGTTATGCTTACATTATACTGTCCATTAAGCGTGCAATAGCATTATGTCTAAAAAAACAATGTACGTACATTTATAATATACTTCATTTTTTTCCTTTTTATCTGCGAATTCATAATGGTTGACAGTTTGATCTCAGCCTAAGAGAATGGAAAAAAGTTTACACTTGATAGAAAGGATCAGTAAAACTAGTAACATTTTTTTTTTTTTTGCAATTTATGTGAGAGAAAGAGGCTTAGAGAAGGAGAGGAAACAATGTGTCTTGAAAGTAAGTAGGAAAGTATCACAAGATTAGAATTAGTTCCTTGAAGCAAAATGTGATGAGAAATCATTGGACGATTTTGAGGGGTCTAGTAGTATAATTAAAGAAATATTTTTAGGACTTTGATTTTTACAATTATTAGGATAGTCCGAAGAAGAGAAGTCAAAATTTAAGGACATTTATTTTAAAAAGTTTGGTATATTTGAGGTCTGAAATAATCTGAACAAGAAAAATGAAGGAGAAATGGCCACACCAGGAGAATTTGAGAAAAAGCAGTAATGAGAAGCTGTTCGGGGTGTAGGGGATATAGGAGGACAATAAGTTTGAAATACTAACTTGGCATTATCATTGCTTTAGGATAAGAGATAAGAACTATAGTTTACTCTCAGTTTCCATCCCTAGAAAAGAGGCTAAAAAATGAGGTGGCATTTTGCTGTAGATTGCATTTGGAATATGGTTTCTTCTCTACAGTTGCCTAGTTAGCAGGGGGAGGGAGGAATGTTTTCACTAGGGGTAACAATATTTGTTGTATCCATTAGAAATTGTAGGTAATGTGGATGAGATAAAAAGTACTGATGTAGTTTTAGAAATACTGAAATGATTTAGGGGAATAAAAGTTAGATGCATAAGAATGCATTTGGTTTGCTAAAATTGCTGTTTTTAGATGGAGTTTCCTTTTTAAACTTAACCTCAAGACTACATTTACTTTTGTTAATTTAATAGGTCCATCTGTTAATTTAATAGGTGACAGTTGTCACAGGAAGTTGGGGAACATTTTTTTTATCAGTAGGTATGTATATTGTTGGCTTTCAGATATGTTATACTCTCGGGTATCTAAACCTATTAGACAAGAGGCAGAAATTTAGAAAGATAAAAATGGCAGAGCAATGTTTTTCAACAGAATTACTGTTCTGCTCTTTGGCTTTCCCTTTGTTATCCTATTCCTCTCCCTTCCCAGTTGCTCAGAGCGTACCCTTCTCCAGCTTCCTGCAGAGTTTAACACTTTTGCTTCAGTGTTAACACATAGAGTAGAATAAAGAAGGGCAGGTTTAGCCTAGACAGCTCAAATAGTACTTTTCAAACACTGACTGTATGTTCAGTACTGTGCTTGGCTCCAAGCATATGAACGTGAATATATGTGATCCCTTGTCATGAGAAACTCATAGTAGAGCAGTCTAGTGGCAGAGCATCCACAATCTACAGTAATACTTTCATAGAGATACTTGAAGAGCTAGTTTTCCATTTAATAATTTTGACAGAAACAAATTTGTAAGCAGTCAAAAATGGTCCTCTCATGGCCTTTCTTCATAGATATTAAAACCTGTTTTTAGAATTGCATGTTTTAATATTTTTTAGAATTACTCTTATAGAGGGCAAATAAAATACTCATTGTTTAGTATTGTTTGACCAATTTATTTTAAGTAGATTGACAAAAGCATTTTTGGTAGTATATTGAACTAAATATGGCTTTATTTTAAATTGTTCAAATTTTACAGTAATTAAAATTAGTGTTATTAAAAAGTATCTTTTTAGTCTAAGCATGTTCTGATTCTTAACATTTTATTTAATCTTTAAGCTATATTCCTCTTCCTAGTCCCTTACTGAGTACTTTTGATCTTCTGTTTTTCAAAATTTTTTCTTTCTCAGCATGAAAACCCTATTGCTTTATAGAAAAATGATGTCTGAAAATTCATTACCAAATCCCTTTAGATGATAGCAGAATACATTTTTGCCTTGTTTTTTTTTATTGTACCTTTTAACTTAAACTGGTCCCACACATGAACTTTCTTAGAATCAGGCAGTTCCTGGTTCCTATGGGACTTCCTGTTTTCTCAAATAAAAATAGAAAAGCACCTCAGAAAGGAAACCTGGTCAGTGTGAACTACTTTGTAGGCTCAGTTAGTCTTAGTTGTGACCTGGCCTATAGAGATCCAGGTATCTGAAAGCTTTGAATATTTTTGCATGCAATTTTAAAATAGAGGAAAAGGAGGAGATTCTAAATAATAACCAGAGAGATGCTACATAATCAGCCATGAACTTGTTTGTATCTTTTGGGGGAGGGTGGGTGTATGGAGGTTGGATAGAAAGTGGTAAATCCTTTCTTTATAATATTTATTAGAAGTAAGAAGTTGTTTAATACTGAGACTTTATTCTTAGCCACTTTGATGTGTATATTTGTTTCATGCCACTTTTCCAGATGTTAGCAAGGACTAGGAAGTTTTGTTTTTTAATCATTGGAAGTAAGAATTCTAAATGAATTATTCAGTTTTAAAGCATCTTGTAGATTTCCTCAAGTAGTAACTGCCTTTAGTCTATATTTTGAAGAGAAACCAAGTTCAGGTGAAGAAATGATAGTCATTAATAGTAACGATAATAGGTAACATATATTAAGTGTTTGACACTATGCCAAGCATTTTGTATGGTTTATCTCATTTAATCCTCACAACTGTATAAGGTAGGTATCATCATTACATCCTTCCATTACAGAAGAGGAAACTACATCTTAGAGTGGCTAAATAGATGGTAGTTCAAGGCCACGTTGCTAGTAAGTAGTGGAGCTAGGACTTGAACCAAGTCACTCTAAGTATTATAGAGCAAACCACAAAATCATAGTGAGAATGGTAAATATAATAAGTCTGAAAAATTAGTTCCCCAACCTTTATTATCATCAGTTTGTTTATATATTGTTTGCATGTTTACATTCAGTTTTAGCATAGTACATGTTGGCATTTCCGAGGACTTGTTTAGGGAGATTCTAATTCTCATTCTTAAATGATGCTAATAGTTCTCTCTTTTTCTTTCCTTGATAGTAAAAAACCCCTTTGATGAAACATTTGGAAAAATGAAAGTAAGTAAAAAATCTTAATACTGATACTTTGTCTTATGTTTTATATGATAAAGGTAGTAGGATGACTATCACCTAAAAAGTAGTAATTTTAAAGGCAATAAATTTTCTTATTTTTGAGTATTCCTTGACCACAGTATAATTAAATCTGACACCAATTTCCACCTAAGAGCTGACCTGTTTATCACTTTGAGGTAAAAGCCACTGCCAAGTAAAATGGCAGTGGCATGTCATCTGGGGATCTGGTCTTACCCTTAAAAGTATGCCTGTTTTCTTAATTGTTGGGTACCCTAGCAGTTTTTGTCTTTTTTGCCCTCCTTTTGTTCTCTTTCGATTTTTTGCTCATTGGCATGCCTTTTCAACTGTCAGGAAGGCAAAGGATTTAGAGTCTTATGCAACTTATTTATGATTCCTTGTATTTTTAAAGGATTTATAATATTAATTTTAACCTAAGTTTTACTCACATGAAAATATTTTTCACTTATCATTCATCATTATAGGCACTCCAAAGGTTATGATATTTGAGTTTATATTATAATACACAATTAGTTGTTAATTTTTTTTTATTATAGGAACTGACAGTAATACAGACCTGTATGGAAAACATTATTTGTTGTACTAAAGGATATGTAATAATTTATAATCAGATCCATAGAATGTTACTTTAGATTGTTAGTAATGATTATTTTCTGTAGTATTCTATTGTGGTGATATTGTTTTTTTTAAAAAGTTGACTTTATCATATTAAGTATAACATTGCTGCTGGCATCATAATTTAAATTTGCACGATATACTCACTGAACATTGAAAAGACGAGACTTTATTTTCTTCTGTATAATTTTCCCCTTGAGGGAACCTGAGGTTCCTAATCTCTAAATAATAATAATAACTGTAATGAAGATAATGGCAATTAACTATGTTAAGTGTTTATTCTGTGCCAGGCACTATGCTAAGTGTTTAAAATCCATTAATATCATTTAATCGGACTTGATACAAAAATTGAAAATATCCTTGAGGAGAAAATTGGCTGAGATACAAGAGGGAAATATTTAAAGGTGATAATATGTGAGAAAATTTGGTAGAGTCACCCTACAGTTTGGTTTTTCCCCCAAGAATGAGAACTTTGCTTCAGAGAATGATTTGTGTTAGTAAAAGAAAATCTGGAGCTTACCAAAACACACAATTAGAAGGTAGCTATTTCAAATTAAAAAATTATTTTTTTTAATGGAAGGTTACTTGAAAGCTTACTTTAAATATGGATTTATTTGTAGATCTTTAACTTGTTTTCAGGGTGATCAGTAGACACATTTCAAGCTGAATATTAGGAGGCAATCTGAAAAGGAGACAGAATGGAAGAAGTTTGTAATGAAACTATAAGCCAATATAAGTTTCTGTAAGAAAGTAACTTTAACATTTGATGTACACCCTTTTCGGATTTAGTTCTAATTTAGCATATTGGTGCTAAAGATTATTGAACCTTTCTATTTCTCAAAATTGATTTGTTCCCATTAATAAAACGTTCCATAAAAACTACTTAGATCGTAAGTTAGTTGATCATTTGGATGGCACTTGACACCCTTGTAATATATAGATGGTCATTTTGAATGAGTTGCTGTTGGAAAAATAATTCTTGAAAAAATTATAGCTGAGCTTTTTGGGCGTTTAAATGCATTGTATGCGAATGGAATAGCATGTATGTTATCCAGTATGAGATCCAGTTACATATGATTAGGTTTTGTTATTTCTTCTACTTGTCTAGTCCAGTGTTTTTTGTTGTTGTTTTTAATGTATTTATTTATTATTTATTTTGGGGCTGCATTGGGTTTTCGTTGCTGCACAGAGGCTTTCTCTAGTTGTGGTGAGCAGGGGCTACTCTTCATTGCGGTGCGGTGGCTACTCTTCGTTGCGGTGTGGTGGCTTCTCTTGTTGTGGAGATGGGTTCTAGTTGCACAGGCTTCAGTAGTTGCAGCATGTGGGCTCAGTAGCAGCACGCAAGCTCTAGAGCATGTGGGCTCAGTAGTTGTGGTGCGCAGGCTCTAGGGTGCACGGGCTTCAGTAGTTGTGGTGTGTGGGCCCAGTAGTTGTGGCTCATGGGCTCTAGAGTGTAGGCTCAGTAGTTGTGGTGCACAGGCTTAGTTGCTCCATGGCATGTCAGATCTTCCCGGACCAGGGATCAAACACATGTCCCCTGCATTGACAGGGAGATTCTTAACCACTGCACCACCAGGGAAGTCCTAGTCCAGGGTTAATATATGTGAATCAAAAGATGAAGTTTAGGGCTTCCCTGGTGGCGCAGTGGTTGAGAGTCCGCCTGCCGATGCAGGGGACGCGGGTTCGTGTCCTGGTCCGGGAGGATCCCACATGCCGTGGAGCGGCTGGGCCCGTGAGCCATGGCCGCTGAGCCTGCATGTCCAGAGCCTGTGCTCTGCAGCGGGAGAGGCCACAGCAGTGAGAGGCCCGCGTACCGCAAAAAAAAAAAAAAAAGATGAAGTTTATTCCCAGGCCTCTGATGTTCATTAAAGATGTAATCACAGAGGACAGTGTCAAATTTTTGGATTTATTGGTTTTGAAAGGGGTGTGGGGATAGGCGTGATCAGGACATGCAAAACGAAAAGGGAATCAGTCCCTTTTCCAGTTAAGGAAGGAAACAAACTTCAAAACTGTCAACCACTTTAGTCCTGAAGCTTAATCAGATTTACCTTGGTTTTATATGTCAAGTCCACAACCTACACTATCATTGGAACTCCTCATCTTGTTATATTGAACATATTTATTATTTTGTGGTTTAATCTATCACAGATGCGTAGCTTTCAGAATCTTGAATTTCAGCCCCTGCCATTACTTTTTTTTTTTTTTTTTTTTTTTTTTTTTTCCGTACGCGGGCCTCTCACTGTTGTGGCCTCTCCCGTTGTGGAGCACAGGCTCCGGATGCGCAGGCTCAGTGGCCATGGCTCACGGGCCCAGCCGCTCCGCGGCATATGGGATCCTCCCAGACCGGGGCACGAACCCGTATCCCCTGCATCGGCAGGCGGACTCTCAACCACTGCGCCACCAGGGAGGCCCTGCCATTACTTTTTGATGTCTAATTTTTGCAGTTTGGATTTTTAAGCTTATGTGATAAGGACTGGCTTGATTCTGAATCAGGTTGAGATAGAGTTGAGGGGGTAAAAAGCAAATGGGTTGTTAGGCAAATAGTCAGCTGAAGGAATGTCACTTATCTTTATCAACCATCTTACCTAAAGCCAGGGACCCTCGTGGTAGGATTGTGGAGCGTTTGATGAGTTTTTCTCTTCCTAGTACCACTCATTAAAGCTGCATTGATAAAAGCATGCTATCCATAGTGTGCAGACTTGTCTCTTCTGTCCTTGAACATATAGCGTGAAAACAAATGGATGAGATTACATGTCACTGGGCATGTGAATTTTACTTTCCCAGCTTTTTTACTATCCTGTCTGAATTTGTTCCTGGTCATATTCATACAGTAATCCTATTTTGTTAGAAACTTAAGGAGAAAGGAAATAATAAAGACATAGCCCCCTCATAAATCATGAGTTTATTTCAAATAGTGTGATAAGCTATTCTTACCCCCTCTCCTAACCTACCCTCCCCCGTTGCTTGTATCAGTTTCTCTTAATTGTGATTGCTCTTAAATTGAGGTCTCATTGGTTTAGACTACTTGTCAGGGTGCTTAGACATTGCAGTAGTCTCCACTCTGGTTTCCTTTCATATGGTCAGAATAATATTCCTGATGCACAGTTCTGTTTTACTTTTCTTGTCCTAAATGTTCAGAATGAAGTCAAACTCTTTGTCTTGGTATCTAGAGCTCTCTAGCCATTGACTCCAAACTGCTTTTCTAGCAGTTTGCTGAGTCAAAGTAGGCTCTGGTTATGTAAGAAATATAACCAAAGGTTTTATTCCTTCAGGCCCATGCTGTTCCTTCTGCCTGGAATGCTGGTCAATTCTGTTCTTTCTGTGAAGCCCGATTCAGATATTCCCGCTTCCATAAATGGATCTTCCTTCCCCTCCACCTTCTGTATTTACATTGTACCTTGTTTGCAACTATAATATAACGTTTAGTATGTATTTTGCCCTTGAGAACAGGAACCATCTTGTTCCCTGGGTTTCTCGCTTTGCTGAGAACAGTTCTTAACTCGTAGATGCTCATTAAATGTTTGTTTCACTTTAATGGTTCATAAATTTATACAGGGCCACTTTGGGACCTAGGAGGGGTTGAGGGTTAATTTAATTGAAGTGTCATTACTCATTTCCTTATTATGTGGTTGAGGCAGTTTAAAACAAAACATGAAGAAAACAGTCTCATAAAAATACACATGGGCGTGCATTGTATAGAGGGGATTGGGAGCATTGTTTTGGTGGCTGGGGGAGTTTGTTGTATATGAGACCTTTTCTAGCACTAACCTTAGTGCCGGTTTCCCAATCATCCTCAAGAAGCTAAAATATTTAGAGTGATAGTTTAGATTCTTAGATTAAGGTTTCTTTAAGATATGGTAGCCATTGGTTAAATATGAATTTGTCTTTCAGATTATGTAGCTTCTATGGTTTTTAAATTCATTCACTGTTTTTCTTTTTTAATAAAAATTATTAATTGGTGCATTTTCCCCCCCAGAATTGGATATTTTATAATAATTTCTTTTAAATTTAGGAAAGTAAGAAAAATCTTATGATGAACACTTTATACAAGCTTCATGATCGATTGGCACAGCTTGCAGGTAATTGTTTTAACATTCATAGTCTCTAAAAGTGTTTTAAAAATTAATTTGCATATATAGCATGCAGTATCAGTAGAAATGGTTTTTCCCAAGTTCAGTGTTGTTATGTTACATTGTGGGGTGTTTTCTCTTTAGAAGTTTTTAGTCCTTATATGGAGTGGGTTTTTATCTGTATAGATACGTTTAATGAAGGCCTTTTTCCTGCCTGCCATATGTATACAATGAAATATAGATATATACTCTATGGTAAAAGTCATCACATTTTTTTATTGCATTGATAATAACAAAATTCTGAAATCTTACATATCAGTTAAATTGGGTAAGCAGAGGATTAACTAAAATCCTCGATTAAATATAAAAGTGCGGATTTTCCTTTGGTGATTGTATAGGTGTCATTTCCTTGGATAAAGTAAATATATTACAGAATTTTTTTCTCCTGAAACATCGCATTTTCCTCATATTCTGGTCTTAGTAAGACTTTGAGAGTTCTCAGATATGCAACATATCTGCAATTAGAATAATATAGGTGAATTGGCATGAAGTTTAGCATTTATAAAAGCTGTAGTAGCACCTTATCTATTACCTTTTAACTTTTTTCAGTTATTTCACATATAATCTGAAAGAAGAGACTTTGGATTCTCTTCATATAAACAGTTACAAGAAAAGAAAAATGTAGTGTTCCAAACTTTTGTTTGTAGCAGATCCTTTTGTAGAAACTAGATCATTGGTAGAAACCTCGTAGGTGAATGTGGAACTTCTCTGGTCGAATGGAAGCATTGAGAATCCTGACAGTTCCCCATCCTCTCACCAATTTTTGTGTTTTTTTTGGGGGGGGTCCTTAATTCTGGTCAGATTTTTTTGGCTAATAATTGTGTGCATATCACTAAAAGTCTTCTTTGCATTGACTGGAAGACTGTTATATACATATGCTGCAAACTGATGACATTTATTTGGTATGCTGTAGCACCCAGAAATGAAGTATATAATCTACATGGAATTCCTCATGTTGCTGCTACAAGCTTCTAGAGCTGTCTCTACAGCAGTGTTTTATGAAGTGTGTTAGATCGGCATAGTCTGGGGTGCTTTTAAAGATATAGATTCCTTCTTCTACAGCAGGGGTCTGCAAACTTTCTTCTGTGAAGGAGCCAGATAGTAGATTTTTTAGGCTTTGCGGGCTAGACTGTCTCTGTCACAACTACTCATTTCTGCTGTTAGAGCCTGAAAGCAGCCATAGATAATACATGAATGAGCGTGGCTGTGTTGCAATAAAAATTCATTTATAAAAACCGGTGGTAGGCCAGATTTGGTCTGTGGGTTTGCCAGCCTCTGCTGTAGATCTGTGGAATCGGAATCTCTGAGGATGGATTATAAAATTTGAAGACTTACACGTTCATCTAATAGGTATTTCTACCTGTTTTACAACCATGACCATTAAAATCTGGCTACTTGAACAAAACGATAAATAGGAACGTGGTTGCTTTTATAATAGAAAAATTTGCCAAGGATTTTACTTTAATTATTGTACTTTTATGTTAAATTTTTTTTTAAAAAGTACTTGAAAGAAACAAGTAGGAGAAACTTAAAATTGAAGTTCATTGTAAGGATAATTGATCTCTAATAACCACAGATAGCCTGAAAAAGAAAAAAAGGCTTTGGATTCTTTTATAAATAGTTACAAGAAAAGGAAAATGTAGTTTTCCAAACTTTTGTATGTAGTACACGTATTTGTAGAAACCAGATTATAGGTAGAAGCTTCTAATTTCCCTATTGATTTGTGTTATAATAATTTAAGTTATGCATACTCCTTGCTAAAGATAGGCTTAGTAATACTCCGAAAATGTACATTTTAATTCAAACTTACTTGAACTCTTGAATTATTAGCTTTAGTTAATAGATGTATGAGTTAGCACAATGAATTTTCCCCCTTGAAAAATAATACATCTGTAGAGGGCTTTCTTTGTGCCAAGGTCAATGGATAGGCATCAGCATGACATGATTCCTACCCCTGGCTAACAATTTCATTGGGAATGTAAGAGGAATGTATGTTTCTATCTAGACTGAAATACATTTAAAGGTTGCGATTGATATAAAAATATTTGTTTATATTGCCTATTGGAATTTATTTCTAGAAAATATAAATGAGTGTTTATCTTCTTTCTTTACTGATTATAATAATATAATCTATAATTATGTAATTTGTAAAACTAGTTTGATTAATCATATTTGTTTTCTTCTGTTGAACATAGTACTGATTCAAAATTAATAATATGCTAATCTTTCCAGGAGATCATGAATGTGGCAGTTCTAGTCAGAGAACACTTTCTGTCCAAGAGGCAGCTGCATATTTGAAAGTAAGCAGTGAAATTAGAATTTTAATAGCTCTATTCTTAAAATTTATGTAAATCATCACAACTTATATCTACAGTACCATGCATTTGATTACTTTAATTGTACTGTTACAAGCTTGGGCCTGCTGTTTGGTGTAATGTGAGCAGATAGAGAAAGCAAAATTACTCAACATTTTTTGTTTTAGTTTGTTTTAGAACATTCTCTGTGAGAGAATGCACATTAGTTTGGAAAGGGTGCAAACACCATTGGTGAGAGAGAAATTGAGATAAGTAAGTAGCATATAAGAAAGCAAGTAAGCGTCTAACTATTGTCATTTATTTCAATTCTGCCCCGGGATAATTTTATTTCAGGGTTCTAAGAGAATTTGCAGATGTATTTTCTGTACCACTGTAAGTAATCTAGGAAATCTTAGATAAAAGGAAAGGTACTAGAAGGTTAAGATGGACAGGTGTCACTCTGATTTCCAAAAAGGGGATAGTGGATTTTGAAAACCATATTGGGGAGCTTGATGTTAACCCAGTTCCATAAAGATAATTCCATAAAGATGTGAGTACTTGCAGATGGAAATGCTGATCCCTAGAAGTTGGCATCCATTCATTGTGAACAAGTCATGTCATACAAACTTCATTTCCCCCCTTTTTGTGGTAAAAAAACATGTAACATGAGATCTACCCTAAAGTGTACAGTATTATTAACTATATATGCATCATTGTGCAGCAGATCTCTCAAACTTTTTCATCTTGCATTACTGGATCTCTGTACCCATTGCACAGCAACTCCCCCTTTCCTCCTCCTCCCAGCCCCTGACCACCACCATGCCACTTTCTGCTTCTGTGAGTTTGACTACAGTAGATACCTCATAAAAATGGAATCATGCAGTATTTGTCCTTCTGTGACTGGTTAATATCTCTTAGCACAGTGCCCTCAAGTTTCATCCATGTTGTACTATATAACAGGATTTCCCTTTTTAAGGCCGAATAATATTCCACTGTATATACCCCACATTTTATTTATCCATTGATATGCTGGTGAATATTTAGGTGTTTCCACTTCTTGGCTATTGTGAATAATACTGCAGTGAACATAGGAGTGCAAACATCTCTTAGATCCTGTTTTCAATTCTTTTGATAGATACCCAGAAGTGAGATTGCTGGAACATATAATAGTTCTATTTTTAGTAATTTGATGAACTTCCATACTGGTCTCCATAATGGCTGCACCATTTTACATTCCCACCAACGTTTACAAGGGTTCCCTTTTCTCCATATGCTTGAAAACTCTTATTTTGTTTTCTTTTGGTTCTGGTTTGTATTTTAATAATGACCATGCTAACAGGTGTAAGGTGATATCTCACAGTGGTTTTGATTTGCATTTCTCTGATGATTAGTGATGTCAAGCATCTTTTCATATACTTATTGGACACTTGTATGTTTTCTTTGAAGAAATGTTTATTCAGGTCCCTTACCCATTTTTAAAATCAGGTTATCTGATTTTTTTTGTTATTGACTTGTAAGAGTTCCTTATTTACTTTTGGATGTTAACCCTTATTAGATATTTGGTTTGCAAATATTTTCTCCTATTCCACAGATGCCGTTTTTACTCTGTTGATTGTTTCCTTTGCTATGCAGAAGCTTTTTAGTTTGATGTAGTCTCACTTGTCTCTTTTTGCTTATGTTGCCTGTGCTTTTGGTGTCATATCCAGAAAATCATTGCCAGGTCATATTTAAAAAATCATTGCTAAGGGCTTCCCTGGTGGCGCAGTGGTTGAGAGTCCGCCTGCCGATGCAGGGGACACGGGTTTGTGCCCCGGTCCGGGAAGATCCCACATGCCGCGGAGCGGCTGGGCCCATGAGCGATGGCCGCTGAGCCTGTGCATCCGGAGCCTGTGCTCTGCAATGGGAGAGGCCAAACAGAGAGAGGCCCGCGTACTGCAAAAAAAAAAAAAAAAAAATCATTGCTAAGACCAATATCATGAAGCTTTTCCCCTGTATTTTCTTCTAAGAGTTTTGTAGTTTCATGTCCTGTTTAAGTCTTCAATCCATTTGGAGTTGATTTTTGTGTAGTGTAAGATAAGGCTTCAGTTTCATTCATTTGCATGTGGAAATCCAGTTTTCTCAACACCATTTGTTGAAGAAACTATCCTTTTCCCATTGTGTGTTCTTAGCACACTTGTTGAAGATCAGTTGACCATATATGTGAGACTTTCTCTGTTTTCTTACATTGTTCTATGTGTCTCTCTTTACATCAGTACCGTACTGTTTTGATTACTGTAGTTTTGTGATATGTTTTGAAGTCAGGAAGTATGGGGCCTATAGCTTTGTTCTTCTTGCTTAAAATTGTTTTGGCTATTCAGGATCCTTTGTGGTTCCATATGAATTTTAGAATTGATCTTTCTGTTTCTCAAAAAAGTGCTACTGAGATTTTGATGGGAATTGCATTGAATCTGTAGATTGCTTTGGGTAGTATGGACATTTTAACAATATTAAGTCTTCCAATCATGAACACAGGATGTCTTTTCATTTATTTGTGTCTTGAATTTCTTTAAGCAGTGCTTTGTAGTTTTCAGTGTATACGTCTATCACATTCTTGGTAATGTTTATTCCTAAGTATTTTATTGTTTTTGATGCTATTGTAAATGACATTTTCTTAATTTTCTTTTCTGATTTTTAATTTTTGTGTATAGAAATGCAACCTCTTTTTTTATACCAATTATTTTATCCTGCAGCTTTGCTGAATTGCTTAAATTGTAATGGTTTTTTTTGTGGAGTCTGTAGAATCTTCTATGTATAAGATCATGTTTCTGCAAACAGATAATTTTACTTCCTCCTTTCCAATTTGTATGCGTTTTCTTTTCTCACCTAATTGCTCTAGCTAGGATTTCTAGTACTATATTGAATAGAAATGGTAACAATGGACATCTTTGCCTTATTCCTAGTCTCCAAGGAAAAACTTGCAGTTTTTCACAGTTAAGTATATACTAGACATTGGCTTTTCATATGTGGCCTTTATTATTTTGAGGTAATTTGCTTCTGTTCCTGATCTGTCAAGTGTTTTTAATAATTTAAGGTGTTGAATTTTGTCAAATGCTTTTCCTGTATTTATTGAAATGATCATGTGATTTTTAATTTTTTTTTTTTTTGCGGTACGCGGGCCTCTTACTGTTGTGGCCTCTCCTGTTGTGGAGCACAGGCTCCAGACGTGCAGGCTCAGCGGCCATGGCTCAAGGGCCCAGCCGCTCCATGGCATGTGGGATCCTCCCGGACCCGGGCACGAACCCGTGTCCCCTGAATCGGCAGGCGGACTCTCAACCACTGCGCCACCAGGGAAGCCCAATTTTTTGTTCTTTTAATGTGGTGTATCACATTGATTGGCTTTTGTATGTTGGACCATCCTTGCATTCTTGGAATAAATCCCACTTGGTCATGGTGTCTGATCCTTTTAATGTGTTGTTAAAACTGTTGAACTCAGTTTGCTAATATTTTGTTGAGGATTTGCATCTGTATTCATCAGGGATATTGGTCTGTATTTCCTTTCTTGTAGTGTCTTCGTTCAGCTTTGGTGTCAGAGTAATGCTGGCCTCATAAAATGAGTGTGGAAGTGTTCCCTCCCCTTAAAATTTTTTGGAAGAATTTGAGAAGCATAAGTGTTAATTCTTTTTTAAATGTTTAGTAGCATCCTCCAGTGAAACCACTGAATCCTAGACTTTTCTTTGTTGGGAGGTTTTTGATTACTGATTCAGTTTCTGTATTAGTTATAGGTCTGTTCAAATTTTCTCTGTTTCTTCATTATTTAGTCTTGATAGGTTATATGTTTCTAGGAATTTATCCACTTTTTTTCTAGGTTATCCAGTTTGTTGTTGAGTAATTGTCCGTGGTAGTCTATTATGATCCTTTGTATTTCTCTGACATCAATTTTAATACCTCCTCTTTCATTTCTGATTATGTTTGAGGCTTCTCTCTCTTTTTATTAACTAAGGGTTTGTCAATTTTGCTGATCTTTTCTAAAAACCACCTCTTTGTTTTGTTGATTTTTTAAAATTTTATTTCTGCTCTAATCCTTATCATTTCCTTCTGTTAACTTTGGGTTTAATTTATTCTTCTTTTTCTAGTTCTTTGAGGTGTAAAGATGGGTGGTTTATTTGAGAGTTTCTTCTTTTTTAATGTAGGCATTTACCACTATGAAATTCCCTGTTAGAACTGCCCTTGCTGTATCCCATAAGAAGCTGTTGGACTTCTTGAACCTGAATGTCCATTTCTTTCCCCAGATTTGGGAGTTTTGGGTCATTATTTCTTCAAATAAGCTTTCTGCTCCTTTCACTCCTCTCCTTCTGGGACTTCCATAATGCATGTAATGATCTAACTGATAATGTCCCCGTAAGTCCCTTAAGCCTTTCTTCATTCTTTTCCATTCTCTTTTCTTTTTGTTCCTCTGGATAATTTCAAACGACTTATCTTTGAGTTCCTTGATTCTTTGTTCTGATTGATTTAAGACTGCTTTTGAACCCATCTTGTGAATTTTTCAATTCAGGTATTGTATTCTTCAGCTTCAGAATTCCTGTTTGGTTCTTTTTAGTGTTTTCTCTTTATTGATATTCTCATTTTATTTATGCATTGTTTTCCTGAGCTTGTTGAACATCTTTATGACAGTTACTTTTAGATTTTTATCAGGTAATTCATATAGCTCAGTTTCTTTAGGGTCAGTTCCTGGAGATTTATTTTGTTCTTTTAGTTGGGCCATGTTTCCTTGTTTCCTTTGTGTGTCTTGTTACTTTGTGTTGGGATCTACCATTTGAAAACACAGCCACATCTGCCAGTCTTTACAGACTGCCTTCATGCAGGGGAAGACCTTTGCCACTGAGCTCAGATAGAGATTCTGGGGTCCCCTCAAACCTTTTTTGTGGATGCATCTTTTCTGGACTTGTGGGTATATATTCCCAGCTAGAGAGATTTTTGCAGGTTTCTTTTTATAGGAGCTTGTAATCTCTTGCTCCCTCTGGTGTCTGTTTGCTATACTGCGGGTTCTCTGGAACAGCAGGAAGCTGTCCAGCTCTTTCTTATTTTCAGCAACCCGCAGGCATCTAGACTATGTCAGATCTCAGTGCTCTGAAACAGGTGATACAGAAACCAGTCCCTTGGGCAGCTCCCTGAGAAACTGTAACATTGGACACATGTTCCAACTCTTTCCCTCCTTGGGGAGAAACCAGGAGTTGGGGGTTTTCTGCCACTTATTCTGCACTGAGCTGCAGGGAGGGGCAGTGGCAAGTGAGTGTGTATTAGTTCATTGCCTTTGTTCTTGGCAGCCCCCAACCTAGTGCCCTTACCTATTAGTGCTAAGATTCAAGCAAGACAGAAGCCAGTCCCTCTGGTGGCCCCTGAAAAGTCTGAACATTGGGCATATGTTCCAGTCTTCTCTTTCCCTCCTCAAGGATAAGCCAGGAGTTGGGAATTTTCTCCAGATCACATTATGGTATGCCAGGGGAAGGGGCTCTGGTGAGTGAGTGTTATGAATTTTCCTACTTTCATGCAGCTAGTTTTGCACATGCTTGGTGTGCAGGAGGCTCTTAACCGGTTTCTAGATTTCTTACAAAGGGAACTGGTCTGCGTATTGTTGGATTTGTGTCTCCATGGGGGAAGGAGGGTCTGGGGCTTCCTATTCTGTCATCTTGCTGACATCACCCCCTCTTTTTTTTTTTTTAAATTTAGAATGTAGTATAGTTAAGGCTTTCAGCGAGGTTTTAGTGACAATTTGCCATGATATGCTCGTCAAAAAAGAGAAATATGGACTCAGTTTTTAACTTAATTCATAACTTATATGTAGATACTTAAAAGATGTTGAGACAGTATAATATGATGGAGATTTGATGTTGATTCCCATTCTAGCACTGGCACATAGAAAATGTGTGTCTTGGTAAAGTCCCTTCACATTTCTGTACCTGTATCTCAGTGTGAAAGTGGGACTGTTCTTATTAATGCCTGTCAGAGTTGTTGGGAGACTTATGAGAATATAAAGTACCTAGGTCAGTGCCTGAAGATTATAATAACTTCAAATAAATTTTACTTCTTTTTTTGTGTGTTTCCTAACCAATTAAACCAGTGTCACTCTGAAGAGAGTTTTCTAATAACATGCTGCAGGATTTGTCTCTCAACCTTGTTCTTTTCTTCATTTTCAGTTTTGACCTAGATGAGAACATTGATGATAGGCAAATTCGTGGATAGCGTAATAGTTAATAGATTGGATACCTAAAGGATTAGGATCCCAAAAGGTCTAAATAAGGAGGGCTTACGATTATGGGACTTTGTCTTAAGGGATGGAAAAATTGCTAGATGGATTATTGGGGTGGGGGCAAAGAAGGGATTGGATTGAGTAGGCTAAAGGGAACATAGAATCAAATATTCCAGGAAAAGGGCATAGCATGTGGGAATCCAAAGGCAGCAAGCCATTCGTTATGATTTGAAAGTGTTTTTACTTTTAGCAGTGGGAAAAACTGATCCCAACCAGTGATTCCCTCCTGCTTTCTCTTCTTTTTTTTCCCAGTTGAATCTCTCAGAGAGGTAATGGCACAGATACCAGATATCTGTTATCATTGGTCATAAATTCCTGGAGCAGGATTAATTTACATTTCAGACAAACCTCAAGACTCTTAAAATCTACTGAATTGTATTTGAAGGAAGGACTAAAGGGTTGGATGGGATAGGGCTTGGGAACAGGATAGGGCTTGATCAGTAGTTAAGCTGGAGCTGAAGAAGAGTCGAGTTGGTGTGGAAGGATGATTAACTGCCTCTCTTTCCTGTCCCCAGCCATTTGATTGGATAAGGTAAAAAGAAGGACACAGAACCAGGGTTGGGACAAGTTGGAGTCTAAGCCAGGCAGCAGTAGGGTACAAGAGATTAGTTCAATTGAAGACTGGCAGCAAAGGAGTTAATGGATACACCCATGCATGAGTTAGTTGGGAACTGCCTGTATTGAATTAAAAAAAAAAAAGAGTGATGTTAAAGAATTCTGGTCTTAAAAGATTTTAATATCTTTTCTCTGGGACTATTTTATGCTTCAGATTGGGTTTTGCCCCCCCCCTTTTTAATTCAGTAGAATTTCTAACGTATATTTTTACAAGAGATTTTGGATTCATTTCTTAATTAGTTAAGTGAAGTTACTTTATGTAGGTAATATCCTTCTTATACATTTAGGGGTGTGTGTGTATGTATGTATGTGTGTGTGTGTGTGTTTGTGTGTTTGTTAGTGTTAACCTTTTCTTTTTGGAGTCCCATTTTTAGCTTTTCAAATGCTGTGAAATCTGGTATGGCTTGTTACCACCAAAGCTGCAGTTTGGACTGCTACTAAAAGGAAAAAAAGCATTAAACAGGGTTTTTTTCCAAAAAAATAAAGTTTTCAGGTTTAGATAAATGCTTTTAGGTGCTGTTTTTAATAATGCTTATTTTTTCAGTATAACATTAACCCATGCTTATGATTTAACTCATACAGAAAATAAAAGGAAAATTGCATTTCAAATTCACCACCTAAGGTTAGCCACTCATTTTGGTCCATGTTTCTCTAGTCTTATATTTTTTCCCCCAAATTAGTATCACTATAAATATTATAAATGCCATATTGTAAATATTTACATATTCTTTCCTTAAAGTTGTTAGTGTTTTCCCATGTCATTGTTCAGGTTTTTAAAAATTATTTCTTTTTTATCACTGGATAATATTTCTTTACATGATTGTATTGTACTGGTTTGTGGTTTTTTTGGTATTATGAAAGCACCTTAATTTTTGCATTATAGTACTTGATTTTGTGATCATTTCCTTAGGAAATAGTCCTGCAAATGAAATTACTTGTTCAAAGAACTTTTGTTAATGCTTTTGATACATGTTGCCAAATTACTTTCTAATTTTTAATGATAATTTTAGCACAATCTATCCAAAATTGATATTTTATTTTACCCAAGTTCTAGAATAAGTATGGAAGAACCCCACTACGAAGCTAGTATCAAATAATGATGACCATATATATATTGTAGGCTTTCTGCTTGTGGAGAGGGATCTATTGTACCTTTTATGTATTTGTACTGTGGTTTCAACTGCAACACAATTAAGTTTTTGCATTCAGGAGTAAATGAGCCAGAGAATATGTAGCACTCCTACAGTATAAGCTATTTTTTTTCCCAACTTCTAGTGCATTTTAAGCACAGTATTACTAAATGTTTGATGGAGTAAAATGAGTGAATAAGCCTCAGTAAAAATGTTTAAAATTTTTCTTCAATTTGATTCTTTACACTCTATTTTTATTTTATTGCTCCCACTTTCTCCTTCAAAGGAAATTTAAATAAATGTGACAATTAATTTAAATAACTTAAACACGTTTTCTTACTTCTCCAGTGTTTTTCTTGAACTTTTTATTCATCATTTTTGAGATTGAAAGCTTGTTTTGATTTGTAAAAAGTTAAGAGGTCCCTCTGGTGGAACATTTAGGAAACACTTGGCACTATATTTTCATGAAAAGACAGATTGCTTTTTAAGTTAGATGGTGGGAGCTTTGTATGATAACAGTAGAATGATGTAATGGATGGTGGTTCATTTCCTAGGTCACTTTCAAGACCTGTTTAATTTTTAACCCAATATGATTAAGGTTTGTGAAGAATATAATAGGAAAGAAGATAGCTGCAAATGTGCCAAATTATGTGCTGGATAGATTTTTTATGAACTAGCTTGGAATGCTAATCACTGTTAATAAAATTGTGTCTTTGTGGAAAAATAGGTATTCTAAGAAATGAAGTGAGGGATGCATTTCATAATAATTATAATATTTCAAGTATAATTTATCTTAGTACTTTCTGTATGTTACCTTTGATTTCACAATGATCCGGAAAGGTAGGTGGTATCAGACCCACTTTATTAAGAAACTAAAGCTCAGAGAGGTTTAATAACTGGGTCATCCAGCAAGTAAGTGATGGAACTGTGAATAGAATCAAAGTATTTGCTGTTTTCACTGTATTGTTCTACCTCTTAGATGGAAGGCCTGGGTTTATAGTCCCTACCCTCATCTACTGAGTGGTCAAGGGACTGACCCTGAATAGGGTTTAGAATCTGAAGAATTGATCAAAGTATATGCATCTGCATAAATGACTTATTTTCTCTTATTTCCGCTTAAGGTTATACACATAGCTGTTCAGTAGTGGAGTCATGATCTGATTCCAGGCCTCTTTGATTCTAAGGACCATGTTCTTTCCATTATTCTTGGAGGTGAAATATCAAGTTTCCGCTGAAGCATCAAGAATTAAATCATACTCACTATTGATTTCTGTGTGTCGTATTTTACGTAAAGGTAGCATCTGATGTATGGCATGTATCATCTCACAATTAAGCAGAATATTCACTAACTAGAAAGCCACGTAGCTATTATTACCATGTAAATTATCCATTTGTGAACTATATCCAATAGATTTTTAATCTTCACTTGACTTCTCCCTGTACCAGTATCATTTTCCCTCCTTACAAATGTTTTGTTACTTTATTTAATGAACGGAATCTTTTACATGAAACAGTATTATTTTTGTACTTTGTAATCCAAGTTCGAAGCATCTGGTACAGGTTTTTAAATACACATTTTTGGCTAGTTATTTTGAAAATAAGTAAATTTGTAATTGGGAATCATGGGTGTTTGTGTATGTGTACACATATAGTGTATTAAAATAGATTTGTTAAAGATTTGGGAAAACATGCTTTGAATTTAGATTTCTATGAAGCAATCAGCAGTGTGTTAGCAGAACTATTGCCTATAAAGTAACTAGTAATAAGCAATTATGTTAATAGTAGACCTGCTTTTAAAATTAAAAACTTAGTTTCCTCCTGAGTTTTGTCATCAGTTATTAGAAAATGGGTGTTTTATGATACAGGAATGTCTTACCTCAAGGGCTGGCAAACTGCAGCCTGTGAGCCGTTTTTGGGTATGGCCTGCTAGCTGTGTTTATACAACAATTTTAAAGGTCGCTTAAAAAAAATAGTGACAGAGACCAGAAGTGTATACTGCTGCAAAGCTTAAAATATTTATTCTCTGGCCCTTTACAAAAAAAGTTGGCCTACCCCTGCCTTACAGCTTTCCAGGTAGCTCCAAAAAGTGAACAATAAAACACTTCAGACTCTTATAATCAGGTAGATGCTGTGTATGCTACAGTGTTAGCATGAGCTACTTAATTAGCATAAGCCAGAAAAAAATTCAACTTCTATGTCTATAAAAATTCCATTTTATGATACTGTAGAACTCTAAGTACTATGTAGAATACTTGTGGAAGTAATAGCTTATTTAAGAACTCAACACCCTTTTAATCTTTAATGAAGTTTTAAATAAATTATCATTTGTGTTTTGAAAATCTGTATTCATAAAGGAACATTCCATGGTTCTATTGTATTCCAGGTAGTCATTGGATATCCAGGGGTATTAACATAGGAAAGGAAAACAAAAAATGGGAAAAATAACAACGGATGCCCTTTTCTATCCTTAGTGTTTTATAAACTAGAAGTGTTAAGCTCTTTGTCCCTCCACATACTTAACTTATTAGAGTAGGTGTCCTTGTTAATTTGAACCAGTATGTACATTTTTAATGATAATTAATGAGGGTAGTAATTTTGTTTATAATGTTTTAGCTTCCTAAAATTTTTATATTTAAATTATATAACTAGTAAACTTGGAAATTTCTTTGTTTTTACATTGTTTGACATATGTTTATAGTCTAACCTTCTAAGTTCTGTGTAATAATGCAAACATGTCATAATATTCTGCATACTGTATTAATACAAACTGAAGAGCATATATGTAAATACGGGTTAAATACAATGTATGTATTTCATTGATTTTTTAAAAATATCCACGTCTTTCAAGGGTGCTATCATGTCTTTGTCTTTGAAGGATGAAGTCTTTGAAAGAAACTGAATGAGTACAAAATCATTTTTAAAAACCAATACATTACAAAGAGGAATCAACGCAAGGTCTTCAGCTCCCATATTAATATTGCTTTATGGATTTTCAAAATCCTGTATAACTTGTGCTTTATCTAATCCTGATCCATGCAGTGTAACCAGAAGTATGTTCTATTGGTGTTCCTTTATCAAAGCTTGAATCTGCTCTAATTTTAGAGTATGTGAATGTGCATTGTTTGATTTTTAGTTATATACAAAGTGATTTCTAATTTTATAACAATTAAAACAGTAATTGCCTGAAATTGTTTTGTATAATCGCATAACATCTTAGGGAAATATTAAACAAAATTCATTTTTTCTTCGTTATTTTCTAGTTCTTACTCAAATGAGTATATATCTTCTATAGTTATAAATAAGTTGAATGTTGTATTTTACTTTTTAAAGCATATAGCTATTTAGCTCTCATGATCATTTCTAAATTCATAATATTCCACTGAAATGATCTCACATATAAACCATTTCTCAATAATTAAATACTAACATTGGCTATAATTTTTTGATATTTATAAATATTTGCCAAAATTATCACACTTAAAAAAATAACAGATAGCCTATAGTTATATTCAGCATCTGAAAATCCTAGTAGTAGTTACAGATAAGTAATGATGCCTAGCAAGATTAGTTCTGCTTCATAAAATTCTTTACTATACTTTCAAATTTGATATATTAAAATAACTGCCAGTTTCATATTAGGAAGGAAACTGATCAAATGAGAACCTTGTAATTTCCAAAGCTGTTGAAGAATATGTTGTTAAAATTCAATAGTTATTACTTATAAACATTTTTAAGGGATTTTAAAAAGTGATTTCTTATTTCTACTTTTAGAAGTTCATTTTTTGCACTTCCAAAAGTACATGAAGACATACTTTTTGAGTAGAATGCAAGCTCCATGAGCACAGGGAATTTCGGCTTTTTGTTTAGCGCTACATCTCTAGGTCCTGGAATAGTACCTGGCACATAGTGAGCCCTCAGTAAATATTTTGAATGAAGGAATTTTCAAGGATGTTTATTTACAGTATTATTTGGTATACTAAAATTGGAAACACTTCATGTTCATTAATAAGGGGATGATTAGTGTAAAATAACCACACAATGGAATATTATCTTGCTGGAAAAAATTGAGGTTGTTCCATGTGTACTGACATTGACATTCATGCCACCTCATTTTGTGAAAAAAGCAAGTAGAAAAACAGTATGTGTAATATAATACCACTTTTGTTTTTAATATTTTGATTTAAAAAATACATAATCCACTTATGCTCAGCAATTCTTAAACTTTTTGCACTCCTAAAATTACTGATGATTCTAAATGACATCTGTTTGTGGGCTAGATATGTATTTATTTATATTTAGA
Source organism: Mesoplodon mirus (assembly GCF_964341445.2). Lineage (NCBI taxonomy): Eukaryota > Metazoa > Chordata > Mammalia > Artiodactyla > Ziphiidae > Mesoplodon > Mesoplodon mirus. The sequence continues at coordinate 68,114,344 of NC_138987.1, forward strand.
TATATATTTGCCATGTTAAAGTTGAGACAACATTTAAAAATTTACTTATTCATTTAAAATAAGAATAATGAATTTATTACGTTAACATAAATACTGTATTTTTATGAAAAATAACTGTTTTCCAAAATAAAAACATTTAGTGAGAAGTGGCATTGTTTTATATTTTTGCAAATCTCTTTAATGTCTATCTTAATTAAAAATAACCGACTTCTCATATCTGCTTCTTCATTTAATCCATCGTGATGCTGTTTGGGTTGAAGTACCTCAAGAAAATCTAGCCTCACTCAGATACGTAGTCAAAACAAGGAAAAGTATTTTAATTCTCTATTCCGATAATTGTAGATATTCTTCAATACCAATACTCTACAAGTAGTAGTTTCTTAAAGATTAGCGGCAATGTAGAATTTAAAACTATGTCAGCGAACTTTTCGTACTCATACTTTTCATACTAAAGCCCTTTGGTTTGTTTTGCAGTTAGAATGGATCTTTTACCCATGCAAGATTTTATAGCTCATGATTGTTCATTTGGAAAATATTGGTTCACTGGTTATGCAGATCTTCCAAATGTTGACACATTTTATTATGCCATGCTCAAAAGTCACATTTGTTAATATCACGGCATAGTCTCATTGCAAAGGTTTTCAAGTATTGTGAAGTTGTTAGGCTCATAGTAATGGATGAGCATTTTTTGAAATTCTACTTTTCACTTGAAAGTTTGAATTTTATCATTGATAACACAATCAGTTGTTTTTCTGGAGTTGATGGGCTTAATTTCATTCACTTGTTGAAAAAATGGCTGTTAAACATCCAAGTCTGAATAATTGTCATTTGTTCATCTACAGATAGTGTTCCATTAAAAAGGGGGGGGGACTAATAATCACAATGATACTTGAAAAGAAAATTATTTTTTTTAAATCTGTAAATAAAAAAATGAAAAGAAAACATAGCACAATGTTCAGTGGTTATCTTAGGGTGGTGGGGAAATGGTGACTTTTTTCTTTTTTCTCCTTTCATTTTTCTGTAATGAGTAATATATTTTTATTATGTTATATAGTTTAAAGTGTTATATAAAGTATGTTATTTATAGGACAGCTTACACATAACAAGTGGATGTGAATTATAAAGAATAGTTAGTTATTTTCTCTATTTTTCTTATTAGGATTTAGGTCCTGAATATGAAGATATATTTAACATCTCATTGCAGTGGATTTTTGAAAATGGAAAAGATGTTGGAATAAGGTAAAGGATTTGGTTTCCACTTTGTCCATTTTGTAGTCTAAGAAGTGATTTTGACTCTAAACTCTCCCTTAATTATTTTTAAATAGGTGTGTTGGTTATGGCCCTGAGGAAGAATTGACAGATATAGTTGATGTACAGTTTCTACAATCCACAAGACCACAGATGTCCTTCTGGTGTCGTTTTCGACGTGCTTTTATTACTGTCACCCACAGGTTATTGTTGTTATGCTTAGGTAAGTTGTGAGGATGAGAAATTAGATACATTGTAGTCTAGAATATTTGTGTCTGTATTTCACCAAATGCCAGGATTGAGAATATACTTCTGTGATAGTTGTCATTATAAATCACGTCCAGAAGTCTTCAGTAAGGTATAATAATATTGAGGGTTTCTATAATGTCCGTATCAATCTAAGGGCTTAGAAAACAGTGCTGTGAGGAGAGGTGGGAATCAAACTTTGTCATGTGAATGTCACAGAAAAAGCAAATTTAGTGCATAGATAGAAATCTACTTTAGGAAATAGAACAGGAAGATACAAAAATTAAGCTTATTTTTAAAATAATATATTAGAAATTAACTTCATTAAAATTATTTTTGATTAAAAAAATACCATTAAATGAATTAAAATTTTCATTCAGATTCCTAGATTTTATGTGACTATTTTGATTCATAATAGGAATTTAGGAGATACTCATTTTTTTTTTCTTTTTTCTGCCCAAGTCCTGTAAAAATAATTCAGGTTACTTAAAGTTAGAGGTAGTTTGTTTACAGTCTCATAAGACTCACTTTTCTCGTAGCTTAATGCTGAAAGAAAAAAGTTTGTGAAACATAGTTATGTTACTTTGTTTTTTAAAAAAATAATAGAATTTAAATGTTCAGTTGTCAGCGTAATGAAGAAACGGTTTTTCTGGAGATATTAAGTGACACTCTGGGAAATGTTTAATATTAAATTTTTCTATGTAATTTGATCATGTAGCTAATTCAGACCACTGTCTTGAAGGCTTATTCCATTATCCCATTATGGCAGTTAAAATAGTCACTGTAGAAACTGTCAAAATGGCTTTTTTTTTGCTTTATTTTGTTAATACCACATTTAACAACTGATAAAATAACTTCAAGTTGCAGTGAATATTATTGAATGCCATTGACCACAGTTTTAAAAACACAATATATAAATATTGCAGGTGTAGTGATGGTTTGCGTTGTTCTGCGTTACATGAAATATCGCTGGACAAAAGAGGAAGAAGAAACAAGGCAGATGTATGATATGGTGGTAAAGATTATAGGTATAGTATTTGTAAAAATCTAAACTACTTCTAGAATAGTCATTATGTGATAAACTACGTGATGTCCAGTGATTGCTTCATTTGTAAATTTGTTTGATTTACTTTCAGATGTTTTACGAAGTCATAATGAAGCTTGCCAGGAAAATAAAGATTTACAGCCTTACATGCCTATTCCCCATGTGCGAAATTCCTTAATACAGCCTCACGACAGGTGTGTTCAACACATTATGAGTTGAAGTAAATCAGAATGTTGGTATCTTCTGCAGTCATGAAAATTACACTGAGAGTTGTGACCCTTCTCAACTAGACCTGTTTTATTGTACAGGCTTTATTTTTGTACTTTAAACTCTTTTCTAAATTTTCATCTATTATCTTCCTGATTTTGAGTGGCATAATAGACAACTGGATTTCAAAATATACACTTTTGATTCTTTGTTGTCAGTCTCTACCTTATTTCCTTCAATACTGTCTTGATAAGGAGACAGAGAATAGCCAGAGATGTTTTATTAATAATGTTTTAGAATACTTCCTTTTGTTGTTAATGAAGCTTTTTAAGTAAAAGAATTAAGAATAACTTCTTGAAAATAAAAGATGATTTCACATTCTAAAACAACATTCTTACCCTAGCAACACATCAGAATCACCAGTGGAGCTTTTGTGCGGGAGGCGGCGGGGGGCAGGCGGGGTGCGGAATACCAGTGCATTGTTCCAAATATAGTCAATCTGAGGTGAGGTTCAGTCATCTAAATCTTTTTGGAAAAAACTCCATAAGCAGTGATAAGAACAGCCCACGTTAAGAGTAACCACTACCTTCAATGACTAATATTTGAAAAAGATGACAAGCCAAGATGATAGTAAAGTTGTCATTTTCCTTCAAATGATAGGAGAAAAATGAAGAAAGTCTGGGATAGAGCTGTTGACTTCCTTGCTGCTAATGAGTCTAGAGTTCGCACAGAAACACGAAGAATAGGTGGTGCAGATTTTCTAGTTTGGCGGTGGATCCAGCCTTCTGCATCCTGTGACAAAATATTAGTAATACCTTCTAAAGTGTGGCAAGGTCAAGGTATGTATTTTTTAACAACAAAAAAATATAAATGTAATTTTTTCAAATGCAAAAGTCTTACGTATTTAAAGTAAAATAGTATAACTGAAAGATGTATGAAGGCAGAGCTCCCTTCCAGTTCCATCCCATAGAAGGAATCAGTGTTAGCTTCTTACATGTCCTCCCACTTTTCTCCTTGCTAATATAAACAACATGGTTTGTCTTCACTGTGATAGAATTCTAGATACATTACTTTGATTTTTTTTGCATTCTTTTTCCCTGATTTTTTGTGCCAATAAGACACATGTAATTTGTTTTGTATTTAAAACGTGTAAGTGGAATTATAACTTTTAACTGCTCTTTTTTCAATTTTTGCTTGCCTTTCTCTTTTTCATTAAGAGTCTTCCACCTGCATATCCCATGCCAAGTAGCTTTTGTGGGTATCGTTCCATATTTTTCTTAATGTTTGCATAGTTGCAAAAACAGGTATTTGTAAGTTTATAAGAGGGTTTGGTGTTTGGTTGCCTTACGCACCCAAAGTGATAACTGTTACCTCATTTGAATTTTTTGTATCTTAATGGTTATTTGCAAAAAGAAATCTCATGGCTAGTTTAATTTGTATTTCAGAACTAGTAATGAGTTGAGTTTCTTTTAATCTTGTTGGATAAAAAGCATATTTATCAATGCTTGCTAAACATAGACTATATGGGAAAGGTAGGTTAATTGTTTTGAAATTGAAATAAAATAAAATCCAATCTCTTCCTGATTTTCTGTAATTGATTTTCACTTTCAAAGAGCTTGAGTAATAGTTTATATAATCATGGCATAAAAATAAAGTTTTTATGTTGCCAAAATGACACTAAACCATAAACTGTTTGCTTTAGGGTACATGCAGAAGGGTCCTATGAAACCATAGGCTGTCAGTCAGATCTGATTACCTTAGTGCCTTATAATGATGTATGTGGAGTCTCAACCTAATTTCATCATAGAGCTAACAATTGGTGCTCATGTATGCATCTGAAGTTCTAGGCCATTGTTTTTGTTCATATGAATTTTTTTTATCATTATAGTTGTCTTATTTTAAAATAAGATATTTAAAATAAGTGAGATTTTCAAGATGAATCCAAAGGCAATTTTCAACTAGATAATCCATGTTGTTCTTAAAAATGAGTAGTGGTATGATTTATTTAAGTGTGTTAAATTGGACACTTTATAATCTCTAGGATTTAAAACCTCAGACTATTATTTTCACTTTATCATCATCTTTAGCTAGGAAAAGACTGTGCAAAAATGATAAAATACAACTTTAGGTCAGTTATAGTAGTAGTGAAAACTCAACCTGAATTAATACAATATTTTAAAAATCTCCAGCTACTTTTTTTAAATAAATTTTTTAGAAGTTTTATAGTTTTATTTTTAAAATTAATTTATTCATTTATTTTTTAATACATCTTTTTGCCTCATTTAAGAACATATAGCTCTAATACAGAGGGAATTTAGTTTTAATATTACTTACATTTTTATGCTATTAAATATATAGTCTATTTAAATGTAACTAAATGACTCTGACCTAGCATTTTAAAATGATTAATACATAAAATAAGTTTTGCTTTCATTTAAATATATCTGAGCACAAATGTTGTACTGTATAAAAATGGGTGTATACTAGAGGGTTCTGATGGTTTTTTATGTGAACAGATAGTTTACCTTACTAACAAGCTTAATGTTTCTCCCTTTATAAATGCAGTGGTTTAAAAGGTACATATCTGGGGAGTTTCCTGGTTGCCTAGTGGTTAGGATTCCGAGCTTTCACTGGATTTCAATCCCTGGTCAGGGAACTGAGATCCCATAGCCGTGCAGCATGGCCAAATAAATAAATGGTACATATCTGGAAGGTTGGTAATTACAGTAGTCTTTTGAGTTCACTACCACCACAAGCTGTTGTCATTTAATGATACTTTTCCCAAGTAACTGTTAAATAATCAGCCTTATTGAATTTTTAGTTCAATTTCTAAAAAGTAGTTAAATATAAATTCAGTGATAATATAACGTTAGTATCTCTAAAGGTATTTTATTTATTTATTTTTATTTTAAAAAATTTTAATTTTATTTTATTTTTGGCTGCGTTGGGTCTTCGTTGCTGTGCGCGGGCTTTCTCTAGTTGTGGCGAGCGGGGGGCTACTCCTTGTTGCGGTGCGCAGGCTTCTCATTGTGGTGGCTTCTCTTGCTGCAGAGCACAGGCTTTAGGTGTGCAGGCTTTAGTAGTTGTGGCACACGGGCTCAGTAGTTGTGGCGCACGGGCTTAGTTGCTCTGCGGCATGTGGGATCTTCCTGGATCAGGGCTCTAACCCGTGTCCCCTGCACTGGCAGGCAGATTCTTAACCAGTGTGCCACCAGGGAAGTCCCTAAAGTTATTTTAAAGTACCAGTTTGCTGGGGAGCCAGAGAATTATTTATGCTTCTGACAAATGTAGTGTTTGGTATAAACAACATTCATTTGAAGGACCCAAAGGTAGTTCCTGAGGTACTTGAAATGTATCATTCAATAACTACTGTATCTTTTTACATGGCCATGGTAATTAGGGTTTAGTTAGGGAGATAAAGCTTATATCTTAAAAATCAATTTGATCTTTTGGACTACTTTCTGACTAGAGTTGGCCAGGGATGGTTTCTCCCAGGTCTGTTATTTTGTGGAAACTTGGGTCTAGGCTAGGATAAGGTGGTATGAATGCTTCTGTTTTCTCTGGTGCATCCCCTGCTGGCCCAGGCCGTTATTGGAATTTCAAGGAAGTCAGATTGTTTGCAGCTAAAAGGTCATCTAAGAACAGAATCTGTACACTGGTAGAGAAGTTCGGAAGGTACTAGATGTTCACAAACCTTCTTGATCTGAGATTTGGCAAAGATTTTTCATGTCTAGTGACCATTCCTCCACCCCATATCAGGCCCTGTTCAGACATTTATACTCCAGATGTTTCTTATCACTGACAGTTCTGAAATCTTTAATTGATACTCTCTGGTCTTTATCATAAACTCATCCTTTCAACTTTCCTGCTTTATGTATTTGGGAACTCCAGAATCTGATTCTTCAATGCACCTACTCTCTTCAGTTCTTCAGCATTTCTCCTATCTTTACTTCTTTTCCTGTGCATCTTAGTTTTCATGATCCATCTTTTCAATCACTCTCTTGCTAGTACCCTTAAGTGACCACTTGTCCTTCATCTTACCCTGGTATATTCCAACCAAGGATGAAACTGTTTATCTGTGCCTGTCTATATGCTAATGGCTGAGCATAGCAGGAGAAAATCATGCAACTTGGCAGACTGGTACCTTTATAACCAATCAACCTCAATTAGGTCTTCAGTACTACCTGCCTTTCTTATTCTTATCATTTTTTTACTAGTCACTTCACTTACCTACTCTACTCAATAACAATTTTATATTTCTTCCCCTCTTTTCAAACCTTTTGCCCTTCTTCTCTGTCTTCTAATTCTCAGCTGATGACTCAAATAGAAGCAGTCAGATTGTACCTGCCTCAAATTTCCACCACCAAATTCATAGAATTACCAAAATCCACACTCATCCTCACCTCCTCTTGCAGTTGAGGAGCTGTCTCACTTAGCAAAGATCTGAGCCCTTCTCTTCAGAGGATCCCTCTGGATCCCATTCCCTCTGGTCTTCTCAAGTGTCTTCCCTTACTGTGTTTTAAATTCCTGCCTCTCTTGGATCTTTTCATCCGCACTTAAACATACTATAGTCTCATCTTTAAAACACTGGTACACTATACATTGTTCTATAGCTGTCTACCTATTTATAGCCAAATAGCATTAAACAATATACTCACTGTCTTTACTTTTTCACCTCCCATTTATTCTTCAGCTGCCTCCAATCTGTTTTCCATCCCCATCATTTCAAGGAAACAGCTCTCAGATTTCAATATTGCTAAAGTTAGTGGACATTTTTCTTTCCTGTCCTTATTTTACTGAACAGTATTAACAATTGAGCCTGCCTTGGAAATTTCTTGTTTTGGCTTTGTGGTTGCCACTTTCTTCTGGTTTTCATCCTACCTCTTACCCTTTCTTAAATCTTCCTTTCTAGATTTTCCTGGACCTCTAGGTGTTGGGGTTTTTCCAGGCCATCTTTCATCATTCTCCCTGTCTTCCCAGATGATCTTATGCTGCAACTTCATTTTTTATATATATGTTGATAACTTTCAAATTTATATCTTGCACTAAGTCTTCTGTTCGTTTTCAGATTTTTATACCCAGCTGTATACTTGTCTTCTTTACTAAGAAGCACTGGAAATTCAACATGTGCATGAACCTAATGTCTTCTCTCTCCAAACTGACCTTTCCTCCAGTGTTCCTGTCTAATTAATGATACCTACCCCTCCTCAGTTGGTTCTGTCATAAACCTGGGAGTCATCCTTAATCTCTCCCTTAGCCCCCACATGTGCAGTCTTTAAACAAGTCATGTCAGATCTATTCCATAATATGTCCTGATTCTGTCCAGTTATTTCCATCTGCATTGCTGGCCTGTCTTATCCACATTACTATCATCTCCCTCTTAGACAACTCTAATAACCTCCTAACTGGTGTCCTTGCATTCACTTTTGCTTCTGTCTAATTGATTCTCCACATAACACTCTATTTAAAAATTTTATAATTTTAAGAGATCTTATCACACTGGTCCTCTCCTTAAAACATTTGAGTGGCTTCCCATCACTTTTATGGTAATGTCTAAGTGCTTTAATGTGGCCTACATGGTCCTCCATAATCCAACATCCCCTTCTTCAGGTTTATCTTTCTATTGTCCCCACTCTAGTCACAGTGACTATCTTTTAGTTACTCGAATATACCAAGTTCCTTCTTGCCTTGGGCTTTGTACAAGCTGTCACGTTTGCTTGAGATGTCCTTTACACCTCTCTTTACTCTGCCTATTTATATTGTATTTATTCTTTAGGTCCCAGCATAAATTATACTTTCTCCTTGAAGTCTTACTTGATATCCTGATATTCACAGATTAGCTTAAGTTATACTGAGAGCTTTCTGTACTCTTATTTCTTAGGATTTACCACAATTATGATCTCTTGGGTGACAGTTTTTCATCTGTCTCCCCCACTAAACTAAAGTCTTTGAGAACAATGACTGTGTCTGTCTTATTCACCTTGATCCAGGGGTCTGGCTCATAATAAAAGTACGCAGTGAATATTTTTTGAATAAACTGAGTGGCTGAATACTTTTCAACAAAATGGAACAATGGAAAATAGTAAAACTAATTTGTTTTTTATAGCATTTCATTTAGATAGAAGAAATTCACCACCAAATAGTTTGACGCCATGTCTAAAGATTCGAAATATGTTTGATCCAGTTATGTAAGTATTATGACGAAAGGTACATGTAATTTTTACTTGGAATATTTGGCTGAAAAATGCATGATACTCTTATAATGCTGTCTGTAATTGAAAAATCTTCTACTTCTGAATCTCTAACTACCGAAATGTTCTGTTTTTCTCATTTCTTCTTTTCTGTTAAATTTCAAGCAAAGGTTTCACCAAAAGACACAGATGTATAATGATTTGTAAAACTTTTATAAATCTTTGCATTCACTGGGAATCCATAGCAGATAAATGCTTGAGTCAAATTAATGACAGATATGATGACAAACAACAGTACCCTTTATTAGATGTATAAGTCGTGTCTGCCACCGTTCTTTGCCTCAGTAGGCAATATAGATAGAAATATCTGCTATTTTAAAATTTTCAAATCCTACTCGTAAAAAGTTTTCTACAAAAATGTACATACCTTCCCCTCTACAAGACTTGTCCATTTACTGTTTGAGAAACTTTTCTGTCTATGTAATTACAACAACACATGCATCCAGAAAATAGCACAGTCAAAAGTTATTGCCTTAGAATCCATAATATTTCACATGTAAGCTGTAATAATCTTTAGAACTTGTTTCCTAGAGGTGACTACTTATCTGTCCAATGATAGGACAAGTCAAATTCTGTTTTTTAAAAAAGCTGACAGTAGAAATTGTATTACATATAAAATACCCATAAGTCCCATCTGATAGCTCATTTATTTCAAGAAATAGTCGATATGGTAAGATTCCAAATAAGTGACAGCAAAATTGTAAATGTGACAAAGCACTGTCAGTACACACACACACACACACACACACACACACACACGCACGCACGCACACGCATCCCCTCCACTTTGCAGAGGTAGAAACAATTAACGGTGTGGTGATCCCTCTATTTGGAATCTTACCTCATACCTTAGGGATTAGGAAGTCTCTGCCAGTCCAGTATTTTATTACCTGAGATGAAGATTTACAATTTGAAGTGTAACAGCCTTTTCCTTGGACCCACCATCTATATCTCACAAAAAAAAGTGTGTGTTACTGTAGCGGGAACTCTTTCATAATAGTAAGGTGACTTATGTCACCTTACTTAGGTGACTTAGGTACAAGGTGACTTAGGTACAAAATGTTTGCCCTATATTCACACTTCTATTATTTTGGAAAAAAAGAAGCTCAGAATACACTATATACTAAGAATTTTCCTTAAGTTTAGGAATTTGAAAATGTCATTAAAAAATAATACTTTTACAACTTTACTGTAACTCATTAAAGTGCTTATTAACATTTGTCTAGATAGAAAAGAGAAATGACTTTAAGTACGTAGGATTTTAAACGTAAAAATAACAGCACATTTATTCTGCTATAGTAGGCTGATCCTTCAGTGCCTCAGCGTGTGCATTCTTAGACTGGAAAGTGAGAGCAGGGCTGGGACTTCTGAATGCTAATTATTTTTTAATCTACCTACTGTTAGTAACAAGCATTTATATACTGTTAATTCTAACTATATGGTTTTTAAACTATCCCCATTCTAGTTGGGTATATATATTGTAAAAAACAAAAGACTTCTTCTGAGTAGGAATATAGCTGTTGATTTTTTGTTTTTTCCCCCAGCTGTATTGAGGTATGATTGAAAAGTAAAAGTTTTATATATTTAGGTTGTACAACAGACCTTTTGAGGTTTTTTTTTTTTTGCTCATTCTTTAAAAAAATTTCTTTTTATTGAAGTATAGTTGATTTACAATATCATCTTAGTTTCAGGTATACAGCACTGTGATCCAGTTATACATATATATGTGTGTGTATATATATGTATATATATATTCCTTTTCAGATTCTTTTCCCTTATAGGTCATTACAAAATATTGAGTGTAGTTCCCTGTGCTATGCAGTAGATCCTTGTTGTTTCTCTATTTTACATCTATTTTATATTTACTTTATGTATACATTATATATATAAAATAATGTGTATAAGTATATAGTGTATATAGTGTGTGTAAATTAATCCCCAAATCCTAATTTATCCCTCTCCCCTTTTCCCCTTTGGTAACCATAACTGTTTTCTTTGTGTGTGAGTCTCTTTCTGTTTGTAAGTAAGTTCATTTGTATCATTTTTTTAGATTCCACGTATAAGCAATATCATATGATATTTGTCTTTCTCTGTTTGGTTTACTTCACTTAGTATGATAATCTCTGGGTCCATCCATGTTGCTGCACATGGCATTATTTCATTCTTTTCTATGGCTGAGTAATATTCCATTTATGTATATATACAACATCTTTATCCATTCATCTGTCGATGGACATTTAGGTTGCTTCCATGTCTTGGCTATTAATAGTGCTGCTATGAATATTGGATGAATATTGGGGTGCATGTATCTTTTTGAATTATGGTTTTCTCCTGATATATGCCCAGGAATGGGATTGCAGGTTTATGTGGTAGCTCTATTTTTAGTTTTTAAGGAACTTCCATACTGTTCTCTATAGTGACTCTACCAATTTACATTCTCACCAACAGTGTAGGAGAGTTCCTTTTCCTCCACACCCTCTTCAGCATTTATTATTTGTAGACTTTTTGATGATGGCTGTTGATTTTTGTTTTCATTAATTTTTTAGGGAAATAGGGGATCAGTGGCATTTGGCAATTCAAGAAGCAATTTTAGAAAAATGCAGTGATAATGATGGCATTGTTCACATTGCAGTAGACAAAAATTCACGTGAGGTAAAGTAACTTTTACTATTGAATTCTACGTTTTGGATTTGTTGCTACTAAACTAAGACTATTTATTTTCTTTCTTCCCTTTTTATTTTTTTAAAAAATATCACAGGGTTGTGTATATGTTAAATGTCTGTCTCCAGAATATGCTGGGAAAGCTTTTAAGGCATTGCATGGCTCTTGGTTTGATGGTAAGAAATTTGAGTATGACAAACATTTTGAAAAGATAAATTACGGTTTACTGTTAAACTATACCAGATTTTAAATTAAAGAATCTTAGGTTAGCATTTTTAGAGTAATAATTTTAGATTATTTTGTGTTCATATATCTTTTACCACAGTTTGTTTTCTATTAAGCACATTCATACAGATCTAAAATATTATTTTTATCTTGCAACAGGGAAATTGGTTACAGTAAAATATTTACGACTAGATAGATATCACCATCGCTTTCCCCAAGCTCTTACTTGCAACACTCCCTTGAAGCCATCAAATAAACATATGAACTCTATGTCTCATCTTCGTCTTCGGACTGGCCTAGCCAATTCTCAAGGAGGTTCCTGAAAAGACTTTGTTCCACTCCTAGGACTGTTCTTTACAATAGGAAAATTCCTGTTTGGCTTCGTCTCCCTTTTTAAATGCTTTTTGTATGTAATATTTTTATTGAGTACAGACCTGTTTGAACGTTCCAGAAATCTTAAGGTTCCAAAGGGACTTAGCAGTGAAGCAGCAATGCTGAGTAGATAGAATAATTGTTTCATTCACTTTTTGGAGCTCAGTTAAGCCAATGCACTTAAAGTTTTGCATGAGGAACATTGACCTTATTAAGCATTTTCAGATGTGGTGGTTGTTATTTTTGCACCAAGAAGTGTTTGGATAACCACACAAAAGCATGGTGAAAAGGCTTCTTGTATTTCCATAATTTCCTGTAAACTAATGTTGTGAATTTTTGTATACAGTCACCTACATAGTTCCTTACAGGCTAATGTGGTAAAACTGTTAATTTCCCAATTTAATCTTAGGTTTCTATTGCTTGTAAGAGATTCATTTGCTATAGCTGGAATATGGGAAAATCAGTTTGGGTTTAGTGGTTACATATAAGTATAAGTGGATGTACATGTACTTAAACTGGCTTTTGTATATATGTATAAATGCTGGTGATGGCGAAAGTAGTCTTGTTTTGTGAGGATGTCTGCATTAAAGCAGTAAAATAAGCTTCCTATTTTATTCATAATCTAATGTATATATATATGTATGTGTATATATGTGTGTATGTATATATATATGTATGTGTATATGTGTATATATACACACACATATATACATATGGCTGTACTATCATATAGATCAAACAGCCAAACACCTGGAAGTATTAGATAAAAGTTTAAAATATCTTTTATAGGTTTTATATAAAAATGTCTGAGTATGATATTGTGTGAAAGTTCTGATACCAGTTGTAAGGGATTCAAATTTATGTGAGCAATAAAAAAGCAATTGGCAGATATTGGAAAAGTATTTTGTGAAAAACTGTATTTATTATAAATACTAGGGCTATGACATAGTACCATTGGGATTAAGTCATTTTCCCAATCTATTTATAATTTAATGAGATGTTAGCTTCCCTGTTGTATGTCAAGTTTAAAGCAGGGCACATTGTTGCAGCAAAATGTGTATTTGAGAAATTATATTTGCAATTTTGGGTCATGAAAGTTTGCAGTATAGTAAATGCAGCAGTGATGGTTGCTTTGTGCCTCAGTATTTACTTTGTTTCAGTGAAGTTACCTTATTACTGTTTATGATTTCAGATTAAAATAGTTACAGAGCAAAGTTTACTTGTAATGTAACAATTGGCTTTTTAAAAATAACCTGTTGATATGTCATTGTCAGTCCAAATGAATATGTGAAACAGCTGGAATTGTACCAATTTTGATTTTGTTTAAAGCTCAGTTTTCTTTTTTTTTTTTTTTAATTGTATATGTGTTGGGTTTGCAGCATGAACTTGCACAGTTAATGCACGTTTTCTGGTTAAGTAAACATGATGCACACTGTTCTGTAACAGAAAACCCTATTGTGCCTTACCTATGTGCTTTTGTGGGCACCATGTTTATGAAGAATAAAAAATGATTTGTTATCTGAAGAGAATAAATTTTAAATTCTCAGTTTATGTCTCAGATGCTAAAGTGTGAAAATATAAATATATATATAATATATAAAATAACCAATCTTTCTGTATTTTATGTGCATCACAGTGATTTATCTGTGCTTAGTGACCCCATCTTGTGACCTGTTATAAGAGTGAATGTAAAAAATAGTTGTGGCATTTTAAGAGGTCGCCTTTTGATGCAGATGCATCTTTTTCTTGCTTCTAAAACATATTCCATGTAAACATTGTACATTTATTATTGTAATATATACTTTTATGCAGCTTATTTTACCTGAAACTGTTAAGCTGACCAAGATCCCTCCCTTCAAGACAGATGGGAATGTGTATAATAACTAGATATTTGAGAAGTTCTGAAGTTTGATGTAATCTGTTACTTGTCCTGTTTAAAAAAAGGAAAAAATTCTAATTAAAAATTTATTAGGTTTTTTTTTTAAATGCGTCTTGGCTTTTAAAAATTTTTTTAAGTGCCCTGTGTCTTTATTTTATTTTTTTTACCAGTGAAAATAGATGCCTTTATTTTTAATCTTTTTTGGTATCTGTAAATATATGTATGATTATAAAAATGGATGAAGACCCTGAAGTTAATTTTAACCATCCATTCCTCAGCATCTTTTCTTTATGAAAATGTCTTTGTCTGACTTTCAAGTGTTTGGCTTAAAGTGGGGCAAGAATGTAAATCAGATGTATCACTAAAGCTCTACTTAGTTTAGCTAGAGTTTTTTTTTTTTTTTTTTTTTGGCTATGTTGGGTCTTTATTGCCGCACGTAGGCTTTTTCTAGTTGTGGCAGGCGGGGGCTACTCTTCTTAGCGGTGCATGGGCTTCTCATTGCAGTGGCTTCTCTTGTTGCGGAGCATGGGCTCTAGGCAGGTGGGCTTCAGTAATTGCAGCATGTGGGCTCAGTAGTTGCAGCATGCAGGCTCTAGGGCACGTGGGCTTCAGTATTTGTGGCTCGTGGGCCCTAGAGCACAGGCTCAGTAGTTGTGGCGCATGGGCTTTGTTGCTCCGTGGCATGTGGGATCTTTCCGGGCCAGGGATCGAACCCGTGTCCCCTGCATTGGCAGGTGGCTTCTTAACCACTGTGCCACTAGGGAAATCCCAGCTAGACATTTTTTCATAGCAAGATTTTCTCAAAGGAAGCCATTCTTTTACACATTCTAGCTCAAACTCCTTATAAAAAAATAGTTTATGGGCTAGCTACTTTGAGTAGCATTGGTTTCGATTTTTTGATGGTTTAATCAACTAAAAAGAAGACTTGACTTAGTTGGTAGACTTTTATTGATTGCTAACAAATGTCAGGCACTGTTACATATTAGGGATGCAAAGATGAAAAAGACATGGCAGTCTTCAAGATGGTCACAATCTAGAGAACCTAGGGCAGCTAAGTTAAAAGATAGTGTGGAAAATATAGTGAGAGAAGAAAGCAGAATAAATTCTGGGAGATTAGGGCTTCCCTGGTGGCACAGTGGTTAAGAATCCGCCTGCTAATGCAGGAGACACGGGTTCAAGCCCTGGTCCGGGAAGATCCCACATGCCACGGAGCAGCTAAGCCCATGCGCCACAACTCCTGAGCCTGCGCTCTAGAGCCCGTGTGCCACAACTACTGAAGCCTGCATGCCTAGAGCCCTGCTCCGCAACAAGAGAGGCCACCGCAATGAAAAGCCTGCTCACTGCAACAAAGAGTAGTCCCCACTCACTGCAATTAGAGAAAGCCCACGGGCAGCAACGAAGACCCAAAAATAAATAAATAAATAAAATTAAAAAAACTTCTGGGAGATTAGAGAGGTAGCTTATGCATCTTAATAGATTGAGAAGACATCAGGGCAGATGAGGTAAAATTTATCAGACACTTCTTAATTAGTATAGGTACAATGGTAAGTCTCTTTTCCTGTGAGCTCTTAGGGAAGCTTCTGTTCTTGTGATGAGCTCATAAAAATTAATGTGTTGAAACCTGAGTTATTATAAAATCCATTTTTATGCTCACTGGTCGGTAGGAACCTGAATATCTTGTGAATATAGAAGCCTGATATTGCACTTTGTTATATTTTCCTTGTGTGGATGACAAGTTGTGATTTCCAAGTGAACAGTGTCTTGATATATCATTTGCCCAGAACATTTCCTTTAATAAGATTGACCTTGCAATTCTCATTCCCTGCTCCTAGTGACATTACATTACTGTAGGTCATCTACATGGCTTCTTCGCCCTTTTTTCCTAGACATCTTGGCAAGTCACTTCTTCCAGATGACTCAACAAAAGATGCTAAATCAAGCAGAATTTTGGCAGCCACTCTTTTGGAAAGGATGCTCAAGAACAGGTACTTAACTGAAAATTAGAAACCAGAAGTTGTGCTTTAAAGAAACTGAATGTCCATAATGCTCATTCTACTGGTCTAGTGAGCATAACTAGCTACTGCCTTTAAGCCCCACTGGAGAAACTTTATGACTAGGAATACATCCTGATGGTAGATTTCTGTACCCAAGAACCTCTACCAGGGGCAGCAGGATAGACTCATTTTGTTGATTCTTAGACTTTAATGCCAGTAGAACCTGAGTACTTAGATTTACCGTTTCTTCCATGGGTAGACATTGGAGACCTGCACATGCTCCTTAAAGTTGGAAGGAAGTCTGTCTGGGCATAGAGAGCACATGAAAAAAGATCGATGAGAAACAACCTAGTGCATGTATAAACTACAAGCAATTTCTTATGGTTGAATTACTCAGTACAAGACAATAAATAGAGGAAAGGTAAGTAATGATCAGTTCATGGAAAGCTTTGTAGGTCACATTCTGAAGTTTGGATGTGGGTTGTCAAAGGAAGATCAGGTGAGGATTTGTTGGGATGAAAAATGGAGAAAGGATTTGAAAAATAGAGATAAAATGGGAAGGACTTGATTAATTGGATATTGATAGAGAAATTGATGTCCAGTTTTCTAATGTAGGAACTCTGACCATCCCAACATTTGGAGAATAGGTGGTAAGTAACAAGTTGGACTGGAAAAATGATCAACTGAATTTTTGATACTTTGAGATTGGGATGGAATATTCATCCATCCCAGTATTCAGGTGGATGTTTCTAGTAGGTGATTGGATTTCCAGTTCTGAGGTATTTTGAGAAAAATCTGAGCTGGAGATAGAATTTGGGAGTTAAAACCACAGAGGTGAATCAGATGACCCAGAGGGAGAGAGTCCATATAGAGACAGAAATTTAGTTTAATCCTAATTCTGCCATATTTAGCTATGTGGGCCTCAGGTGGAGGTTTGGGTTGGGGTGAACTATTAAGAAAATTTCAAAACAAATTAAGAAGGTGGAATTTGAAAAGGTCTTTGGGGTGAAGTTGAAGTAGAAATTTAGTATGACTATCACATTTCTGGCTTGGGCAACTGGTTAGACGGTGGTGACATTCCCTAAATTATGGATGGGCAATTGGCGGGAGCCAGATGCTAGAGTGCTAGATAAGACTTCCCAGAATTGCAAATGTTAGGCAAAATAATCCTTCTGACTTTTATTTTTCTGTTGTAGGACATTGTTGGAGGATGAATGATAGGGGACAGTCTTTGAGAATCTCTCTCCAAAAAAACAGAACTGTTAACTTACATAATGTTCTAGCATTGTCTTTGATTCTCTGGTATCATTAGAAATTTTCCTGATTTGTAGAAAATGAGATGTTGTGTAGATCTGTAAACCTGTGACTGTCAAGGAATAAATACAAAAGTTGGTTTTTAACTAGGACTGTTTATAAACGGTTTGCCATGCACCCAAAGCTAGGAACTTTGTTGATGTGTGTTATACATTTATAAAGCCTTTGTAAACTAGTCGAGTCTTATGGGCCTGGAAACCACTTTTTTTTCTTGGCGACTTCATTTCTCCTTTGATTTATTGAGTGAATTAAAAAATTTAACTCCAGAGGGCAGTTTTATTTTTATAGTTCCAAATGCTACAATATTTCCTTTTATTTAAAAAAAATTTATGTGGACATTTTGAGATTTCAGTGGCACTTTATATCCTACTGAGTAATAGCCAAAACTCAAGTTGGTCTTCAAGGCTTGCCTTTATCTAGACCAGTGCTGTCCAATACTTAATATAATGTCAGGCATGTGTAATTTTATTTTATTTATTTTATTTTATTTTATTTATTTATTTATAATAAATTTATTTATTTATTTTTGGCTGCGTTGGGTCTTCGTTGCGGCGAGTGGGGGCTACTCTTCGTTGCGGTGTGCCGGCTTCTCATTGCGGTGGCTTCTCTTATTGCGGAGCGCGGGCTCTAGGTGCCCGGGCTTCAGTAGTTGTGGCATGCGGGCTCAGTAGTTATGGTGCATGGGCTTAGTTCCTCCGTGGCATGTGGGATCTTCCTGGACCAGGGCTCGAACCCGTGTCCCCTGCATTGGCAGGCGGATTCTTAACCATTGCACCACCAGGGAAGTCCAGGCATGTATAATTTTAAAATTTCTGATGGCCACATTAAAAAAAGTAAAAAACAGGTGAGATTAACCTTAATACATTTAATTTAGCCTTATATATACAGGATATTATTATCTCAACATGCAATAGAAGCTTTTATTAATGAGCTATTTTACATGCTTTGACATCTAGAATATAAATTACTCTTACAGCTAGGGTGACCCTGTGTTGTGTGACTTACAGTGCTAAAACTTGTACAGATGGTCACCTTATTTACAGCCCATCTTAATTCAGATGCTGCATTTTTATTGAAAATACTTGGTCTATATTTAGGTTACATAAAATCTACTGTTTGAAAAAAAGTTTATTCATATATGTAGGTTCTTCCAAATATACTTCAAAGTGTTCCTATAACTGAATCAGGTATCAGTTGTTAAATTTACATTAATTCAAATTAAACCTTCAGTTCTTCAGTTGTACTAGCCACATTTTAAGTGCTCAGTAGCCACATGTAGCCAGTGACTACCATGTTGACAGTGCCAGTCTTGAACAACCTGTACCTTTCTAGCTAAATCCTAGTCTTCACGCAGTCACCATGCTCCAGCTAGACTGCACTGCTTGCCCTTCTCCTTCATATCTAACTTTTGCTTGATTCTGCCTTTACTGGCATTGTTCCTGTTGTTCTTTTTGCCTGAAACATCCTTCATTTCCTGCTTCTGTATACCCAAATGTTGCCCATCCTTTAGAATCCTATACAAATGCCTCTTCCAGGAAGTGGAAGATCTCTGGTTGGAAGTAATTCCTATCATGTACACTCCTGAAATATTGATATTCATATTCACTTCTTGTGGTTTTGGCAGTTTCTATCTTGTATTATGGTGTTCCCAATCCATTCTAGTTTGGCTTCTGTCCTCATTGCTCCTCTGAAATCACTTCTAGAGATCACCACAAATTTCTTTTTGCCAAATTCAGTAGTCTTTTCTGTGTCCTCACCTTTCTTTGAACTCTCGGCACCATCTGACATAGCTGATCATTATCTCCCACTTTACTTAAAATTTTTATTATGAAATGATTCACACATATTAGAATATATATGAAGTATATA
The DNA here is from genome assembly GCF_964341445.2 of Mesoplodon mirus. Lineage (NCBI taxonomy): Eukaryota > Metazoa > Chordata > Mammalia > Artiodactyla > Ziphiidae > Mesoplodon > Mesoplodon mirus. The sequence goes on from NC_138987.1 coordinate 68,133,655, forward strand.
TTTTACTTACATTTTGAAGTACAACATCGTTTAAGATATAGAACATTAACTTTGAGGCACCTCTGTGTGTCCTTGATACTTCTCTCTCTTTCCTGACCACTATCCTGAATTTTGTATTAATAATTCTTTATTTTTCATTATAGTTTTACCACATATTAATGTTGGTATTTATCCATTCAACTACAGACATTTAGATTATTTTCACTTTTTTACTATTATAAACAAGGTAGTTATGAACATTCCTTCTTGAATGTGATTCCAGCTGCACATATTCAAGTTTCTCTAGGTCAGTGATACTCAAAAAGTATGGTTCTTAAATCAGCAGTATGAACGTCACCTGGGAACTTGTTAGTCCAAGCAGATTTTGGGCCCCACTCCAGCAAATGTGAATAGACTAAATGCTCTGACCAAAAGACACAGGCTCACTGAATGGATACAAAAACAAGACCCATATATATGCTGTCTACAAGAGACCCACTTCAAACCTAGGGACACATACAGACTGAAAGTGAAGGGATGGAAAAAGATATTCCATGCAAATGGAAATCAAAAGAAAGCTGGAGTAGTGATACTCATATCAGATAACATAGACTTTAAAGAATGTTACAAGAGACAAGGAAGGACACTACATAATGATCAAGGTATTAATCCAAGAAGAAGATACAACAATTATACATATATATGCGCCCAACATAGGAGCATCTCAGTACATAAGACACATGCTCACAACTATAAAAGAGGAAGTGGACAGTAACACAGTAATAGTGGGGGACTTTTAACACCTCATTTACAGCAATGGACAGATCATCCAGACAAAATTAATAATGAAACACAGTCTTTAAATGACACAAAACACCAGATAGATTTAATTGATATTTATAGGACATTCCATCCGAAACAGCAGACTACATTTTCTTCTGTGTACACGGAACATTCTCCAGGACAGGTCACACCTTGGGTCACAAATCAAGCCTCAGTAAATTTAAGAAATTGAAATCATATCAAGCAGCTTTTCTGATCACAATGCTATGAGATTAGAAATAAATTACAGGGAAAAAATGTAAAAAACAAACACATGGAGGCTAAACAATACATTACTAAATAACCAAGAGATAGATCATGGAAGAAAGCAAAAAATACCTAGAGACAAATGACAATGAAAACACCTCGATCCAAACCTATGGGATGCAGCAAAAGCAGTTCTAAGAGGGAAGTTTATAGCAATAGACTCCTACCTCTAGAAACAAGAAAAGTTTCAAACAATCTAACCTTACACCTAAAGTAACTAGAGAAAGAAGAACAAACAAAACCCGAAGTTAATAGAAGGAAAGAAATCATAAAATCAGAGCAGAAATAAATGAAATAGAAACAAAGAAAACAATAGCAAAGCTCAATAAAACTAAAAGTTGGTTCTTTGAGAAGATAAAATGGATAAACCTTTAGCCAAGCTCATCACAAAAAAGAGGGAGAGGACTCAATAAAATTAGAAATGAAAAAGGAAAGGTTACAACAGGCACTGCAGAAAGACAAAGCATCATAAGAGAATACTACAAGCAACTCTGTGCCAATAAAATGGACAATGTGGAAGAAATGGACAAATTCTTAGAAAGGTATAAACTTCCAAGACTGAACCAGGAAGAAATAGAAAATATGAACAGACGAATCACAAGTGACGAAATTGAAACTGCGATTAAAAATTTTCCAACAAACAAAAGTCCAGGACCAGATGGCTTCACAGGTGAATTCTGTCAAACATTTAGAGAAGAGCTAACAGCAAACCTTCTCAAACTTCCAAAAAATTGCACAGGAGGGAACACTCTCTAACTCATTCTACAAGGCCACCATCACCCTGATACCAAAACCAGACAGAGATACTACAAAAAAAGAAAATTACAGGCCAATATCACTGATGAATATAGATGCAAAAATCCTCAACAAAATACTAGCAAACAGAATCCAGCAACACATTAAAAGGATCATACACCACAATCAAGTGTGATTTATCCGAGGGATGCAAGGATTCTTCAGTAAACACAAATCAATCAATGTGATGCACCATATTAACAAATTGAAGAATAAAAACCATATGATCATCTTAATAGATGCAGAAAAAGCTTTTGACAAAACAACACCCGTTTATGACAAAAACTCCAGAAAGTGGGGATAGAGGGAACCTACCTCAACATAATAAGGCCATATATGACAAACCCACAGCAAATATCATTCTCAATGTTGAAAAACTGAAAGCATTTCTTCTAAGATCAGGAACAAGACAAGGATGTCCACTCTCACCACTATTATGCAACATAGTTTTGGAAGTCCTAGCCTCGGCAATCAGAGAAGAAAAAGAAATAAAAGAATACAAACTGGAAAGAAGTAAAACTAACTGTTTGCAGATGACATGATACTATACATAGATAATCCTAAAGATGACACCAGAAAATTACTAGAGCTAATCAGTGAATTTGGTGAAGTTGCAGGATACAAAATTAAAGCATAGAAATCTCTTGCGTTCCTATACACTAAGAACAAAAGATCAGAAAGAGAAATTAAAGAAACAATCCCATTCACCATTGCAACAAAAAGAATAAAATATAGGACTTCCCTGGTGGTGCAGTAGTTAAAAATCTGCTGCCAATGCAGGGGACATGGGTTGGAGCCCTGGTCCAGGAAGATCCCACATGCCGCAGAGCAACTAAGCCCCTGTGCCACAACTACTGAGCCTGCTCTCTGGAGCCCATGAGCCACAGCTACTGAGCCCATGTGCCACAACTGCTGAAACCCACGCGCCTAGAGCCTGTGTTCTGCGAAACATAAGCCACTGCAAGGAGAAGCCCGCGCACCACAATGAAGAGTCGCCCCCACTCGCCACAACTAGAGAAAGCCCATGTGTATCAATGAAGACCCAACACAGCCAAAAATAAATAAATAAAAATAAATTTATAAAAGAAAAAAAAGGAATAAAATACCTAGGAATAAACCTACCTAAGGAGGTAAAAGACCTGTACTCAGAAAACTATAAGACACTGATGAAAGAAATCAAAGATGACACAAACAGTTGGAGAGATATACCATGTTCTTGGATTGGAAGAATCAACATTGTGAAAATGACTATACTACTGAAAGCAATCTACAGATTCAGTGCAATCCCTATCACATTACCAAGGGCATTTTTTTACAGAAGTAGAACAAAAAATCTTAAAATTTGTATGGAGACACAAAAGACCCTGAATAGCCAAAGAAATCTTGAAGGAAAAAAATAGGAGCTGGAGGAAACAGACTCCCTGACTTCAGACTATACTACAAAGCTACAGTAATCAAGACAATATGGTACTGGCACGAAAACACAAATATAGATCAATGGAACTGGATAGAAAGCCCAGAGATAAACCCATGCACCTATGGTCAACTAATCTATGACAAAGGAGGCAAGGATATACAAGGGAGAAAAGACAGTGTCTTCAATAAGTGGTGCTGGGAAAACTGGACAGCTACATATAAAAGAATGAAATTAGAACACTCCCTAACACCATACACAAAAGTAAACTCAAAATGGATTAAAGACCTAAATGTAAGGCCAGACACTATAAAACTCTTAGAGGAAAACATAGGAAGAACACTCTTTGACATAAATCACAGCAAGATCTTCTTTGACACACCTAGAGTAATGGAAATAAAAATAGACAACTTTGACCTAATGAAACTTCAAAGCTTTTGCACAGCAAAGGAAACTATAAACAAGATGAAAAGACAACCCTCAGAATGGGAGAAAATATTTGCAAACAAATCAGTGGACAAAGGATTAATCTCCAAAATATACAAATGGCTCATGCAGCTCAATATCGAGAAAACAAAGAACCCAATCAAAAAGTGGGCGAAGACCTAAATAGACATTTCTCCAAAGAAGACATACAGATGGCCAATAGGCACATGAAAAGCTGCTCAACATCACTAATTATTAGAGAAATGCAAATCAAAACTACAATGAGGTATCACCTCACACCGGTTAGAATGGACATCATCAGGAAATCCACAAACAACAAATGCTGGGGAGGGTGTGGAGAAAAGGGGACCCTCTTGCACTCTTGGTGGGAGGGTAAATTGATACAGCCACTATGGAGAACAGTATGGAGGTTCCTTTAAAAAGTAAAAATAGAATTACTGTATGACCCAGCAATCCCACTACTGGGCATATACCCTGAGAAAACCATAATTCAAAAAGACACATGCACCCCAATGTTCATTGCAGCACTATTTACAAATAGCCAGGTCATGGAAACAACCTAAGTGTCCATCAACAAACAAATGGATAAAGAAGATGTGGTACATATATACAATGGAATATTACTCGGCCATAAAAGGAATGAAAGTGGGTCATTTTTAGAGACGTGGATGGACCTAGAGACTGTCATGCAAAGTGAAGTAAGTCAGAAAGTGAAAAATAAATATTGTATATTAATGCATATATGTGGAATCTAGAAAAATGGTACAGTTGAACCGGTTTGCAAGGCAGAAATAGATACACAGATGTAGAGAACAAACATATGGACACCAAGGGGGGAAAGTGGGGGTGGTGGGGGCATGGTGGGATGAATTGGGCGATTGGGATTGACATATATATATTCTAATATGTATAAAATAGATAACTAATAAGAAACTTCTGTATAAAAAATAAAATTTAAAAAAAGTCTAATTTCTTTCAGCAGTGTTTTATAGTTTTCAGGGTATAAGTTTTATACTTCTTTTGTTAAATTTATTCTTAGGTGTTTTATTCTTTTTGATGCTATTATAAATGGAATTTTAAAAAAATTCCTTTTTTAGATTGTTCATTGCAAGTATATAGAATACAATTGGTATTTGCTTATTGATCTTGGGTCCTGCCACCTTGTTGAACTTATTTATTAGTTCTAATTGGTTTTAGTGAATTCTTTAGAATTTCCTATGTATAAGATCATGTCATCTGCATAAAACCTAGTTTTAATTTTTCTAGATGCTTTTTTTTTTTTATTACTTACTTGCCCTGGCCAGAACTTCCCATACAGTGTTGAACAGATGTGGGGAGAGCAGATATACCTGTCGTGTTCCTGAAATTAGAGGGAAAGCATTCAGTCTTTCACCATTAGGTATGATGTTAGCTTTTGGTGTATTGTGTCTTCATTTCACTGACCTCAAAGTATTTACTCATTTTCTTTTTTCAAGTTGAGGAAGTTCCCTTCTATTTCTAGTTTGTTGATTGTTTTTATCATGAAGGGATGTTGGATTTTGTCAAATGCTGTCTCTGTGTCTGTTGAGATGATCATATGATTTTTGTCCTTTATTCTACTGATAACAGGGATTAATTTTCAAATGCTAAACCAATCTTCCATTCCTGGGATAACACTCAAGCCATAATCATGGTGTATAAACCTTTTAATATGTTGGTGAATTTAGTTTGCTGGTATTTTGTTGAGGATTTTTGTATCTATATTCAAAAGAGATATTTGGTCTGTAGTTTTCTTTTTTTGTGAGGTCTTTGTCTGATTTTGGCATCATGGTAATACTGGCCTCAGAATGAATTAGGAAGTGGTCCCTCCTGTTTTTTGGGAGAGTTAGTGAAGAACTTGTATTAATTATTTTTTAAATATTTGGTAGAATTCACTATTGAAGTCATCAGGCCTCGGCCTTATAGGCAGTTTTTTGATTACTAAATCAGTCTTTTCATTTGTGATAGGTCTATTCAGATTTTCCATTTCTTCTTGAGTCAGTTTCAGTAGTTTGTGTCCTAGGAATTTTTACATTTCATTTGTTTTGTAATTTGTTGGTATATAGTTAGTCATAGTATTCCCTTATAATCCTCTTTATTTCTGTAATGTCAGTAGTAATGTCCCTTCTTTTGTTACTGATTTAAATAATTTGAGTTTTCTTTTTTCTTGGTCTGTCTAGCTACAAGTTTACCAATTTTGATATTTTCAAAGAATCATCTTTTCCTTTGTTGATGTTGCCTATTGTTTTTTTGTTGTTGTTGTTTTTGTTTTTGTTTTTTTGTTTTTTTGCAGTACGCGGGCCTCTCACTGTCGTGGCCTCTCCCGTTGCAGAGCACAGGCTCCGAACACGCAGGCCCAGCGGCCACGGCTCACGGGCCCAGCCACTCCGCAGCACGTGGGATCCTCCTGAACCAGGGCACGAACCCGCGTCCCCTGCATCGGCAGGCGGACTCCCAACCACTGTGCCACCAGGGAAGCCCGCCTATTGTTTTTCTATTCTCCATGTCATGAATTTCCACTCTAGTCTATTATTTCTTTCCTTCTACTTGTTTTGGGTTTATTTTGCTCTTCTTTTTCCAGTGTCTTTAGGTGGAAGTTTAAGTTATTGATTTGAGAACTTTCTTTCTTTAATATGGGCATTTACAGCTATACATTTCCTTCTAAGCACTCCCTTAGCTGTGTCCCATACATTTTGATATATATATTGTGTCCTCATTTTCATTCATCTTAAAGTATTCTAATTTCCCTGTGGTTTCTTTTTTGACCCATTGGTTATTTAGAAGTTTGTTGTTTCATTTCCACATATTTCTGAATTTCCCATATTTCTCTCTGTTATTAATTTCTAATTTCATTCCATGCAGTTGGATAACATACTTGTTTGATTTCAATTTTTTTTAACCTTTGAAGCTTGTTTTATGTCCTAGCATATAGTCTATCCTGAAGAATGTTCCATGTGAACTTGAGAAGAATATATATTCTGCTGTTAAAAACTCTAAGTCACGAGGGTTCAGCTGGTGCTCTTTGGGTCACCACTGGCTCCCACATCTGATTATATCTTTGATTTTCTGCTTTTGTTTCACTTTTGGCCTCTAAGGATTCCTCTTACTTTACTGCCAGATCAGTAATTCACTTTAAAAGATGTTTTTCATGTTTAATCCAGTAAAAAAGATGTTTTATTTTGGGAGGTTTATTCAGGATGTCTTATTCCATCATATTGCTGGGAATAAGTTCTGTTATGCTATTCATTATTGTCCCCATCTTTGAAAATCATTCATGCTCTTTACTAAAAACAATTCCTGTCTTGGGATTGGCGCCTGCATGTTGAATAGGGATATTCTGTTTTAGATGGTGATTTGATGGATAGGTACACTGTTATCACCTATGAATAAATTCAACAAGTAATATATAAGATGTATGTGAGGAAAACTTTTCTAAAAGAGATCAGAGAAAACAAATAAATGGAGACAATAAATTTTTCTTGATAAAAAGACTGAATATAGAAAATAGGCTCCCTAATTCTTCCTAAATTAGTAAAGAAGTTTAATGCAATTCCAGTAAAGTTTTCCATAGATTTAAATTAATGTCTTGGTATTTTAAATGAATTTATAGAATATCAGCTGGAAGGATAAACAACAAAGATATTAAATTCTTAATAAAATATGATTAACAGAGACTGGCCCTATCAGATGTTAAAGCAAATTAAATCTCTGTTAACACTGTTTCACAAATATATAGTCAGAAAACTAATACCTTGAAACAGATTCTTACCTGAGCATAACTGATACCAGAAGTTTGCTTAAATTAAATCTATTTAAATTTGGGACCAAATTTTCATAAATAGTTTCACTAGAACTTTAACTTAAAATTTTTTGCTAAGATTACAAAAAAAACTTTCTATATAACATTGTTAACTTACAAATATTTTAACTCTTAGAAATATTTTTTGACAAAATTGTTTGAAACATGGAATGATGATTTTTACTTCATGTTGGCTGTTCCATAATCAAATCATTTTACAAAAGATCCCAGACTTCGTCCATTTTTGTAAGGGTATCTTCTAGTCAAATCATTCCCTTATGCGCTTCTTGTATCATTGTTTTTTTGTTCTTGGCAACTTTCCTTTAATTGCTCACTGGACTGATTGACACATTCTATGGCTATACTCATGATTTGAATTGTCTTCCATCATCTTTATCAATTTCATGAAATACTACATATTTGTGAGACTTGCAAGTTCACTTTGTAGTGAATTTTCATTGCACTTGCATTGTGTTTTGAACAACGATCTGCAAGACACTGTCAAAGACAGACATTAATGTAGGAGATGTTGTGAAGTGGGGAAGAATGTTTGAGGAAAGATTGATTTTTCTTTTTCTTCTTTGGCTGCACCGTGTGGCTTGTGGGATCTTAGTTCCCTGACCAGGGATTGAACCCATGCACTCAGCAGTGGAAGCATGGAGTCTTAACCACTGGACCACCAGAGGATTCCTGGGATTGACTTTTTAAAGAGCACTTTTTGTAAGAGTATTTTATGATTCATTATCATAACAGTATATGGTTAATGGATACTTGAATTACAAAGATACTCTGATATGTAAGAATTTAGTATATGATAAAGATTGGCTTTAAAAATTAGTGGAAAAAGTGGATCATTCAATAAAAGTTTAAAAAAATTAAGAGCAAAAGTTAGAGCCCTAATATACCAGAGCCAGAGCCTATGTTTCCTGCAACTTGTGTTTCCTTAGAAGAGGCACAGACCCTTTGGCTTGTAGTAACTTAGAATATTTTAATGACCAGATACTTCCACACTGTGGAAGTCACTCAATTTCCTCCTACTAACTTGACTGAGAGGATTCTTTCACAAAAATATCGTATGTCCCAATAACACAACAAATGTTCAGTTTACTTTGTTCAGTGCTCTCTTTATTTGACAGTCACAGTCGGGCTTCTCTACCTCACTACCAGCATCTGATTTATAGACCCTAGTAACATTTTGGAGAAGGGTTCCTTTCAGAGGAACATGATAACTGACAGAAATATTATGGACTTCCCAACTGATGTGCCACAAATGGTTACAGATGTACCATTTAGATGTAGCCTTTAGAGTAGCACTAGGACTTGGAGTGGTGGAGCTCAAGGCCTAGTGACCTCTGGCAGGCTGTTAAGTAGCTTCCTCCATTTAACCAGGGCGCTGTACAATGATTATCCTTTTCTTTCAGTGCCATGAAGTAAAAAAAGTTTGAAGAGCACTGTTCTAAGCAATTAGCTGGAAACAATGAGAACGAGAATAATATGCAAACATAGAGTCATTTGGTTTAGGGAAGAGAATGGATAAGGGGGCAGATTAGCCGTTTTCTTTTTGAATTCACTTCAGTTCTGTTTTCACATTAGATTTTATATCATCAATGTGGTATCTACAGTAGTTTCAGTCTTCTGTGTTTTCACTTGTAAAGAGTCTTCTACACATACCCAGATAAATTCCAGGAGGAATAAAGAGTTGAGAAATAGTCACAAAATAACTAATAAAAAAATCAGAGGGGGCTTCCCTGGTGGCGCAGTGGTTGAGAGTCTGCCTGCCAATGCAGGGAACACGGGTTTGTGCCCCGGTCCGGGAAGATCCCACATGCCGAGGAGCGGCTGGTCCCGTGAGCCATGGCCGCTGAGCCTGCACGTCTGGAGCTTGTGCTCCGCAACGGGAGAGGCCACAACAGTGAGAGGCCCGCGTACTGCAAAAAAAAAAAAAGAAAAAAAAATCAGAGGAAAACATTTGATAGAGGGTTAAGCACAGAAACAAAGAAAGAAACTATAAAGAAACATGTTTGGTTATATTAAAATGATCAGTACATCCAAAAAGTCTAAGAACAAATGAAAAGACAAAGATGTTAGCACTATATATGATTTGCAATAATATTCTACAAGTAAAAATTATTCTAACATAAAAAGACTAACATCCCAATAGAAAAATAGTCAAATGACATCAGGAGATGACCCACAAATGAAGAGCTACAAATGGCCAACAAAAATATGAAACAATCAGCCACAGATATAAATGCAAATTAATCAGCAATTGAGAAAGTTTTTTTACATATGAAACTTTACAATTTTTCTTAAGTTTAGGGAAAGTAGGCCCCTTATATTAATGCTGGTAGTTATGTAAAGTGATGATCATTTCTATAGGTCAATTTGGCAATACATAGTTTTGCCAATAAATTTTGAAGTCCAATAAATTTTTAGGAATTTATTCTGAAGAAATTATCAGGATAACATGAAGATATGAAAATGATGTTCATTACAGCTTTATTCTGTAATAAAAATTAGAAGCAATTGAAATCTACAAAAGTGAGAATAAATAATGAATTATGGATTATATGAATCATGGGCAATCATTAAAATAATGTCTTTGAGGAATACTTAAGGTGTGGAAAATATTGTCTATGTGTTTCTTAAGTTGCATAATCATTATTTCAAATATACTGCATTTCATCTAAGATACTGTTAGTTAGAAGAGGCAGCATTTTCTCTGGCACTAAGTAAGAAAGGAAAACAACAATAAAAGTAACACCAAAGATGTGGATGGATTCTGATAGAAGATCCTACCATAAAGCTAGAACAACCTCAGAGTCAGGGTAAATGTCCCATCTGGAAGGGGACCGCAAAAGAACCAGCTGATCCTCATTCAGACTGGTTTCAGTTCCTTCCACCAGCATGGTGCAAAAAATCTTCGAGCAAAGAGAGAATTTAAAGTGTTTACAGTTAGTAGTTCCCCCAGATAAAAGCAAACATCAATTCCCTGGAAGAAATGGGAAATAATGCAGGTTAGACTGCAATTTTTTTTCTTTTATAACTTTGACAGTGATTTTTTAAGACACCATGTATTCTAAAATGAATTTTTATACCAGAGTTGTTAAAAGTGAAAAATTATGTATCTAGAGTGAAAGGAATATATCATATATGTACTATTGGAGGGAAATACTCCAAGATTTAGCAGTGAATTCCAATCTGTTAGATTACATATGTATTTTACAAAATTTCTCCACAAACATTTATTACATATATTTGAATGCTTACCTTAATTAGGATTTCCATAATTGTCTTTACTTCATCTTCTTAATTTGATTTCCTCTGCTAGTATATATATTTTTCTTTTTTCTTTTTTCTTTTTTTTTTTTTTGCGGTACGCGGGCCTCTCACTGTTGTGGCCTCTCCCGTTGGCGGAGCACAGGCTCCGGACGCACAGGCTCAGTGGCCATGGCTCACGGGCCCAGCCGCTCCGCGGCATGTGGGATCTTCCGGACCGGGGCACGAACCAGTGTCCCCTGCATCAGCAGGCAGACTCTCAACCACTGCGCCACCAGGGAAGCCCTGCTAGTATATTTTGAATCGCTACCAACCTTTGGTAATGAAACTCAGACATTTTAGACTTTCTACAGCACTTTGGAAAAGGCTGTGTTTATTTTGGTGGCAGATGTGTGGGTTGTTACAGTTAGCAGGTATATGAAAGGTCTTCCAAACACTGGATTCCTATATTGAGAGAGGGGGGAAAAAGGAGGCATGGTTTAAGAGCACAGTCTCTGGAGTGAGAGAACCATGTTCACATTTCAACTTTAACACATCCTGGTTGTGTGACCTTAGGTAAGTCACATAGTCTAAGACTCAATTTCCTCATTTTTAAAACAATGATTATTATGCAGTTGAGAGAATTAAGTGAAATAATGTAAAATGCTGTCATATATCCCTGTCACCATCTCTAAATCAGGCTCTATGAAACCAACTACTTGATAATGTGATTTATTTTTAACATCCCTTTGTTTTTCATTGTAGTCACCCTTAACAATGCTCACGCATGAGAGAGACCTTGGAAAATCTATAATCTCTTCAGTGCCTCCTTTTTGAAATGATATATTTCCTATTCCAGCAAATAGAGAAAGGGAGTGGACTGATTAACATAACTTTGATGCAGAAACCAAACAGAAAGGGAAAATTTATAGGGCAAGCCCCCTGAATAAATGCAAAAATCCCAAACAAACCAAAATGGTCAGCAAGCCAAACTGCAACATCTGAGTAAGAATTACATATCATGACCAAGTTGGATTTATTCCAGGAATGCAAGATTAATTTGACATTAGAAAACCAATGTAACTTGTCCCACTGACAAAATAAGTGAATTTAGTATGATCATCTCAGATAGATGCAGTAAAACCATCTGATAAAATTCCAAATCCATATATCCTTTCATAGAAAAGTAATTCTTAGCAAAATAGGAGTAGAAGGGAACTTCCTAAATCTGATAAAAGATATTTACCAAAAATCTAAAGTAAACATCATATTAATGGTGAATACTCTGGTATATCCTGACTGGGTGCAGTTTTGAAAGCCCAGAAGTTTTGACATCTTCCTTTATTTCTAAAACTGGTTGTTTTTCTTCACCATTAACTACTTTTGTTCTTTTGAAACTAATGTATTCTCCCTTTTTATTTGACTTTGAAACAGTATACCTTGTTAGTTTTTATCTCTCCTAAATTACTCATTTTATTATTAGTTTTGCCCAACTATTGTGTCCAAAAATTGTTTTTATGCTCAGTACTTCTACTTCAAAGAGGCAGAAAATCTAAATGTAAATTTCTTTTTCTCAATGTGAGTAACATTGAGATTAAGATCCTGATTATGACAGCATTCAAGAATTATCATCCGTGGAACTAGGGTAGTGTCAGTCATTAGAGGAGTGATGTCAGCCTGACTGGAAAGGACCAGTTGTGATTCACCAACAGAAGACATTAAACCTTGAAAATGTCCAAAATCAGTCCTGTGTTATTGCAATGTTCCTTAATGTGACTCTAAATATATAGGCTGGTATAATCTTTTAACAATAGGAGTCTTACAAATTAATTTTATGTGGTATATATCTGGTATCATTGAGGCTCTGTTGTGTGGTGTAGATCCCTGGAAGATAACAGGAGCAATAGGGATGAGAAAGAAGCAGACAGTGAAGAAGAGAGACTGGTTATGAACAGTAATGTGGGTTGTTGAATCCTGTTTGCACATTCGGAGAGCTAGCCATGAGCCTTGTTGACTGGCCACTCATTCTGCTATTCATCGTTATGAATTATACATTGTTTCACATTTAAATAAACCACATTTCGATATATCCCATTTAAATAAAACCACATTTTCAAAAGTTACAATGTATCATATCTAAGTAAAACTGCCTAATTATATAAATTTTCATTTTCATTTTCCACTATGCTTAAATAACATGGAAAAATCAAAATCACTTTTCTTGGTTTTCCCCAGGAACAGCTGAGTATACTTAGAACACTACTTAGTTATCAAACAGAACATTATATATGGACATTGGTGGAATAAATATTGCCCTATGTAATTTAAATGTCTGGAGAAGAATGCTATTTTCATTATGTTCAGAAAAAATATATATACTATAACAAAGTACAGTTGACCTTTAATATGGGTTTGAATTGCATGTGTCCACTTATATTCTGATTTTTTTCAACAGTAAATACTACAGAATTCGAGATTGGTTGAACTGGTGGATACAGAACCACAGATACTGAGGAACCGAGTATAGGTAGGGCTGACTATAAGTTATACTTGAATTTTTGACTGCGCAGAGGATTGCCACCCATAACTCCTGTATTATTCAAGGATCAACTGTATTTCATAAAGTGTATCATATTCTAGTATTAGATTGGTACAGAAAATTCCCATTTACCTGGAGTAATTTTAAAAAATTTTAATATTCCACTTACCTAGGAGTTATAACCTGATTTTAAAATAACCAATTTTCAAGGAATACAATAAAATATTCACAGTGTTAAAACTATGGGGAGATTAATGACTGATGACTCAGGATGCAACTCAGAATCTTTCAGTGCCTCATTTCAAAGCTTATTATAAATCAAAAATTGTAGTTATTTGAGTTTCCTGTAAAGGTCATGAAAGCTGTGTTATGTATACTCTCATGTATTCTCCTGTAATCCTTTCCACCATTCTTATGGGCATTATAGAAAAAAGAGCTCAAAACTTATCCTCCTCAGTTGGAAAGTAGACATGAAAATTACCCTTGCTATTCTAAACCAGAGAAAGGTCTGTGGAACACCTGTCTTAGAATCATTTGGGGTACTTGTTAGAAATGCAGATTCCTGAATCTCTCACCAGACCTGCTGAATCACTGTATCTGGGAGAGATCCCAGGATAGTAACAAGTTCTCCAGGTATTCTGATATTTAAGTTTGAGACCCACTGCCACAAGACTTCTGACTATGAGATATCAACCTTGGGAGAATTATCGGTGCTAATTCCTCCCATGAATGTTGATATAGGAAAAAGTGACAAAGATTAAAATGGGTGTGTTACTTCCCACAGAGTACAAGAACAGGAAATAATATGTTCAGCCATCACACCAAAGGAATTTTAGAGGCAAAGTTCAGAGCTATTTCCTTCATGTTATAACATAATTGCTTACATAATGTATATATTTTCCAACGTTTTTTTTCCTTATTGCTGTGAAGTGACATGAAATTAGCTGGGCATCATTTGTTTCCTTTGGAAAATGTTTTTATTGTTTTAATGTTTTGCTTTTACTTCAAACACTCTACTAAGTGTTTCTTCAGGATTTCTTTCCACTAAATATCTTGAGTTTTCAGAGCTTTGGTTGTGATATAGTTATATGTTTTCATTTCAGTTCTAGTCATAATTGTTACCACTGGGAACAGAATATAATGGTTTTTAGAAGGAACTAACTATTTTTATTTCATTTTACACAACTGTGGAAAGTTAAAAGGCTAATAGTTTTATTTGGTCTATTTGTTTTCTCTTTGACCGTTGAACATACATAAATTCTTCCTTAACCATCTCCCACCTTCCCCTTCAAACCTCGTGCCCCTCTCCCCCATCCCCAATTTAAAAGAGTTGGCCAACAGCATTTATTGAGCACTCATCACACTATGGGGAGTCACGAAAGAAGAATATAGGCTCCTTCTCAAAGTTCTCTATTACTGTTGCTCGAGTTCAATCAGTATCCAAGTCCTGCAACGTCTTGCTCCATATCTCTACTACCCCCAAATTTGCAAAACTCACTTTTGCTCAGGGACAGCCTTCACCAAGTCACCGGCCAGCCATGAGGTTTGGCCTTACTTTATCCTCCACCTGTCTTCTCCAAAATGCTCTCCAGAGGTGTGGGCTGTGGGCTTTTTGTGGTCTCCAGCTTCACTGTGGGCTGTCCTTGGGTACTGCTGATCATCGGTTGGGAATCCTAGTCTGCCGCTATACCTACAAGAGGAGTGAAACCAGACCCCTTTCTCCTTGCTCTCATGACTTTTCCGCCTCCACAGAGTGAGACACTAGGACAGGGTGAAGGTAATTTCAGAACAGAATTACAAAGTAGAAGAGATAAGGGTTAAAGTTCTGCAGTTCTATTTTGGATTTTCACCTGTATTACCCAGGAGATGAGAAAACCTTAAAGGCCTTAAGCTTTTAGATGGAGAAAGTCACCTTGAATGCTCCTGCCTGTCCTGCCTTCGGGTTTGTAATATCACCTCAAATGGATTTCCTTCTTTGAATATTTCAACTGTTCCTACTTCTCCACTGAAAGGGACCTTATTGTTTAAACTTCTTCCTTCCCACTCATACCATACACTGTCCAATCAAGTAAGACCACAGGCTTGGGCTGCATAGGGAAAAAACTTCCCTGCCCAGTCTCACGTGCACGTGTGTGTGTGTGTGTGTGTGTGTGTGTGTAGGTGGTGGATGATGGACAGACTTGGGTCCTCCAATTCATGTTTCTGTCCAGGGCAACAGTGAGCCAGTGGTTCTTTTGCTAATTAGCCCATACATTAAACACACATGTGCACACACACATTCAAGTAGATTGTATTGGACAGTATGAAACTCATATATGGAGAATAGAATATAATCACAATATTAGTAACTCTCATGCCCTGTCTGGGAAATAAATAGGTCTGTGAAGAACTGTTTGATGTCCTTATTGATCTCTTCAGGATCCACAAAAGAGCTGGACTAGCTCTTAATGACTCTGTCCTTTTCACAGTGGTCACATTGTACACATTGTTTTGTTTGTTGTTTCAGAATCTGCCTCAGAAACATGGGGATGAGGGTAGGAATAAGTTCACCGGTTTCTCTCTAGGGTTACCAGACTTAGCAAATAAAAATACAGGATGCCCAGTTAAAATGGAATTTCAGATAAACCGTGAATAATGTTTTAGTGTAAGTATGCCCCATGCAATATTTAGGATATACTAAAAAATTATTTGTTGTTTATCTAGAATTCAAATTGACCTGGGCATACTGCATTTTATCTGGCAACTATTCTTATCACATCTCCTTGTTCTTCTCTAGTCTCACAGCTACCATCTTAGACTAGGGGCTCTCATTACCTCAAGCTTGTGTTTCTGCATCTGCCTGGGTTGCCTTCCCAACACTGCTATCCTCTTCTGATCTGCCCCATAGCCTGCTACACACTAATTGTTTTTTAGATGATACTTTCATTAGCTTTCTCTTCCACATAAGAAATTACGACTCCTATTGCTTTCCAAAGTGATTTTCGATCAGTGTGCAATTGTATACCAAATTTTGTGGGCTTGTGTGTATGTATGCATTTTCCTTAGAGGAACTTTTTTTTTTTAATTGGGATCTCAAGGAGGTATCTTCAAGATACATAGAGAACTGTGGCTTATACAAAGAAACAGAAGTTGGTGAATTTAGAAAAATGTACCTCGCCTCAATCATGACTTTTGCTTTAGATATCAGTAGTTTGAAAGCCCCCTCATTTTATCATTCGACTTCCACCAACATCTTGCAGAACAGGCAGAGCAGGTATTATTTCATTTTAAAGATAAGGTAACTAAATCCCAGAGATGTGAACTGTAAAATCATGCACAACTATTACATGGCATAGCCAGAGTTTGAAGAGAAGTCTGCCAACTGCAAGTTTATTTCTCTCTCTGCTTTTATGACGACCAGCTTTAAAAACTATAAAAGCAACATCTGTACAATACTTTAAACAACAGTTTTCAAACCACTTTGTATATATTTGAGCCTCACAAAAGTTCCTCTCCACCTCTGAAGGGATGTCTTTATTCCCACCTGTCTGATAGACCTTGTCACTTACACACCACAAATATTTGGTATTTGGCCATTTGACCTATAGGGATAGCTTTTTCACTGTGGTTACAATGGTAGAATATACCTGTATTCCAGTGCTGCTATTCCTCAGATATCTAGAGACTATCTTTTAGGGTAAGTTTCAGAGTCGATTTATAAGTCACAAAATAAAATCATTTTTAATATTTTATGTTTACTCATTTAAAGCATAAAAAGAATACAACTTTATTTGGTTATTCATCTATCCTATTTTGATTCTAAATAATTTCTGTCTTTTTCCACAAAGAATATATTCTAAGTATATAAATTGAAGAAAGAAAGAAAAAAAAGCTTCATTTGCTTCCTAGGCCTCCATACTTGACTGATTTTCCTACTACCTTTTTAGCCTCACCTTCTCAGTGGCCCTGCTGGCATTTTTTTTTTCTTTTTAATCAATCCAGGGACTTCTCAGGATTTAGATATCATATATACTATCTGCAGCCCAGACATTCCCCTATACATGCAATTTTCATATTTAATGGTCTAGATGAAAATTATCTTGTATGTTTAAAAGTCATTTCAAACTTAACATGTCCAAAACTGAGCTTCTAAAATACTACCCCACCACCAACTTCTAAGTCATCCAGAGCTCAGGAAATGGCAATTCTGTAATGCTCAGAAAAAAAAAAAGTAAAAAAAAGTATAGGGACATTCTTAACCTTTCTTTCACACCCTACACTTGGTCTGTCAGCAAATCTTCTGCGCCGCTTCTTCCAAATTTCTCTACAATTTGATCACTTTTCACCACCTCCACTTCCTCCTTCCTACTCCAAAATCACCATTACCTCTCACTTGGATTACTTCAAGACCCTCTAACTGGTCTCCCTTTCTGTCTCTGCATGCCTTAACAGAACAGCCAATGTAAGATCATGTCGCTCTTCTGCTCAAAACCCTGCAGTAGCTTCCCATCTCACTCACAATAAAAGCCAAAGTCCTTATAATGACTCAGACCACACCTTCTAGTGCTCTCCCCCCGTGGCCCCTTTTCACCCTCTTCTCCTCATCCAGCCTCCTGGATGGTCCTCCTACAGGGCAGGCCTGCCTCTGCCTTGGGCATGGCCTTTTCACTTGCTGTTCCTCCTTTCCTAGATACTGCATGGCTTCCTTCTTTCTTCCATGTCTTTAATGTTACTTCCCCAACACTTTCAGCAACCGTCCCTGCCTTATTTCTCTATCACTAACATACTAAATATTTTACTGGTTTATCTTGTTCATTGTCTATCCAGCATATAGGAAGCATTCAGTAAATATTTGTTGAATGAATGAAAGAATGCAAAGATGATTTTCCTGTATTGAAGATATTTTTCAAAATGTATCATTTATTTTGATGGCAATTCTAAAACTGGTTTTCACAAAATATTTTGAATAATCATATAAGTGTGTAGCCTTCTGATTACTTTGAGGAAGTTAAAAATATATTTGAAAACATAGTTACTATTAGTAACCTTGGGTATAAATATAAAAAGTAAATTTGAAGAAAATATGTGTTGACAGGATTACTAAATCTGGACAGACTTCCTTAAGAGGTGATTATGAATACAAGTGTAGGACTCTGAAGAGAAACTATGAGTCATTTCAGACAGAGGAACTCCTATCAGATAAGGCTTAAAGGCAGAGAGTGGCTTTGTGGTGATTGAAAGTTAATCACATTAGTACTATATTGATATTTATTAAGGATTTACCATTTGCTAGCATGGGGCTAGGGCTAAGCATCATGAGTGGTAGGTACCTTTATTTTCCCATTATACAGAGAAAAAAGAATATCAAGGCTTAGAGTAATTAAGTAACTTACCCATTGTCCCAGAAGCTTTAATGGCAACGGTAAAACTACTGCAGAAAATCCTGTAATGAAGCACCGTTTTGGAGGGCAGCATACCATTTCCCAGGAAGCCCAACACAGCCAGGGTTTCCTCTACCTCCTATTGGAGCCTCTTTGGATGAACAACACATGAAGGAGCTGGTTTGCAGTTATGGGTAAGTTGTGTGAAAAAAACACACCTTTAAACACTGGACACACACACCATGCTGTGAGATGCTCTCGATATAAGAAGCACTCAGGAACAGACTGAGTGAAAGAGTAGAATCAAGTCTCCCGCCAGAATCTTCCTGTACCTACTGACACCAAGCAGGGGGAAGTGGCAGGGATGGCGGGGGGTGGTGGAGGGATGTTGGGAGATTGGGATTGACACTAATACACTAACATGTATAAAATACATGACTAGTAAGAACCTGCTGTATAGAAAAATAAATAAAATAAAATTTAAAAAAAAAAAGAATCTTCCTGTACCAACTTAAAATTTGATTCTTGTCCCTCTCTCCCAGCCCCCTTATTCTGTGTGTGTAGTTGATTTTGGGTATGCCACTTCATGTGGTACAATCGTGCCAAAAGCCAAGCAGCTTTGATGGTCTAGAGAGGATTATTTCATTCTCTACAATATTGAAAGTCATCTTGTTAAATATTTATTACTTGTTGTAGCATATCCACAGCCAAAGCTGGTAGAATCAGGCAGCACGTCAATCATGGGAATACATTCTTCAAATCTCTTCAGAATTAATCAACAAAAGGGATGGCCTCAACTGTAAAATTAAAAAATACCGTTTGAGATGCAGGCAAACCATTTTACCAAGACAAGAAGGAAAATGCTCACTTTAATTCAGTCTTCCGCCTTTAGGAGTCCTTGTCATTTTAGTGTGTTTGGTGACTGGGGGCTGGAGGGTTGTCATGGAAGAGGAAATCCTTTTTCAGAATGAGAGAAGATGTTCTGTGTCTCTCTTAGCCAGTCAGCATTGACTCTGTGTCCCTCATGCTGAGAAGAGTTCTCCTTAACTCTCTTCCTACTCTAGCTGCTTGAGGCACGGGGGCATGCTTCCGTCAGTATAAAACAGTGTGCTCAGCAGGGGTGAGAGTGACAACATTCTACCTCGCAGGATAGGAAAGCAGAATTTTGGGAGTTTGGATTGAGTGTAGTTAGAAAAACTTCCTTCTGGAGGATCTGTTACATCCTCCTAGGAGGTAATTAATTCCCTTACTTTCCAATTGATCATTATTGGTTTAGAACGATGGCACTTGATAACTGTTCATTGAATTGAAGTACTAACTTAGGGTTTCTCGCCCTGCCTGAGGGCTTTTGAATAATATCTAGTCCGAATGTGACCTTTCTCCTGTTTGCAATTGTTGGCATCCACCCAAGATGTTCCCTTGGGTATGTGGAGTGGGGACTGTCTCAAAGCTTTGCATAACGGCTGAGGGGATTTACTGAGAGAGTTGAGAATAGTATGTCAGAGAGACTGTAGCTTGAATGCCTGCCATGCTTACAGACTCCCTTTGAAAGAGGCTGCCCCAACTGCAATGCCCTAGAAACGCAGCAGCACAGTCTGTTTCTTTAGTACAGGTGACCATGTTGTGTAGCACGTGAGCCTTCCACCCTAGCTACAGCTGCAGAAGTAGGAGAGGACACCTGGCCCAGAGGTAGCCAATCCACAGGCTGCTCAGTGGCTTATGAGATAACCTCATACCAGAACTTTCTCCAAGAGGGACTGTGGTGATAGAATCAAACTCTCCCCGCTGAGGCATTTGATTATGAGCTATAGAGGAGAACTGGCAGCTGGTAGTGGGAGCCAGAGTAGAAAAGCTGTGGTTGTGCAACTTGAATTTTGCTGCGTTCTGAGGACAGTTCTGAGGGGTTGGGGCAGTGGTGTGTTGGGACTGGCTCACAGGGGCCAAAGAGCTGGTTGAGGGCATCTCTCCCCAGCTTTGCCTCCAGAGACTCGGGCTGGTGGGAGTGTTACACCCACATAAATTGGGTTTTGTTACACTTCAGGCCTCCTTCCTCCAGATCTGGGTGTTAAATATTTACTAGCACACCACTGGCTTGGGGGAGGGATGGTATATAGGAAGCAAAGGAAACAGTTACCTCCTCTGGGTCCTTTGTCTTAAAAACAAACATGGTTTAAGATAATATGTTAACATCATTGTCATTAAGATTATAATAACAAAGAGAAAACATGTGAAATATATGATTTAAACTACAAAACTCATAGGAATGTGGTCAGAGGGTAGTAGCTTTCCTGTTTCTGGTACCCATCAAAGGCACAGGCCCCCACCCCCGGGCCCACCAAGGATGACCTGACAAGCCGGTTAAGTCACTGGTCTTATTTCCACATGTATTCTTTACCCCTATTACTTGAGGTAACCTAAGTGCACACCAGTTACTTAAAACCACAAGAGCCCAATGAATACAGTTTTTGAATACCCTGGTTTTTGTTTTGTTTTGTTTTTAATGTAGATCAGTAGAGTAAAAATATATGTGGACTTTGAAATGAGATTTGAATTCCAATACTACTTTAACCCGTCTTAGTAGCATAATTTACTTATCTATGCCCCTCCTTAGCTGTAAAATAGGGATACAAAATAAAAAGCTCAAAGACATTTGGAAGAATTAAATGAAATACCATGTGTAGAACAGCTAGCACAGTGTCTGGCACTTACTGTGTACTCAGTGACTTTTGTTCTTTTCTCCCCTCTTTAGCATATTTATTCGCGCCTTTAGAACAGCTGCTGGTATTGCTGTCAAGTCAGCAGTTGACACAATTCATTAACCCTCCACTTATATTAACATGCAGTGGTATACTGCATTCTTTGTAATTTTATGTTTTTGTACTTAAGGTCAACTAAAATATTTTAAATATAGCCAACAGCCCTTTGAAACAAGCTTTTCTCTACACTTAGGGAGCTCCTATATGTCAGTCTACAAATGACTGTGCTCATTTTACTTTTGTTTTTAAACAAACATTTAAGCTATGGGCGGGACTTCCCTGGTGGTCCAGTGGTTAAGAATCCACCCTCCAATACAAGGGACACGGGTTCGATCCCTGGTTGGGGAACTAAGATCCCACATGCCGCGGGGCAACTAAGCCCACGCGCCACAACTAGAGAGAAATTGGTGCGGGGCTCCGTGTGGGGCAATGAAGCGCCCTGCAACAAAAGATCCTGCGTTCCTCCCACCGACGGCAGCCAAAAATAAAAGTAAAAAAAAAGAAAAAAAAAAACTATGGGCAAAGAATTATACTACACGTTGTGGGGGAAATGAATAAGAAAAGTGTTTATGTAATACAAAATATACAAAAAAGAGGAAAGGGAGAGAATGCATAAAGAGTTTCCTGAATATCCCCTTTAAGATAACCAGCTTCTAGATACTTAAGTTGAATAATAATGCCGTGTGTCTTTTAAATCCCTAATTTACTGTATTACATTTTATTTACTGTTAGTTTACTTAGGTCATCTGCCCTTTGTCTCGTTATCACTGCTAGTACATTGAGGGTGAAATCTGCCCATTTGCCAGGAATAATTCATGGGATGTGGTGTTTCTCAGTACCAGATGATTTAAGGGGAACCACTTGCAAAAGGACTGGTTTCTGGCATATGGGCCTTAATACTTTGCCAGAATTGAATTCGTTTTGAAACAAAGTTTCTAATTTTCAAATACAGCATTTTCAAACAAATAGTGTGATGTACAAATTACCGTACTTTAGGTCATGTTAGAATAATCCACACTCTAAATCTGTTTGACTTTTACCCCTTAAGTATTTTGCATCAGTGAATCATTTCTGTAGCATCTTAAAATGGTCACAAGTAATTATGTAACATCCTACATCTCCAGGGCCTGTTCCATTAGTGCCAGTAAAAAAAAAAAAGTAGTAATTAGACATAATTATGTCCTCTTGAAAAGCTAAGGTCATTTGGCCTTGATTACTGGAGGAGTTATCAGTGCCAGAGAAAAGTCAGGCAACTATTGGCTTAGGCCTGTAATTAAACATCGGGGACTGACATTTCTGGTCGTCAGAGGTAGTACCTTTTGAATAAATTTCACCACTGCCCTTCAGAAAAGCTACAAGAAATACAAAACTAATGTAAGGGGGATGAAGAGAGGCTGGAGGTGAAAAGAATGACTAATCTAAATAAATATCAGCATTTAGCTAGTATGAAAAACTATTGTCAGCCAGTCTGCCTCAACTCCATATATGGTGTTCAAATATAAGTTTGGGGAGAGCCCGTTTGTAACTCTGGCTAAACACACACACACTCACCCTACACACACACCTGGTGTAAAGGGCCCACTCACCTGGAATGCAGGGGGGTGTTTTATATATTATAATGCCTGTTCATTTTGTTAGGATGGCTCACCTGAGTGTGTGCATAACTGGCAGTGCCGCTCCAGCCTCACCTGACCACACGAGAGAAGCGCTTGCCAGATATTTTTATCCACTTACTCACAAAGCTCCCAGCTGATTAGGGGCATCGCAAGAGTCTTCTCAAACCCCTTAAATGTCTTCCCGCAGGTCCCTGGCTCGCTGTCGGTTCTCCTCGTGATGGTTCCTCTCTTTTCTACCCCTTCAGGGGTCTTAGGCGGGACCCATGGGTGGGATGCGCCGCTCTGCTCTTGGGCCCCAACACTGGAAAGGGATGCCCTCTGGCAGAGGGATTCCACCTCCCGGTTGCACTCGGCAGCCGGCGGCCTTGGGGCGGCAGCTGAGGAGGAGGAGGATTTGGAGGAGGAGGGAGTTGGCGGCCGCCGAGGCCCGGGCAGCGGGCCCCGTCCGCGGCGGGCGCGATCCGCGATCCTCCCTCGCTCGTCTCCTATGCTCATATTTGGACTCGGCTGCCAGTGCCCAGGAATTTCCCGTCATGCCTCCCGCCGCCCCGTCCGTCGCCCGGAGCCGGGGAGGAAGGGAGGGAGGCTCGGACAGCGGCGGCGGCGGCGGCTCCCTGGCACTTTCATGAGCCCGCGGCGGACCCTCCCGCGCCCCCTCTCGCTCTGCGTCTGCCTCAGCCTCTGCCTGGCCGCGGTCGCGGCCCGGGAAGCCGCTCAGTCGGGTGAGTTTGGGGCTCCCTCCCCGCCCCGCCTCTGCCCTCACGCCCGGACCCTGCCAAGTTGAGGTGTGACCCCGACCTCCGCTCCCCTGAGAGCGCCGGCAGCGCCCCTTTCAGCCTCCTACGGGGACACCCCCCCCCCACCTCGTCTCCTGAGCCGAGGAGGGGCGCGGGCGGTGAGGGGCGGATGGAAGGAGGGCAGGGCTGGCTTCGCCCCCGCCGACGGGAGGCGTTTGGCAGCGTGGCTGACACCTTATCCCGTCCCGGGAGCGAACCTGAGCCCGAGGGAGGCTCTCGAGCGACGCGGGCGCCCGAGGGAGGGGCGGCCGGGGCAGAGACGCCGCCCCCAGCTGGGGAGGGCGCGGGGCCCGCGGCGGGGACCATCCCGGAGTCCCCTTCCCCGCGCGGGGCGGCCCCGCCGCCGCGGCCGCTCACATAACGGGCCTGGACGCGTGGGAACGGCCAGCCAGGCCCGCGCCTCCCGCCGCGCGTCCGGGAGGGGAGTGGGGCGCCCGGCGGCTGGGGGGTCAGCGACGGTCGCGCGGAGACTAGGGGTGCACCGAGAGGCGCACCGCAGCCCGCGCCGCGGGGTCAGGCTCCCTCGGGCCCGGTGGGTGTCTAATAGGCCAAAACCGAGCAAAACCCCGAATTTTACAGGTACCAGTTTTGTTTTGTTTTTGAGCGGAAAAAAATGCATCCGAGTCTGGTTTGTTAAGTTTCACCCTGGACTATTTACAAGTATACGATCGAAAGGTGCCATTCCTGCCTTATTTGGTTTATAAGCTCGTTTGATATAAGCTGTCAAGTGGGGGTAATTTTGCAGTCTTAGCAGGATGATTTTTAAAGATAGTTTTCTTTAAATCATGTGGAAAATATCAGTGTGGAATTTTTTTAACATAAGATTACTATAAAAAGTAATTATTTCAAAGTACAAATGTAGAGTTTAAGGTAAATATGAAATTGCACGAACTTCTATATTTGTGATGAGTATCTAGTCCTCTCACTTCTTAATTTTATCTGGAATGGAAGAACAGAAAATATAATTCCTCAGAATTGAGATTTCTTAGGAAATTTTAGTTTGCTTTTGTTTTTGCCACCAATAGAGTAAACTGTCAAAATAAGATATGGCTAACAACTACGACTTTAAATTAGTTGAAAACTGACTCTACTAAGCATAGATTATATTCAACACCCTCTGGTCTATCGCTTCATATTTCCATTTGCAGCGCTGGTGGCAAAAGAGGTTTTTAAAAAATAGTTTTGTCTATGAAATAATCTTCAGGTTTCATGTAATTTATAAAATTGTCAATTCAGATTGATGGGAGATTTTTAAAATATTTAGTATTTATCGATGTTACTTTAAGTAATAATACCAATTTCATGTTTGCTTCTAATTAATATTGTTTTTCAAGAAGACCTACTTTTTAATGGATTTATATTTTAGGAGTTACTTTAATAGCACTTCTTGGGGAACACAACAGGTTCTGTCTTCACATTTTATCAGCAGTCTTCTAAAATATACTGTGCTGAACGATAAAGGGTAGATTGTAACTGCCAGAGATTATCTGCTGTTTTTTCTTTTTGCCCTCCCTCAGTGATGTGTTGACTTACCTAATACTTGTGGTCAAGCAGCCTTGAAGACCCAAATCCATAGTACTATGGCCCCTTGCCAGAAATTTTGAAAACCAAGTTTATATTTGGACCATTTAAAGATTTATTCTTTTAATTTTGGTCCCAACTGACATATTAGTCTAATTTCTGGTGACTTTTATTAGGGCCCTATGTAAATGTCTGGATTTTTTTTATATTATTTTAATATAAGCATCTCTCTGCCATTGCGAATTTTGTCACAGTGCCTAAACTGCCTGTCTGCCAAGGTTGCAAGCATACAACCATGTAGGTTCTGAATCAACACACAGTTTTTTGGCTTTTAAAGGTGCTTGGTCTAATATCGTAACTGAAATGTTAACCCATTTGGTCAGAAATCTTTACCCTTTTGCTAAACTTAAGTAACAAGAATATCCAAAAAATATCTCAACAGTAGTTTTCATAGATTTTTCTAATACAATTTTTCTTTTATAATTAAAAATAAATTTTCAACCATTAGAGCAGCTTTAGGAAATAATGCTTTTTGATTCTGTCATAATCTGGTCACAGTCCCTTTGATTTTTATCTCACCTGTGTTACTATAGTTAGGGATTTGGTTGATAAATTTGGTTTTGATATTTAGCTTTCTTCTCTGTAAAATGATGAAGTTGGACAGAGTCTCCATGTCCCTTCCAAATGTAGGATCCTGTAATATTGTTTTTGTTTATATAATCCTGCAGAGCTACCCACTACATTGGTTCAAACTTCTGATTGTCAACTCTGACTTGCTATACTTGTTTAACTGCTTTACTTGTAGTCAGATCTGATGGGTGCGGATCCAGCTTTGGGGAGACTGGATCTGTCTCAGGAAAGTCTTGATACCTGGCATATCACACAGATGCACACACCTGGACAGAGTTCCATGATATTAAGCTTCTGTTAACTTTTTTCCCCTTATCTAATAGCAGGAAGTGCTGGTTATGTTATAGGGTAAATAATTAAGCCAAGCCCTAAGATGGTTTGATATTCAGTTTTGGATTTGGGTCTGGGCTAGGGATACCACTGGAGAGCACCCAAACCTTTGTGTGGTTGGGTGCTAATTACTTGGGGCATTCCTGACGAAATGCCCTATATTCAGTTATGACCTTTTTCTCATGCCTCAGAGGAGACTGAATTGGACCTACCCATCGGGTTTATTCAGAATTAAATCGGCTTTGGGTAGGAGGGTAATCAGATAGTTATTTAATTTACCAGTTGTTAGCATCTCTGGCTGCTGTACAGTTATCTCAAGGCTTTACCTTGAGTATTCCTATATTTTCTCCTTCCTGGGGATGATGGGTTTTCCCTTTAAAAATGCTCAGCATAATCCTGTATCTCTGTTCACATATTTGTCTGTATAGCATACCAAAGTCATATTTATGACTTTTAAGGAAATACAAATGAAAAGAAAGTATAGGAAAGGTAGATCAGTAATAAATCAACCAGTTGACCTTATGAAGGATTTTGGTTATTGCCGCATTGAAGCTTCTGTTCCAAGTAACACAAATGAACTTGAACTAGTTTTAGGAAAAAGAAAGAAAGACAGGGATTTGATGGAAGCCAAATGCATGCAGACCTTATTAGGGACCAGGGACTGGAAAACCTGGAATTTCCTCTGTCTCTAGTCTTTGCATTTCTTTGCTTCATTGTTCTCTCTTTGCTGACCTTTTTTTCCCCCCTTTTTTCCTGTGTTCACAGTTGTATGTGGCTGCTCAGCAGCTTCTGGGTATTTAGGTGTCCCTCAGTTCCAAGCACAGGGAGAGACCAAATCAGTGAGCCTTGACCCTGAATTCCTGAGAGAAAGAACCTGATAGACATAGCTTCGGTCACATGGTTGATCTAGATTTTCTCTATGGTCTCTTCTAATTCTAAACTTCTGTGTACTATGCAAAGTGTGTAGTACAAAGTGCAAACATTTACATGGTTTGACTTTGCATTTTTCAATTTTATATTATGGGGTTATTAGTTCTTAAAATGTGTGTATAATTTTCTCTTGGTTGCAATGTGCGCATAGAAGAGTGTGTCACCTTCAGTGGATCCTAAGATGTAGAGCTGTTCATTCATACTGCTGCAGGAATGCTGAAGAGCCAGGCTCTGGGGAGTAAATTAAGTGTAGCACCACATTCAGGATTCAACGCATCTCAGGATCCAACTGAGTTGTGAAAATCCTGTTTAATAACAACTGATCCATCCTGCAGATAATCATCTGCATATTTTCAGGAATTAATTGAAGTAAAACATAATTGTTTTTTGTTTTCGTTTTTGCGGTACGCGGGCTTCTTACTGTTGTGGCCTCTCCCGTTGCGGAGCACAGGCTCCGGACGTGCAGGCTCAGGGGCCACGGCTCATGGGCCTACCCGCTCTGTGGCATGTGGGATCTTCCCGGACTTGGGCATGAACCCGTGTCCCCTGCATCAGCAGGCGGACTCTCAACCACTGAGCCACCAGGGAAGCCCAAAACATAGTTTTAGTTCATTAAAACTATGTAAGTGATCATTAGAGACTTTCAAAATAGTAATAGTTTAGGCACCCAGAGTTCATCAGGTTTTTTTTTTTTCCTATTTCTCACACTTCTAGCATTTTCCACCTCTACCTTTCCTTTATCTGCTGCCTGGAATACCTTTCTCTCATAACCTGTTGAAGTCCTTATGGCCTCTGTTGCATGGTATTTTGTGAAGCTTTCTGCATCTCTTAGAATTTCTCATTTCCTTATGCTTCT
Organism: Mesoplodon mirus; assembly: GCF_964341445.2. Taxonomy (NCBI): domain Eukaryota; kingdom Metazoa; phylum Chordata; class Mammalia; order Artiodactyla; family Ziphiidae; genus Mesoplodon; species Mesoplodon mirus. The sequence continues at coordinate 68,161,789 of NC_138987.1, forward strand.
AAGACATTTTTACCTCTGTTGGAGCACGGTTTTACCATCTTGCATTATAAAGTCCATATGTGTTCATATTCTTCACTGGACTGTAAGTTCTATGAGACCAATGAATCATCTCAAAGAACTCTGGTAGACTGTTAGCATCCATTGTCCCAGGTATAATGCTTTCAACCTTTCAAATGTTCTGAAGCGTTTATGGCGTCCTGCTTGTCACTACCTTTTTCTTTTGACATTGGAGCTCAGTCACACGGCTCTTCTTTGTCAGGGCTCTTGTCTGTTTTCTAGATTTTACAGGCTTTTCCATGAATATGTTAATTTCCTGTGTGAGAATCAACTATATAGAATGATAGGATGTTTTCCTATAAATTGAGATGGCGTGGGGAAGGAGAATATAGCAAACTCATGTGGAAGGAAATCAACTTTTGTTGAGTACCCAGTATTTACCAGATCAGATTGGGCAGGTGTAGAAAATAATTGGAGCATATATGAGGGGAAATAGTGGGAAAATAAAGTATAAAGATGGAAAATTAGGTTTGGCCTAGAACATGGAAGGCTTTTAATGCTGGGCTAGGAAATTTGGACTGGGTTAGTAAGCTATGAGATTGAAGTTTTTTTGGTGCTGGAAATGTCATAATCAGAGTTGAATTATGGGATATATTATCTAATAATTCAGAGGATGAATTGAATTGGGAAAGAAACAATTGGACTAATAAAGAAAAGTTATAAGGGTTTTTGTTAGAGAATGAAGACCTAAACTAGGGTAGTGACAATAGGATTGGAGAAGTATTGCTGAAGCAAATTAGACAGAGAGAAACAGTTAATTTTGGATGTGGGGAAAGAGAGGGATGAATAAAAGGTGATGGTAAGATGTTAAGCCTGGGTGATTAGGAGACGTGAACTCAGAGCAGGTTTATAGGTGGGGGTACAAAGTAAGTTGTGTTTTAGATCTATTGCATTGGAGGCACTGTAAGAATTTGCATGTGGAGATGTGTGGTGGAATTAGAAATGTGAGGCTGTAACTTGGAGAGATTGGAGCTGGAGATAAAACGTGTGTGAGTCAGGGAGGTTAAACATAAAGTGGAGAAGAAGAATTTGTCGACTGGAGTAAGAGGAAGGGCACAGGAAAAGTATCATAAAGAAGATATAGTTTGGGCTTCCCTGGTGGTGCAGTGGTTGAGAATCTGCCTGCTAATGCAGGGGACACGGGTTCGAGCCCTGGTCTGGGAGGATCCCACATGCCATGGAGCAACTAGGCCCGTGAGCCACAACTAATGAACCTGCACATCTGGAGCCTGTGCTCCTCAACAAGAGAGGCCGCGATAGTGAGAGGCCCGCACACCGCGATGAAGAGTGGCCCCCGCTAGCCATAACTAGAGAAAGCCCACACACAGAAACGAAGACCCAACACAGCAAAAAACTAAATTAATAAATTAATAAACTCCTACCCCCAACATCTAAAAAAAAAAGAAGATATAGTTTGGTCTGGCTTTGAAAGATGCCCAGTCAGTACATGGCGTTCTGTCCATGGTCTTTCCTTGTTTAGGGGACACCGCATTTACTCCCTCCACAGTAAGTGTCTGGGAAACACTGAACAAAGGGTGCTGCAGCCAGAATGACCTTCCTAACCTGCAGAATTGTTGCTACTACTTCTTTGTTTAACCCCCTCCAGTGGTTTCTTAAGATAAGGGACTAACTCCTTAAAAGTCTTCATCATCACCAAGCTCCTCTGTGCTCTGGGCCTCCTACAAGTTGTTCAGTTGGCCTTGAACACACGTTCTGCTCAGTCTCCTCCCCGTTCCTCCCTTTACCTTCCCCAAGAATGTGAAGCAGATACGATTCCCACCAGGAGGAGGACTCTTTGGCTTTTTTTTGTCCTTTATGGGCAATTTTTATTGCCATCTTATCCATACAATAATTATTGACCATTTCCTAATCTATAATAAAAGACTTTATAATAAATCACATCCCTCCCCCTTTCTTACAGAATGCTTTGCTTCTCTTATCTCTTCAAGTGTCACCTGCAAGGTTCTTGCACTTGAATTGGCCACCCTGGCCACAGTACCCTGACTCTGATGCTTGGCTGTGGTAGCCTGGAGCAGCACTGTGACCTGGCATTTGTATAATCGGGTTGCCCAGCTGTGTGCTGATTTGGAAACAGCGAGACAATTTCTTGTACCTGACTTTCTGAAGGAAAGTGGAGGGAATTTATTGGGTTGGCCAAAAGGTTCATTCGGTTTTTTTTTTTGGTAAGATGGCTCTAGTAGCACTTAGTTGTCTTCAACTTCATTCAAAACAATTTTGTTAGATTGTATGTGACAGCTGTCATTATCAACGTGCATTTTAAAAAAGACTTATCAAAATTGGTGAATTTTTTGTGTAGCCATTTTAATATTGAAAATGGAAAAAAAGCAACATTTTTGGCATATTATGGTTTATTATTTCAAGAAAGGTAAAAACGCAACTGAAACGCAAAAAAAAGATTTGTGCAGTGTATGGAGAAGGTGCTGTGACTGATGGAACGCATCAAAAGTGGTTTGCAAAGTTTTGTGCTGGAGATTTCTCTCTGGACGATACTCCACGGTCAGGTAGACCAGCTGAAGTCGATAGTGATCAAATCGAAACAATAAGTGAGAACAATCAATGTTATACCATGCAAGAGATAGCTGACATACTCAAAATTTCCAAATCAAGCACTGAAGATCATTTGCACCAGCTTGGTTATGTTAATCACTTTGATGTTTGGGTTCCACATAAGTTAAGTGAAGAAAACCTTCTTTACCGTATTTTCACATGATTCTCCACTTAAACATAATGAAAATGTTCCTTTTTTAAAACAATTTGTGACGGGCGATGAAAAGTGGATACTGTACAATAATGTGGAATGGAAGAGATCATGGGGCAGGCGAAATGAACCATCACCAACCACACCAAAGGCCAGTCTTCATCCAAAGAAGATGATATTGTGTATATGGTGGGATTGGAAGGGAGTCCTCTATTATGAGCTCCTTCCAGAAAACCAAACGATTAATTCCAACAAGTACTGCTCCCAGTTAGACCAACTGAAAGCAGCACTCAACGAAAAGCGGGCAGAATTAGTCAACAGAAAATGCATAATCTTCCATCAGGATAACACAAGACTGCATGTTTCTTTGATGACTAGGCAAAAACTGTTACAGCTCGGCTGGGAAGTTCTGACTCATCCGCCTATTCACCAGACATTGCACCTTTGGATTTCCATTTATTTCGGTCTTTACAAAATTCTCTTAATGGAAAAAATTTCAGTTCCTTGGAATACTGTAAAAGGCACCTGGAACAGTTCTTTGCTCAAAAAGATAAAAAGTTTTAGGAAGATGGAATTACGAAGTTGCCTGAAAAATGGCAGAAAGTAGTGGAACAAAAGGATGAATACATTGTTCAATAAAGTTCTTGGTGAAAATGAAAAGTGAGGCTTTTATTTTTACTTAAAAACCGAAGGCACTTTTTGGTCAACCCAATACTTCATTGAGAGGACTTATTTGCACCGACTGTAAATAAAGGTTTGTAAATTTTGGAAATGACTGCAGGTGAAATAGAGAAACAATTCTGGTAGAGGAAATGTGTTCTCAGGGCCTAGCTTCCTGACCAACGGTCTGTCCTGCTTCTAAGTTTCTAAAAATAGTACATTGTTCCTAATGCGCGTCTAAAGTGATATGTTTATGTTCAATATACAGGATTAAGAGTAATTTCTAACTTTTCAAAAAAGGGGACCCTCCCATGTGCTAGTAGTTGTGCTTTTAGTAGCTGTTGACTGAGAAAATACTAGCAAAAATCCACTGTAAAAATTTGAGGGTTTTTTTTTAATATAAAAGCGTTATCATATGTTTGGAAAGTGCACATAGGTGGAAATTATGACTCACAGAGTCTATAGACAACACTTGATTTCTTGCTTTGTGGATCCTCTCAGGGAGGTTCTGGTCTCAACATTCAGTGACTCCTTGTCGTCTCCCTTTAGAGCGTGGGGGAGACTTTTGTTTGAAAATTTGAGCTGTAGCTGAACTTTTGCAATGACAGGAAAACTTCTCAACATCTTCTTTCAACAGCAATTGCCTGTTTTATGCCAGGCAATGTACTTTATGCTAAGGCCTGGCTATTATGTAGTCTCAGGGATTAGTACGTGAACACTTTTCCAAAATTATATTTTCAGGTATATAAGCATCTTTTTTAGGGCTATCGCGCTATTATAAAGATGAAAATTAGTAGATGATTTGCATGCAAGTACATATCTTCTGCAGTCTCTGTTATGGCCATAGAATAACTATCTTCTATTACTATAAATTACACAGTGAATTTTTATGGTTTGTTGGGTCAGTTATTTTATTTAAAGGCAAAAACGAAAATCCAAACAAAACAAAACCAGCCAGTCCTTCAGCACATATGTTAAGGCAACATTGAAAATAAGTACATGCTGCATGTTAGAGTCCTTAAAAAATATCAGGACAGCCCTTGTATAAATCCTAGAGCCCTGAATTTTACATTATTCTTTCATTTCTCTTGCTTCTATTGTGTTTAGTTGTCAGAGAGAGAATCTGGGCTTGGTTGCTGTTGGGAGAGATCTATAGTGACTATTGTAGGTGGATACTTCTTTTATCTTAGATTACTAGTGTGAAGTAAGGAAAGGTAGGGCCATGTCTCCCAGTACACAGTACAAGAGAATAGATAGGACAATGGGTGAGGGGCCACAAGTGGTCTTGGAGCTCTGGGCTGACAGTTGTTAAGCGTGAAAAAGAAACAGTGCATGCATTGTTGTCCTTGTTCCTGATTTCTTATGTGTGAATATGCCTTCTAGTCAGATCACCCTAAGGGGCTGGGAAGAGGATGGGTTGAAGGCAGAAGGTGTTTACCTATGTGCAGAATCAGTTGAAAAATTGCAGACTCATTAGCATATTTGCATTCTTGTGTATATGTTCATGTCACAGGGGAGTCAGCATAGTCACTGGATAGCGACTTGGAAGACGGGGTTTCCTAGTCCTGCTCTTGCCTGAGGCATTTTAACTCTCTGTGCCTCAGTTCTCACATCTGCAAATTGAACGAATTCAGGTGGGCAATACCTGATGTTGCTTTTGCATTCTATAATTCTGTAGAATGATTCTATAATTCTATAGAATGATTCTATAATCTCTGGGTTGTCTAAAAGTCTTCAAGTACCTTTCATAATTTTTAATGGAAGTGACATGATTAATAAATTATGCAAAATTGTGTTCTCTTGTTATGTTTGGTTCAAGCTGTCTATTTTGTGGAACTAAATACAAAGATTATTCTGAGACTAAGATCCTATATTTGAACCTTATAGCCTAGTGTAATTTGATCCATAAGCAAAGTTACATAACCCTTTTAAAGATTTAGTATTGATTTAGAGGATAGGTTACAGTGTATTAGAAGCATCATATTAGCTATCCCATCTAAAGTAATGGCATTAAGCAGGAGAAATTATGTTGGTTGTTCTAAATGTACAGCTAAGAATAGCTTGGTGATATATCTCAGGTGGGAAAAGTCCTCTTTTATCAGGGTACGCTGCCAGTGGAATTTGCCTTTGACCATCCTAGAAATATATTTAACTCTTAAAACTAGTTAATTTGGTCTTATCATTAAAGAAGAAAATCTCTTCCCTTGAGCTTTAAAGAAAAAAAACCTTTACTAATTTGAGAGGTTAAAAAATTTTTCTCTTGCCTTTAAAATGTATTAGTAAGTTTTTCCCTTTTTATTATAAAATAGTTCACCCACACAAAAAGAATACATAATGCCTATACAAGGTATAAAGAATAATTCCCAAAAGTCTGGGTACCCCCACTCAGCTTCAGGAATGGAATGTTGAAGCTGTGACCTTCACCAGTCCTATCTTCCCTTTACTTAGAAGTACTCACAGTCATGCATTTTGTGATTATCACTTAACACAAATGATAACTGATAAGCTCTTGCTTTCTTTATAGGTTTACCATCGATGTAGCCCTACATATTTTATTGTTTAGTTTTGCATGTTTTGGAACGCTACATAAATGGTATTATCTGCTGTGTAACTTCCATAACTTGCTTTTTTCCCCCATGACATTATATTTGTATTATCCATATTGGTGTATATAACTCAATTTTTTTAGAGATTAGCATTTCTTTTATTATCTATATGTTTTTCTACTTTTTATTTATTTCTGCTCCTTGCACATTTATCTATTAGGGTTCTTGTATTTTCCAGTGGATCAAATCTTTGTATTTTCTCCCATTGGTTTTATGCTTCATTATCCATATATCAAATAATAATAATAATGATAATAAATAGCAAATACAAACAAATGTTACTATTTGCCAGGCACTAGTTTAAGTATTTACTGTTTACATATATTAACTCATTTAATGCTCGTGGCAGCTTTATCAAGGATGTACAATATTATTATGATAGTTCATATATTAAGATTAGTGCCTGAGACACTGAGGCATTCCATCATTTGACTCCAGGCAGTCTGGCTCCAGAGTCCGTGCTCTTGATCATTACACTATTCTGACTCACTCCTTATATAGTCATTTCTTTTGATTACGTTTTTTCCCATTTAACTTTTTAAGGTGTTAAAATGTTTCTGTGACATTTGAAAAAGAATGACCGTAGTGTGATGTTCAGATTGGTTCTCCTGTACAATACCAGTTGCTTAAAGTCATGCCAGTTTAATTTGTGTCATGGTTAGACCATGACTTTTTTTATACAGGTGTGTTTTTTTCCCCCCATTTTCTGGGATATATTATTGCTTTTTTTTTTTTCTTTTTTCTAATTAGAAGAAAAAAAGTATGCCTTCTTCATTATCCTTCTAAAATCTTTCAGTTTTTTACTTTTGGTGTGTGGTTTGGAATTGATTCCATTGATTCCCTGTGCTAATTTGGGCCAGTTTCTTCATATTTAGACAATGATATCCTCTTTTAAAAAATACGTGAGTGGGGGGCTTCCCTGGTGGTGCAGTGGTTGAGAGTCCGCCTGCCGATGCAGGGGACACAGGTTCGTGCCCCGGTCTGGGAAGATCCCACATGCCGCGGAGCAGCTGGGCCCGTGAGCCATGGCCGTTGAGCCTGCACGTCCGGAGCCTGTGCTCCGCAACGGGAGAGGCCACAACTGTGAGAGGCCCGTGTACCGCAAAAAAAAAAAAAAAAAAAAAACCATAAAAAAATACGTGAGTGACCTTATATGAATAACTCAATCTTCCTGAGCCTTGGATTTCCCAACTAAGCTGTTTTGTTAAATATGATTATTTTAGTAATCAGACATATGTGACTGCTAATCAGAACTTGCTGTGTGTGTGATATAACCAAGTGGGAAATAACCAAGAGAGATCATGTAGGAAAATAATTAAAGGGAAGTTCTTGATAGTGATTAGAAATTGCTGATTTTCCCCAACCCCTTAAATTACAGAGCAAAAAACTTTGGCATAGAGAGAGAAAATCCCTTTGTGTCCTTACTTTCTTGGTATAGCTGTAATTTTTTCCTCAATTGATTAATTTCCTAATTAATTAATTTTTCTCTTACATTCAGTTACATCACAATTTTTTAAGGTTTTCCTAAACTCTTGGATAATCTCCTAATATCCCTCATTTAAGTATGCTCAAATTTCTCTCATCTTAAAAAACAAACAAAAAGCCTACTCAGCCTGTCATCCTCTGTGACAAAGCTGTTTTACAATTTGTTCACATCCTTGCTGTCACTATTTTTCTGTCATCCATCCAAAAATATGTACTGAGTTAGATATATGATCTTAGGCAAATTAATTAAGTCATCTGTGCCTCAGTTTCTTCACTTGCAGAATGGGGATAGTAGTGTTCCTACCACATGGACTGTTGTAATCGTTAGATGAGACAGCATATGTGAGTCACTTAGCACAGAGTCTTCCACAGAGTTAATTCACAGTAAACGTTAGCTAGCAACTTCACCATCACCATCCTAGTCTGATCACTATCATTGTCATTCTGGAACAACACTCTCCTTGACCTCTGCCTTCTTTGGCCACTGCTCCTTCTTCATCTTCTTTACTAGTTCTTTCTCTTCTAGCTCACCTCCAAATGTGGAGGTTCCTCAGGGCTCTGACATTTTCTTTTCTCATTTTACACATTTTCTTAGGCAATCTTATTTCTCCATGGCTTCAGTTCCATTTGATAAATTAACTCCCCCCAAATTTACCGACAACCTAGTTCTGTACCTAAGCTACAGTTCTGTATATCCACTTTCTTCTATAGCATCTCCATTTGGTTGCTTGTGTGTACCTTCAACATGTTCAAAACTTATTATTATTATTTTTTTTTTTTGCCCAAGCTTAAGTCTCCCACCTTGTTCCCTAGCTTAGTAAATGGTATTGCTAAGTGCCCAGTTCCTTGAGCCAGAACTGGAGTCCTCTTAATTTTTCTTCCCTATCTCATGCCCTGTATGAATCGTTTGCCTAGATTTCTACAGTAGCTTCCCAGTTAGTCTCACTACCTCTGTTCTGATGCCACCCCCATCCATTTTCCACCTTTTAGTCATGGCAGTCTTTTAAATTCAAAGATCTGATCATGTTACTCTCCTTCGATTACTTCTCTTTCTTTTTAGGATGAAGTTCCAAATTCTTATAATAGCTTCAAGATTTGCTTCTGCCTACCTCGTCAGCCTCGTCATCTCCCCCATCTGTTTCTCACTTACACCTTCCAGCCACCCTGCTCTTCTTTCATAACCTTCTGTGGGTTACACACACTCTTATCTCAGGGCTACTGCTCATCTTTTTCTTTGTCTGGTACACTTCTTTCCTCATTCTTAATCTGAGCAACACAGTCTTATCCTTTATTCTTAGTTTAAATATTACTACCTGCAGGAAGGCTTTCTTATGCCTCCCAAACTAGACTACTTCCCTCTGTTATATAGGACCTTTATTCCCTTTCTGCTTCTCCGTGATCCTTATTGTACTAGCTAATAATATCATTCTTACAAATATGTAAGCTTCATGGCGGCAGGGACCATGGCATCTTATTTCTCACTTTGTTCCCGGCATCTGTTTGTTAAGTAGAGTAAGAGATGAATGCAGCGTGGGCTTGCCCAGTTTCGGGAGTGAGAGGCTTCGAGCTGAGTTTGGTGTGTTTTTCTTAATCTTTCAAGGTAATAAAATGGGAGAAGAGAAAAGTTTAGGTTTACCATAGTTTAACTTTCAGACTTCAGGGGCCTCAGGTAGAGAGGAGGGAAGCAGCATCAGAACTGGAGGTGGCTCTAGCAAGAAGTACTGCCTTAGGGTTGAAGTTTCTTTTCTCTAATTAGGGTGACATCAGAAATTCCAGGCAGTGCCCCAAGTATTTCCCAGTTTTGACTGTCTTTTTCAAAAGTCAGCCTTGACAGTGCTTCCCAAATCCTTGGTACGCTAGGCTTGAGCATCGCCACAGTACCCCTGCTTAGTGTGGCTTTCAGTGTCAGAAGTGCTTGCTGCAGTGACCTATGGGATCTAGACATACCCTGTGCCGGTTATCAAGCTCTCCATACCTTTGACCTACCTGTTCTCTGGACTAGGCTCCTCCTATTTAGAATCCTGGATTCTCTTTCACTAACTTGCAGGAACAATGTTTGCACATGGATGAGTTGGGAGTTGGCCTTTTCTTCAGTACATCCTCTGTACTTTATCTTGAACAAGTTTATCCTATTTTAGTTCCCAAGGCTGATATATATAGATTTCCTCTATTTTTATATTCTATTTACCATTTCAGTGGGAACTGGTAGGAATCTGATTTAGGGAGAACATGCGTGAGTTCTCTCTTAAAAGATATTTATTCGTGTTGCCACTTTTGTCTTTGTGTGTGTGTGTGCACTTGCACGTGCACATGTATGTGTGCATGTATGCAGTCTCTCTTTTTCTTTCTCCTTCTTTTCTTTTTGATCCCACTATGCCATTTATTTGTTTTGTAACTATATGAGAGTCATTTTTCAGTAGGTGCATTTAAATCATTTATATTTTGTGTTATCAGGGACATATATATTTTTAAATTTATTTTAAAATTTTTGGCCATTGGGTCTTTGTTGCTGCACACGGGCTTTCTCAAGTTGTGGCAAGTGGGGGCTGCTCTTCATTGCAGTGCAAGGGCTTCTCATTGCAGTGGCTTCTCTTGTTGCAGAGCATGGGCTCTAGGCGCATGGGCTTCAGTAGTTGTGGCACGAGGGCTCAGTAGTTGTGGCGCACGGGCTTAGTTGCTCCACATCATGTGGGATCGTCCCAGAACAGGGATTGAACCCATGTCCCCAGCATGGGCAGGCGGATTCTTAACCACTGCGCCACCAGGGAAGTCCCGATCATGGACATATTTGATGACACTCTTTGTCCTGCTGTTTTATCCCTTTTTTATGATCTTTTCCCCTTGGTTTTCAATCTTTGGCATATGGTTTCCATGTTTTATTTACTTTTATCTTTCATAGGGATTGAAACAGTGACATCATATTTTAGGTTCCACGGCCTTGAACAAGTGTTTAAAAATATCATTAAGCCTGAACTAATCTAGTCATCAAATTAAAAAAAGTAAGATTCAACAGTGTTTTGCCCTTCTCTGCAGGAAGAATTTTGGATTCTTTTATTTTATTTTTTTCCCACTCTGCTTTTGTTAACTAAAGTGGGACCTGTAGATCTACATGATTGTTGCTGAATTGTTATTTTTATATTATATGTTCACTCTTTTAAGGATTGTTTTTATCTTTTTCATTTTCATTTAATTATGTAATAACATCTACTGCATTCAGCGATTATGACCATACCTTTGATACCTTAACTTCATCATTCTTAAGGATATTTTGATTCATGTGCCATTTGGCTGGAGTCTATCCAAGAGTTGATGTCTTTCTTGAGCTCTCCCGTTACCTGAGGGAAATACAGAATGTTGTATAATGTGTTACCTTTCCCTTGCAAAAAAACATTTAATTGAATCCAAAAAAGCATAATTAGGAGGCTAGAAAATGCTTATAGAATAATCTGAATGCAAATAGTACTGTAATTATAGAATATAAAATGTTGCTAGCATTCCCTATGAAAGAAGTACCTGGGAACAATGGAAGTTACCGACACTCAGATGACAAATCAAAGGCATTGGTGGTTCAATGGTAGAATTCTTGCCTCCCAGATGACAAATCAATATCAGTTACAAGGTTACTACTGGGAATTCGGTACCTCTAATGTTCTAGATAATTCTCAGGGTCATGATGCAAAATTAGTTATAAGTCCTAGAATAGTTTTATCTTTGAGTAAGAGTGAATGATATTGGCAGTTTTTTTTTTTTTTTTTGCGGTACGCAGGCCTCTCACTGTTGTGGCCTCTCCCGTTGTGGAGCACAGGCTCCGGACATGCAGGCTCAGCGGCCATGGCTCACGGGCCCAGCTGCTCTGGGGCATGTGGGATCTTCCCGGACCGGGGCACGAACCCGTGTACCCTGCATCAGCAGGCGGACTGTCAACCACTGTGCCACCAGGGAAGCCCGATATTGGCAGTTTTAATTGAATTACAACAGTATTTTTATAACTGCTATTGGTATGTTCAAATTAGAGTTGACCAAAGTTTACTTTGTCAGGTTCCTGTTTTATTAGTACATTTGCCTCATGCATGCATAAAGTTGTATCACTCTATATAATTGACTGAAACAGTTGATTGCAAAACTTGAAATTGTTCCTTTTTGCTAAAGATAATGATTTTTTGACAATCACTAAAACATAATTACTGAAATAGAAAATTTAATCTTAAATTAATCTTACCTGAGTTGTCTGTTATACAATCACCTCATTCCTACCCTGCCCAAAATGGAACTAATTAAACCCTCCAACCCAGACACACACACATGCACACTCATGCAAACATGCACACATGCATACACACACTCTCTCTCATTCTCTATCTGTATCTCTACATGGTATCTCAGACCTCCCCTGCTTTTGCTTCTCAGTAAGGGAAGTAAAATTCGCTGTACAGCCTGCTAGTTATCTCACTTAATCCTTCCAAAACTTAGTGAAATAAGTGTTATGGTCTACATTATGCAGGTTAGGAATCAGAGACAAGAAACTAATTTGCTCAGGATTTATCAGCTGGTTAAGTGATAGAGTCAGAAGTTAAACCCAGTTCTGACTCTTTCCTGTATACTGCACTTCCTGGGTATAGGATAGGACTCTAGTCCTGGGCAAACTAGGACATTATGAACAGAGATGGGGGAAAACAGAGGAAGTGACGTTTGAGTTCAGTTCTATGAAAGCATTTATTGAGGCTTTATTTTACAGAAGTAAATACCTCTGGCTGCTCTCAAGGAGTTTTTAGGAGAGGCATATCTATCTATCTATCTGTCTGTCTGTCTGTCTGTCTATCTATCTATCTATCTATATCTAAAATTCTAACGTGCAGTAATAGATAAATAATAGAGGTACTGAAGTAGGAAGTAGTATAGAGGTAGAATTGATTCATTTTCTAATGGAAGGGTTGGGGAGAAGGGTGAGAAGAATAGCTGTGAAAAAAAGTTTCCCAGAGGAGATGATATCTAAACTGGGTCTTGAAGGTTAAAAATGAAGATTTCATTCTTTATGTGGTATGAAAAATATGGGTGATACGGTAAGGGTGGAAAAGGTGTGTGGGAAACAATAAATAGTTGCCTGTTATCAGAAGAGAATCTTCATTCATTCATTCAACAAACACATATTGAATACTTATTGGAGGTTAGGCACTGGTGAGGTACTAGAGATAAAGTAAAGGACAAGAGAGTTAATGGATTGTACCATTGTGTACCAGGGAGTGTTGGGGACTGAAGTTAAGATAGGAAAAGAAATGAATCTGATAGGTTCTTTCCGCATAGGTGTTAATGAGCCATGGAAGTACATGAAGCAATGTTCTGACATGGTCAGAGCGAGTATACATCATTTCTGTAGCAGTATGGAGACGGGCTGTGAGGAGAGTCAGGGTAGAGGCAGGAAGACCAGTAAGAGGCCATTACTATATTCTAGATGAGAGATGAAAAGAAAAGGATGTATTTGAGCAATATCTTGGAAATAAGATTGACAGCGCTTGGTGTTAATTAAGTATGCAAGATTAAAATAGAAAATAATTGAGGATGACTCCCAGATTCGGGGTTTAGTGGTTGTGTAGACTGGAAGTACTTTCTAACAGGGTCAGGAATACAGAAAGAATAATAAATTGGTGAAGAAAGAAAACAAATTGAGTTTTGGATGTGATAAATAGTTTGAGGTGCACATGAAATACCTAAATTCTTTTTAAAACATGATTTAATCATCTAAAATTAATGAAGAAAACCATTGAGGACAAAGTAGAAACAACATTATGCAAAGTACTTTATTTCTTTCACTTTATGATCTCATTCAGGGCTTCTCCTTTCTCCCAAGTTCAGCATGGTGTTAAAAGATAGTTGATAGAGGCCATTAAGATTTACTTTTCAGTGGAATAGAAGGACTACATTTTCATAAAACTTCTCCTTTATCTGCTTTATCAGATACAAGCTACGAGGCATACCATCATGAGAAAATTCTTACTTTCTGCAATAGAAAGTAAACTTGGAGGGGAAGGATGCTAAAATTCTGATACAAAAGCAGAATATTTATTTGCAGTTTCCGGTGCTAAAGCTTTCTATTCCTGGAATGGTGGCAGAGTTCTAACTTAAAATATTTGAAGCACGATTTACAGATACCTATTTTTAGGGCTTATATTCAACTCATTAAAAACAGTTTTTTAGTGATAGATATAGATAACTGTAGTTTATAGTCGCAGGCATAGGACAGGATTTGTTCCACCTGCATTAGCAAGTTTTTCTTTAGTTGAAATGGTCCACTGAGGCACTGCATCTTTTTTAGCATGTCTAAGCTTTTTTTTTTTTTTTTTTTTTTTTGCACATGGTTCTTGATACAAGGGAACTTAAGGTGAAAAGCAACAGCCTCCAACTCTTTCCCTTCTTATCTCCACTTCACTCCTGTGAAAATCATTCTTCTGGTAGTATTTCTTGATTCATCAATTTCAGATAATATCCAGTTATGAAAAATAAGGATTTATCTGCTCTTTCTTCTCCATTTTGTCTACCATTGTTTATTGTTTTGTTGATTTTTTATATTCCCTTATTGTTCACTTTTGTAACATTAAATAATATACTTGCTCATGAACTTTTGATAGGCTACATGACAAGCTGTTGTGACAAAAAGTTCCAAGTAGAGTGACTGACATAAGTAGAAGTTTATTTTTCTCCCCCATGATAGCTTAAGGTAGGTAATAGCCTAAGGTTGAGTTAGTGAGTAAGTAGCTTTGCTTCATGACCTGTTAAGTCTGCCTTTCTCAAGTAGCTTCCATCCCAGTGTCCAAGTGCGCTGTTGCAGTTTTTGCCATTTCCCAAGGGGAAGAGGAAGTCTAAAGCAAGTAACTTTATCTTTAAAGGAGGTGACGTGAAAGATCACACATCATTCCACTGGCTAGAACATAGTATCATATTCACAATTAGCTGCAAAGGAGGCAGAGAAATGTAGCTCTATGTTCAGCTAAAATTTCAGAGCGTTCTATTACTAATATGGAGAAGGAAGAATGGATTCTAAGGGTCCAGTTAGCATTTTGCAGTCTAGTTAATACCTCCTAATTCTCTACTTTATAAGATGGGGGTCCTGATACTCTCACCCTTTATTCTGCCTTTCTTTCCAGTCATTCTTTACATTTTGTTAGCTATGTACATTTTCTTTTTGTTTTATTTATTTTTTTATTGGCTGCATTGGGTCTTCATTGCTGCACGGGCTTTCTCTAGTTGCAGTGAGTGAGGACTACTCTTCGTTGCGGTGCATGGGCTTCTCATTGCGGTGGCTTCTCTTGTTGCGGAGCATAGGCTCTAGAGCGCGGCTTCAGTAGTTGTGACGCACGGGCTTAGTTGCTCCGCGGCATGTGGGTTCTTCCTGGACCAGGGCCCAAACCCGTGTCCCCTGCATTGGCAGGTGGATTCTTAACCACTGAGCCACCAGGGGAGTACTTTTTTTTAAAATGTGAAGTTACTAATGTTTACTTTCTGTCCTGCAACCACAGCCAAATCTTTGTCTATAGGTTGTCTCTAAAATCTTATTGTTTTATATATTGTTTACTTACAGGTCAAAAAATGAACCATTACAGTTCCTTTTCCTTAGGGCCAGGGTCATGATCCCTGAGCCACTGGGAAGGACAAACTTTTTTTTTTTTTTAGCATCATGGCAACGAATATTTTTTTTCTTACATTTATAGATTGATTAAAATCAGGGCACTCTATTTCTAAGGTCTGCATCTGGGCACTGACTTATTAGATCAGTAAGAAGTTACAGCTGATCTGGTTAGTGCCCAGGGAGCTTTCAGTCACTTCAGGAAATGAAATCTTCATAATCAATCATTTTATCGTCACCAGGATCTACTCAATCAGTTTTGCAGCTGAGTGAAACATTAATTCTTGAAGAGTTGGGACTAATTTGTTAGCTACAGATGATCCAAAATGAAGTAACTCTCTCCTAACCTTTATGTCTGGATATGAGAGGAGAGCCGTATCTTGTGACCATGGTAAGAATCTCTTTGGGATACTTAGGAATAGAAGGGATGACTAATGAGAGAAAGACCCTGGGCTCTTCAAAGTGGTCTCATTGTTTTTAACATTGGACTTCTCAACCTTCCAGACCCTGTTGTTTTCCTAAACAAGGACAGCAATCTGGGGCATAAGAGTCCCTGCCATTGAGGAATTTTTTTTTTTTTTTCGGTACGCGGGCCTCTCACTGTTGTGGCCTCTCCCGTTGCGGAGCACAGGCTCCGGACGCACAGGCTCAGCGGCCATGGCTCACGGGCCCAGCCGCTCCACGGCATGTGGGATCTTCCCGGACCGGGGCACGAACCCGTGTCCCCTGCATCGGCAGGCGGACTCTCAACCACTGCGCCACCAGGGAAGCCCATTGAGGAATTTTTTAATGTACTACAAGAGATTAAAATAGACTTCAGTTCAAATTCTGGCTCCAGTACTGGCCGTATGACCTCACGCAAGTTATTCTCTGAACCTTAGTTTCTGCTGGAACACATAATCCCCAAATTCCAGCGGCTTAAACCACTGAAGTTTTATTTCTTGCTTGTATTGCATGTTCATTGTCTGTCAGATGGGAACTCTGCTCCATGTCTCCTATTCCAGGATCATGGTTAATGGAGCAGTCATCATCTAATTATAGAACATTGCTGATCACTGTTGGAGAGAGAAAGAGAGTTCTGGAGAGTCTCACGCCAACAATTAAGTGATCTGTCTTAGAAGTGGCACACAGTATCACTGTTCACAACTTATTGCCCAGAACTAGTGACACAGTCTCAAGAACCACAGGGGGCCAGAAAGTGCATTTCTACCATGTGCCTGGAAAATGGAGAGCCAGAAATGTGGGGCAAATAGCACTAATGACTACCACGTATAGCAGTTCCTACTTCAGGGTTGACATGAGGACTAAATGATATTAGATACACATATACACGATCACCTTGTGCAGGTACTCAAAAATGATTATTAGTAATAATATCATAATAATAAGATGCACACATGCAAGATATTTGAATAACAATATAAGGTGGGACTAAAGACTCTTATAAGCTGTATAAGACTATACCATGCAAGTGCAAGTTGATGTTATTATTATCCAATAGATTTTAGAAGATAGAGCATTAGAGCTAGATCTGTATAGTTATCTATCAAGAAATGATGGTTGAAGTTGTTAGAATAGGTGAGATCTGTAAGAAAGAGATTAAATAGTGAGAAATACAGAGGGTACTAAAGAGATATCTCTGGAGTTTAGTCACAGTTTGGAAATCAGAAGGAAATATCCCAAGAGATAGAGAAGCAATTTCCAGAAAGGGAGGAAGAAAACAATACTGTGTAGAATAGAAAAGACAAGTGAAGAATGTTTTCAGTAAGAAAAATCAACCATATAAAATGTCACTAAAAGGCATTGAGCTTCAGTTCTGTGAGTTCCACGGGGAACAAATTATCAACAGGGAATGTTACTTAAGGAAGGAATCATAGTATTAATTTAGAGGTATGTGTGTGCCAGGTGCTCCTCTAGCAGCAATCTTGCAAGGAAACTATTACAAACTCCAGACATACAGATGAGACTTTCAAAGCCCAGAGTAAACCTTGTCAAATGAAACCTAACTAGTCAGTGAGAAGGTTTAAATTTGAACTCAAGTACTAGAAAAGCAAAACTGTATTGTGTAAACACAACAAAATGAAACAGTTAAAAAGACTGAAAAATTCTGAAGGCATTTTTTAATAGTAATCAAAAGTGATTTGTTTGTGTGGGTTTTGCTTTCCTGTTGGCACCTTTTAAATATTAAGAAAAACTTTTTAGATGAAACACATGTAATGTAGACACTGAAACTACATTGTCTGTGTAATCAATGGACTGTGAAATCAATATATATTTTAAAAGAAAAAGATTTGTGTTCTATATTGGTGATAGAAGTTTTAAAACATTAATGTGAGAATGAATAAATCCCTGAATTTGACTAGATGCTATACAAAACAGGAATCCTGAAAAAAGATAGCATTTAGTAGAGTTATAATTAGCATCAGAAGATGGACTTAATGTCCATAATTCTATTATATTTAAATAAATTTATTTATTTGTTTATTTTTGGCTGCGTTGGGTCTTTGTTGCTGCGTGCAGACTTTCTCTAGTTGCGATGAGCAGGGTCTACTCTTCATTGTGGTGCGCAGGCTCTCACTGCGGTGGCTTCTCTTATTGCTGTGCGCGGCCTCTAGGCGTGCCGGCTTCAGTAATTGTGGCTCGCAGGCTTCGGTAGCTGTGGCTCGCAGGCTCTAGAGTGCAGGCTCAGTAGTTGTGGTGCACGGGCTTAGCTGCTTTGCGTCATGTGGGATCTTCCTGGACTGGGGTTTGAACCCGTGTCCCCTGCATTGGCAGGCAGATTCTCAACCACTGAACCACCAGGGAAGCCCCATAATTCTATTTTAATTATACCATTGGTGTACCTTCTTAATGGACACAGTGTAACCCTTGCATTGTCAATATTAGGTACAATTCTTTATGTCCTTTTCTTACTTTTTATGTGAACTGAATAATAAAGAAAACACAGATGCCACAACATGTAATTAAAAAGGAGTTTTAGCCTAATGTTTTCTCCAAATGGCTGTATGACCTTCGATAGGTCTCTTTATCTCAGTTTTGCTATTGACAAAACAAGTGGTTTGGATCAGTTCATCATTTCTCCCACTTTTTTTCCATTGAGATACACATGATGGATGATATTTCATGAGCAACATCCTCACGTAGTCATACACAGATGATGATCATAGACTGAGGAACAGATGGTCCAAGCTGTGCATTCCTGGTGCTACTTCTACCTCCACCATTTTCTCTTTAATTTTTGGCTGCGTTGGGTCTTCGTTGCTGTACGTGGGCTTTCTCCCACTCAAGAAGACATTTCAGAAGGAAATGTGACATTATTAAAGAGATAACTCTAATTTCATCCTAGTTGTTTCATTAAAAACTTTATCCTCAAACTTCAGCATCTAAAGACAATTTTAAACAAATTACTTGTGAAACACCTTTCAACTAATTATTTTACCTTTGTTGGGTGGTCACTTCATGTTCAAAAATCTATGTATTAGGTGTTAATCAAGATTTTTTTCTGGTTCTAAACTTATTTAATGATACAACTTCTATTATTCTCAATCATTTCCAAAAGTTCCTTGATTATTCTACTAGCAGTATATGAATTAATAGTACCATGTACATGATATGGGTTCAATAAATGTGAGAATTTATCAACAAATTAATTTTCCTTTTCTGGAGATAGCACTAATTCACAATTTGTTTTCTTATCCCCTAGAAGGACATATACTTTTGTGAATTTCAAGGAGTGGTGCTGAGAAAATTGGGTTGTAGCACTCTGTTACTTTCAGAAATCTGCCATAACTATTCTCCTCACTTTGATAAAATAGCTCAAAATTTTGCATTTGCATTTGTCCACAGACTACATGGAGTAGGAAATGTACTAATTAGCTCTAGAAGTAGTAAGAGGTCTAAATACTACTGGTATTATTTTCTAACCATTTGTTTTTTGCTAGACAACATGGGGTAAGTTATAAATGTATTCCTCTGTCCGCCGGTCACTTACTTAACAAGTGCTTATGAAACATTTACTGTGCTTTTTATGGACCAACCGGAGGGCCAGACCAGCAATTCTCAAAGCGTGGACTAAGGACCCCTGGCATCTGAGAGCTTTGCAAGGGATTCACAAAGGCAAAACTATTTTCAGACTAATGCTACGACCCCATTTTCCTTTTTCACTGTGTTGACATTTGCGTTGATGTTGCAAAAGCCAAAGCAGGTGAAACTGCTGTTGTCTTAGTGTGAAGCTAGGCAGGGGCAGCAAACCTTTTTAGCAGTCATTCCATTCTTCACTAACATCCAAACAGGAGAAAAGGCCATTTTTACTTAAGAATGTCCTTGATGAAGTAGTAAGATTCATATTAATTTTATTAACTCTAGATCTTAAGTGCATATCTTTTTATTATTCTGTGTGAAGAAACAAGAATACACTTTTTTTTTTTTTTTGTCATACGCGGGCCTCTCACTGTTGTGGCCTCTCCCATTGCGGAGCACAGGCTCCGGACGCGCAGGCTCAGAGGCCATGGCTCACGGGCCCAGCCGCTCCGCGGCATGTGGGATCTTCCCGGACTGGGTCATGAACCTGCGTCCCCTGCCTCGGCACGCGGACTCTCAACCACTGCACCACCAGGGAAGCCCAAGAAATACACTTTTATAAAGAGCTTCCGCATCGCAAAGTACAGCAGCCGTCTCCAGGAAAAGCACTGGTGTGCTTGTTTGAAACACCATTTCACTTGACAGAATGACCAACAGACAAACGATGGTTATTTAAACTTGGGTATCTGGCAAGTATTTTCTCAAAAATGAATGAAGTGATTCTGTCACTTTATGGAAAACAACTGACTGTATTGTTGGCAATGATAAAATTCGAGCTTTCAAGTTAAAAAATAAAATTTTGGAAAGCTTGTATCTGCCACTGTGAACTTGACAGCTTCTCAACATTTAAAGATTTATCTGATGAAATCAGTGGTGATATTAATGAATATTTTTGATATTGATAATGTAAGGTGTCTGCATGTGAAAGATCTGCATAATCCATTGAACCAATGTTTTCCAAATGAACAGTGCCTGATGTTACAAAATCATACAAAGTTAAAAGATCCAGTCAAAATGTAAGGTAGACCAATGAAATTTAATGTAATAGTATGAAAAGTTCATTGATAATATGTAGTTTCAGATTATCATTGTTGAATTTTGGTGTAATATCAAAGAAGAATGTCTACAGTTATCTGAAAAAGCTATTAAAATATTCCTCCCTTTTCCAACTACTTATCTGAGTGAGGTGAGATTTCATTCATAAATATACTTCAACCAAAACAACATATCACAACAGAGTGAATGCAGAAGCAAAGATGAGAATCCAGCTGTTTTCTGTTAAGCCAGATATTAAAGAGACTTGATTTGCAAAAAAAATGTAAAACTCTTCCCATTAAATATATATTTTGTTTGTTTTGGATAATATAGCTATTTTTCACTGAAAATGTCATTTTTGTAATATGTATTGTTATTATTTTTATTTTTGTTATTCTTAATGGAATAAGCAAATGTTTTAAAAATTACTCAGCTTTGGGTTTCCCTGGTGGCGCAGTGGTTGGGAGTCCGCCTGCCGATACAGGAGACATGGGTTCGTGCCCCGGTCCGGGAAGATCCCACATGCCGCGGAACGGCTGGGCCCGTGAGCCATGGCCGCTGGGCCTGCACGTCCCGAGCCTGTGCTCCGCAGTAGGAGAGGCTGCAGCGGTGAGAAGCCGGCGTACCGCAAAAAAAAAAAAAAAATTACTCAGCTTTAATTCTAATATAGTAAATATTGGTGGGTATAACCCCATAAACAAAAGGCATTTGGGGTCCTTGATAACTTTTTTAGGAGTGTAAAGGGATCCTAAGATCAAAAATGCCTCTGTAAAGGCATTGAGTACATATCTTATGTTTCCATCTAAGCTAATATGTTTTTTGACAGCACAGACTATATCTTACATCTTTGCATATTCATCAGCTCCTAATACATTGTTTTCCATGTAGTAAGAATTTATACAGGTGAGCTGAGTAAAATTTGGTATCTTAAAATTGTTATCTCTAGGGACTTCCCTGACAGTCGAGTGGTTAAAACTTCGCCTTCCAATGCAGGAGGTACAGGTTCGATCCCTGGTTGGGGAGCTGAGATCCCACGCCTTGAGTCCAAAAAACCAAAACATAAAACAGAAGCAATATTGTAACAAATTCAATAAAGACTTTAAAATTGTCCACATCAAAGAATAAATAAAATAAAATGTGTCTTTTTTAAAAAAAAGTGTTATCTCTAAATGGTTTGGAAGATTGAGGATTCTGAGTAGCCAGGGTTCTATTGTTTCTTATAACAAATACAGAAAGATCTCTGCTTAATAAAAGAGATGCCCGATTCTAGCAATTTGGCCAATTGATTTTGAGAAGTAAATGACTGATTGATCATTCATTCAGCAAACATTAGTTGAGCATAAACTGGGTGCCAGGTATAGAACTTTATTGTAGACGTTTAAATTAGTGGTTTCCAAATGCTAGCCCATGATGAAGTGTCTTCTTTTCGTAAAGAAATGAGAAAAATAGCAACAATGAAATGTTTTCCCACAAAACTTAAATATATTATTCAATAGTATGTTCTTTATCTTGAGATTGCTTTCCGAGTTCTTGGTGTTAATATAATTTTCTTTTCTGATATTATGGTGAGATTAGGGTTTGGCACTTTTTGTTTTTATTTTGTCCTTACCTGACAAAATTCAAATTTGTCACTCTTGGTTGGCCCTTGCAGTTTGGGGGGGACATTTTACTAGCTTGTGGAAAACCACTGATATAGACATTCTTTTGGCATTTATTGGAATGGGATTTTTTTTTTTTTTTTTTTTTTTTTTGCGGTACGCAGGCCTCACTGCTGTGGCCTCTCCCGCCGCGGAGCACAGGATGCGCAGGCTCAGCGAGCACGGCTCATGGGCCCAGCCACTCCGCAGCACGCGGGATCCTCCCGGACCGGGGGCACGAACCCGCGTTCCCTGCATCAGCAGGCAGACTTTCAACCACTGCGCCACCAGGGAAGCCCCTTGGAAAGGGATTTGACCTTTAGGTGGTTTGACCTTTAGGTGGTTTGATGCTTTAAATCCACTAGCACAATCAACTCATTTATTCTTGAGCTAATTATCAACTTTGTAAGTTGCCCGCTTCCCTGTTTATATCATCTCTCTTTGGCAGTTGATTGTTCAACTGCAAGGAAAGAAGTGAAAGGAAATAAAAATAAACCCAAACCAAAAAGCTAACAAACTAACGTTAGTCAAATTTTGGATGTCAGAGTTCTAGGTTAAAAAAGATGGAGAAGTAAAAATTTTTGACCAA
This sequence comes from Mesoplodon mirus, assembly GCF_964341445.2. NCBI lineage: Eukaryota > Metazoa > Chordata > Mammalia > Artiodactyla > Ziphiidae > Mesoplodon > Mesoplodon mirus. The sequence continues at coordinate 68,184,275 of NC_138987.1, forward strand.
AATAGGGCATTTGAATTATCTAGATCTCAAGTCAGATTGCACTTTCAACTTCCCACCTCTTCACAGAAACTGCTGATTCCTATGAAGGAACCAACTGGTTTTAATTTAGATTCTTACATTTAAGCACCATTAACAGTTGAGATGGCAGAGATAGCAGGGTGGGAAATGATGATCCAGAACACTCATTTCCATAGAATCAGTTATTTATATAGTCATTCTTTCACTCAATAAATGAATGGCTGTTAGGCGCCAGGTATTGGGATACAAAGATGAAAAAGACACTGTCCCTATGCTTAAGAGATTTATAATCTAGAAGAGGGAGACAGAGATGTAAGAAAATCAGTGCCTTGAAAATTGTTGTAGGGGATATGACATCATGCTTTGTGCCTCACTGGGGACCCAAATAGGAGAAGTTAAGAGTGGTGGGAGTTGGGAGTGGTGAAAGGACAGTAAGGATATGGAATGGAGAAAGATGTGGAGGTGGAAATAGGAAACAGCAGAGCTATTTGGGGGAAGTTATGAGTATATTGGTATGGCAGGAGCGTGGGGTAGGTTGGAATGTGGAGGTATGGCAAGAGAAAGGGGTGAAGAGTTAGGCAGCAGCTAGATGTAGAACTTTAGTTGCTTTGTTCAGGAATTTGGATGTTATCCAAAGGATTTACCAGAATGTGTTCTGTGGGATGGTGATAGGAAAGGAAGGGGTTTTGTAAGGTCAAAACCATTTGAGAGGCACCAGTTGAGAGAAAGTTAAGCAGGTGCATTTATTTTAAAGCCTCTTAGACCCTTTATATTAGGTAGCATTTCCATTACTAAATTTGTTTGAAGGGGTATTGCCTGTTTCACAGAACATGGCTTGGGAAACCCTGCAATATGCAATGGGGAATCATTAAAAATTTAAAGCAGAAAATTAGGCAATTATGTAATCTAATTCTGTTCTCAACACATAGTGTGATACTGCTCATTAGGTATTGTTCAACCCATATTTTTTAACACCAAATAATTTCAAAGTGATGTGCTAGATATTCTGGGAGATTAGAAAGATGTGTAAATTGTGTCTGGCATTAAAAAAAATATTGGTTATCTATAAATGTTATTCATCGATGCAATTATTTGAGTCAAAAGCAATACAAAAGTGAAGAAGTTGAGGATAAACTTGAGGAACTATAGATTTTCTGGGTGGTTTTGCTCAGTGCTGATTTCTAGTGGGGTGTTTAATGCTAATTCTTTTCCCAAAGATTGTCACCACTTAGAAGAATGTGCTTCTTTTGCCTCTTTTTGGACTTAGGATAGTTTCTGGCTAGGGTCCTCATCCAGGCAGCTCAGGGAGCTCAATGGGAAAAAAGCTGCCTATTTGAAACTCAGATTTTTTGGGGGGGGAGGAGTTGGGGGAGTAGCTGTTGGTTTGTTTGACTCTGAAAAGTACCGTATTATCAACATATTGAAGCTTTGGTACATGCAAGTGGACTCAGTTTTAGGCTTCTTTAGGTTATATATCCTAAAGATGTATCCAAGGCGTTTAGAGAAACAATTTGAAGGTGAAAGGGAAAGAGGAGTTGCATGTGGTGGGACAGAAAGATTAAATCTAGAAGTCTGTCTCAGGCTTTTTACTACCTTAACTCTCTACTTTTTTCACTCAATGTCGAGAGAGAATCTTCAAATAATCTCCTTGAATTAAATGAATCTTTATTAAGTATTTATTATCAGCCACATTGTCTATTAGGAGAACATAGAATCAGAGTGTCTAGAGTGGATTGGTAACAACCTCAGGCTTTTCATTGCCAATTGTGTAGTGGCCAAGAGCACTGGCCCTGAAACTATAATAGATGGCTTGGGTTCAAATCTGTTAAATCATTCCGTCCAGTTACTTAAGGGCTCTGCTTCTTACCAGCTGTTAAGATCTTATGTAGATTTCTTAACCTCCCTATGCCTCAATCTCTACATCTAAAAATGGGAAAATGATAATATGTACCTTATAAGTTCCTGAGGATTAAAAGAGCTAATAAATATGAAGTGCTTAGAATGGTGCCTGCCATATGGCAAGGGTTTCATCGACTATTATCCTGAGGAGATCTTTATCCTACCATGGAAATCAATCCAAGAGTAGTACATTTTCTGGCCTAAATAGGATTCTATGTTTGCAGAATGGCCTGCTAACCCTAAATAGGATTGGGTATAAATCGACTGTTAGAAATTTCCGATTCATATAATTCTGAAATAAAGCAAATATTTGTATATTTAAATAATAATAAGAGCTAATGTTTGTGAGCATATACTATGTGCCAGGAGTTATTCCAAGCACTTTTTACCAATTAACTTATTTAATTGTTATTTTTGAGTCGAGGAAGCTAAGGCACTGAGAGGGTAAACAACTTTTCCAAGGTAACACGATTCCTTCGGGGCAGGACAAGGATTCAGACTCAGGTAGTCTGATCTCACAGATCACACCCATCCATTGTGATATATCTTTCATCTAAATGTATTCTGCATTTTAGATTGGTTTGTCAGTGTTTGATTTCATTTATTGCAAACATAAACTAAGAAAAACTAAGTGGGGACTTCCCTGGCGGCCAGTGGTAAAGAATCTGCCTTGCAACACAGGGGATGCAGGTTCGATCCCTGGTCAGGGAACTAAGATCCCACATGCCGCGGGGCAACTAAGCCCGTGTGCCACAGCTGTTGAGCTCGTGCGCCTCAACTAGAGAGCCTGCGTGCCACAGCTACAGAGCCCATGCGCCCTGGAGCTGGCGCGCCACAGCGAAAGATCCCGCATGCATCAACAAAGATCCTGTGAGCCGCAACTAAAACCCTATGCAGCCAAAAATAAAATAAAAAATAAATAAATCTTTAAAAAAAAAAAAAAGAAAAACTAAGTGGAAGGGCATTAGTTAAAAATTAAATTCGTTAAATCATTTCAGCATAAAAATATTCCTTTTTCTGTTCTAAAGGACAGTTGCTCCTGGTGTCACATGTTAGAGCCATATTAACTATGGTTCTTTTGTGGAATATAACTATGAGTTTGATTTCACCAAGGCATCCAGATGCATGTATCCATTCTTTAGAACTGTTTTTCACCTTCCATCTCAGCTACATTTTTTCAGGGTAATGTGTACGTAATGTCACTTTATGTGCATTTTTGCAAAATTAGCTACTTTTTCAGTTATCCTTGCAAACATTAAAATAATTAGGGTTATATCAAATCCTAACCTATGAAATGCATGGTTTGTAGGATTTGACAATGGACAGCACTGTGATAAATTGTACTTTTGCATTCTTCAGTGTAAAAACGGTTAGATAGCTCTAAAAGTAATCACATTGTTGCTCTACTTTGTTGGTGCTAATGTAGCTGGGTTCACTTTTAAAGAAAACTGGGCAAAACTAATTTGCCACTAGATGGAGCCCTGGCTATTTGGGTAGAAATAAATGCAACAGGCAGAACATTAAATCACTCCGTCATATCATGCTGGAGGGCCCCCTGGTATTTGAGGCCCTCAGCTTTTCATTGTAGAATGCATCTTTGTTCTTTGCCTGACCTGCAGAGTGACATCACTCCCTTTCTTCCTGTGCGCTGGCTTTGACACAAGCCAGATGGCCGTGGCCATCGGTAGGCGCGCAGGCCGCCTGGTACAGCAGTTGATGAAACAGGATAGGAAGACGTTTTATAGTCAGCTGCAGGAGCACAATGAGGCTGCAGCTTTGCTAAGTAATTACATTTACCGTGCGTACTTTATTCCTCACAGAGAAGGTCACAAGGAAAAAAATACATTTTTATTTATAGTGTTGTGAGGTATAGACCTTTGATCTTTTATTAGTCAGTAGTCTGCTCCAAAGGAATGCTCTCTTTTCCCTGCTCTGCAGTCACTCGTGAAAAATGACATGTTTATTTATGTTTAATGGTTCTTTCAGGCTGTGCATTGTGATACTTACCTTCCCTCTTCCTCCCTTTTGTCTCCAGTTAGTAACACAAAAATGTTTTAGTTTTGTAGTGAGTTTAGTTTGGAGAAATCAGAGTACAGGCATGTTAATACAAGCAGATTTGTGTCAGATATACTCCAGAATGATTTGGTAAAATATATTACTGTTTATTATGTGTTTGTTCTTCGAGGAGGTCAGAAGAGACCAGGAACAGACTTTTATTTTTGGGGGGTGGAGTGAGGGATGAGGGTCAGGAAATGAACGAGACGTTAATTTTATATCCATTTTTGGACTTTTAGTAGTTAAGGTCACTTATAATGCTAACTTTAAATAAAATATTAGAAGTTACTGTTAATCTAGTATCTTCCACCTTCATTAGAAGTTAATCTTTACCAACTGAAAGATTGTACAAAACTTTAAAGAAAATCCTAGCTGAACTTTTCTTTAAAGTTTAACATTCACAAAGTTTTGAGATCCTTCCACATGATTCATTTCCAAAAGCTTTAAAAAATATTTTTACCCTTTTTAAGGCTAGATTGTGAACATTATTTACAGAATTGATCTAGAAATTATAAATCATAAAATCAAATGAAAATTCATGGTTGATATGCCTTCTTCAAACTTAACACTATTTATAAAGTGAAGCCTCCTAGTTGTCCTTAGGTTATTTGACTCTATTTTTTTAAAATATGAAACTCTAACAAAAGAAATCTCTTAATCTTACAGTATTTTGCAGTCTTCTCCAGGGAGGGAGATTTGCAAATAATTGCTGGAAGAAGGCAGCGTGGTATGAGGAGAGAGCAGGACTTTGTAGTTGGATAGAACAAGGTTTTCTAATTTTTTTTCCACTGGCTATTTGCTTTGTGCCCTTGGACCTTTGAGCCTTGGCTTCCTCACATACGTATTGGGTGATAAAAACCTACCTTCTAGCTTTATTGTAAGAATTAAATGACGTAATATATTTATATTTGGCCCTAGACAGTTCCTGTCACTTGGTAGGAACTCAGTCAATGTTAATTCCTTTCAACTGTTTTAATCTTCGTCTCTTATCCTCTTGCAAAATGTGTTCACAGATTACACTGCTATTATATAGTGTGTATTTTATTCATAAGATATAAATAAGCCTGGGTTGAAAGTAAGCCCACCATATGAAACATAGGCGTTTGAAATTTATTAGCACAGTGTGTGTGTTCAGTTCCAGATAAAACCGTAACCATCAATTGTGCAGTGAATGTGTTTAACATTTGTGATGTTTTAATTTGTTTTTGTTTTCTTTTTTTCTCTTACTCAGCTCTTGCCCCTGTTCTTTGCCTCTCGTTTTGTTGGTGAAGATATCACAGTGATGTCTGCATTCAACCTGCTGCATTTGGTGACAAAGAGCCAGCCAGTAGCCCTGCGAGCCTGTGGGCTTCCCTCAGGTTGCTGCTTCTTGTACTATACTTAGTAAGGGCACTGGTCCGGGTGGGGGAGTGTTTCTGCTGCAGGAAATGATACACCATAATGCTTTGCTGAATTTCGTTTTCTTTTACTTGGGCCCTAATTTGAAGACGGAAATTGGTTATAAATCACCACTCTACTTTGAGTAACATTCATTTCCACAGTCCTTACAACCCCTGGAAACATTGTCCAGTTTCCTTGCTCAGTATATAATTGTCACTAATATTTCATGATATCTTCTTGTTCTTTAACGCACACTACAATCTGAAAATTGTAATGTTCATAAGAGGCTGGCAGCCTTGATAAGAAACTGCTCCAAATCACACAAAATAGGACGTTCATCTCGTTAAAGGATAATGAAAATGCTTTTCATTCCACATGTGGTCATTCCTTTAGAAAGAAAAAATTAAAACGAGCAACTTTAGTGTAATAAAGTTAGTTATTATAAAGAAAACATGTTCTATTTAACAATGACCAAATAAAGAGAACTAATATAGCATGTGTTCACTGGTTCTTAAATTAGAGCCACCACCCTTTTTAAAAATGTGACTTTAAGCATTTAAACAACTGAGACATAAAAGTCCAAAATTTTATTATGTGCTTATTTCATGTTTAATATTTTAATTTTATTATGAAAATCACTATGGCCAGATATAGTCTGTGAACATTATTGTCAATATTATTTATATTTTCTTTTAGTATACATATCTCTATTACTATACTGTATAAAGAATTTAATTCCAACTCATTAAATATTCATTGAATATTAACTATGAGTGCCAGACATTGTGTGAAGCAGTGAAGATACAATGATAAACAAGATCAAGCCAATTTCTTTAACAAGCACAAGATGGAGTTGGAACTGTGTAAAGACCATTGAACCATATGGTGATAAGACTAGACTAAAAGTATTTATGCCTGGGATGTTAGGGGAATCCAGGATGCTTCTAGCTCTTTGCTTAGGGGAAGAGATTTTGGAAGGGAGGGAAGGTCTCTGAAGTTTAAGGAGGGCTTCATGGAGGATATAGTGCTTGAGTTGAATTTTAAACTATGAGCAAGAGTTAGCCAGATGTCCAAGGAGAGGGAAGGACATTTCTAATATATGAAGTAGTGTGGGAAAAACATGAAGACCTGAAAGAGCAAGGTATGTTCAGAGAAATGCAGGTTACTTAATATGGCTAGCTTGGGTAGGTGAGGGCAAGTAGAAGAGGTAAGGAAGGTAGCCAAATCATGAAGTGCCTTATATGATGTTTTAAAAAATTTAAATCTTGGGGAAGGGATGAAGGGGGAGTAAAATGACTTGATTTGCATTTTATAAGGATTATTGACTTAGTATGATGGAAGGATCAGTGCTGGTTCCAGGTATTTCTATGAGAAGGTGGAGATGGCAACTTAATTAGAAGGCTTAATTAGAAGGATAAGGCTTTTGTCTTGAAGCTGTACTTGAATAGTAAACACTCTATATTTTTTAAAAATTAGATTTTATGTCTATTTGTGGTGACTTGAGAGGCCAATGAAGCTTAATGCATGGGGTCCACAACCACTCTTCCTGACACCTTCGCTTTCCCTACCCCGCCATGCCCCTGCATGCCACCATTGAGTATGTTGGAGGAGCTTGAGGCTGGAGGGACTCATGAAGTACTGAGAGCCTTAACAATGATCATTACAGTAGGTTTGGAAAGAAGGGGATAGATAAGAGAGAAATTCAAGTTGTAGGACTGACAAGGTTTATTTGTTGAATTGTATGTAAGCTTGAGGGAGAGCATCAACCAATGTAGTTCCTGTGCCATGTGGAACTTTTCCATAACTATATACTACATATAATAATTGTAGTATGAAAGTTATTTAAGTGATACATAACCATGTTTTCCACTGGAAAAAAAAAAACAAGATATGAGAGCACTAGCATAGTTCTTGTAACATGACTTTGTCATACACTAAGGAGGCTAAGTATTTACAGAAACTTTATTAATTAACATGGTATCCCTCGATATATGACAATTGTGGGATTAAAGTGTTTCATAATGAAATTGTTTAATCAAAATATGTGTCTTTAAGTTTTGATATCAAATGATTCAAAGATAAATTCAACAAAGCTGGTAATGTTTAAGAAGTAACCATTATAGTACAATGCTTAAGCACACAAATTCTGGAATTTGGCTGGATCTGAATTCTGGCTTTGCCACTTAACTGGCTGTGTGCCTTGGCTTCCTTGTTCGTAAAATGGGGATAATAATAGTACTGACCTGAAAGGGTTGCTGTGAGAATGAAATAGGTTAGGATGTGGAAAGCGCTTAGAACAGTGGCTGGCATGTAGTAAGCACTATATATAAATGTTCACTAGTTCACTATAGACATCTGTATCAATATATATACATATATATTTTGTATTTTTCTAGTACAATAGACTTTTTAAAACATTTAAATATGTCCCATCTTTCATTTAACTATTTTTACTTTAATCGGAACCACAAATGCACTTTATGTTTGAGAAATAACCATCTCAATCTGTTGTTTTGATCTCTTTATTTTACTTATACATCCTGCTGAACCAGATTCAAGTCCTATAAACATACAACACATTTCTTTTATTCTTACTATCCAGTACTGATGGAAGCTCAGAGAGACTCGGTCTTTCTTACTTAGGGCTTGTAAACCCATTTTATTTTGATAAATGATTTGACTAGAATAGTATTCCATAATTTCTTAGCCATTCAGGCACCCGGTATTTTTTAAAGTGTTATGAGACTCAGTCTTCCAGTGTCCACGTATTTTATAACTTCAATGTTAGCAAAATCTTTGTTACCATCCATTTCTCTGACAGAATTCTACTCTTAGAAATATAAATATGTTGAAGAAATTGCTAAGTTTAACAATAATGTGAAACAAACTATTTAAATTTTGAAAAATAAAAATGAAATGGAAATGGAAATTCTGATCTTTATCACTTTATACAAGTAGAAAGGGAAGAGGTCAAAATTGGAGATATAGGAAATTAAGGTAAAAGTTTGACGTCTTGCTTTAATTTACTGTTCCCTGGTCAAAACTCATGGCAACAAAAATCTCTGTAAATCAAAAAGATTTCTGCTCCCTAGCCAGTACCCTACTAATTTTAGTTTTTATTCAATATGAAATAATTCCAGAACTGAAAAATAATTGGAACAGGCTCTTAAAGTTGATTATAACTGGATTGACCTATATGAAGGCCATATTCCAGAAGGCTGACCTATCATTTTTCAGCTTCGACTTCCTTTTCTTCTTATTTTTAAATAAGGCATAATTTCAATTTAGAGCTTATTAAGTGCATCTGAGTTATGGTTTGCTCATGTTTGTAATTAAAGGTAATTTTTTTTCTCTCAGAGCTCTTCTTAATTTCCTATAACAGTTTCTTTCATGTATTAAAAAGAGCACTGGAATAGGAGTCAGAAAACTAACCACAGCTTTGTCATTAACTTGTGAGACCTTGAACGTATCAGTAAACCTCTCCAGATCTGTCACTTTATTTTTCAAATGAGGAATTTAAATTAGATAATCTATTCAGTTCTGAAATTCTGTGATTTTATGAACTGTCATTGTTTTTACTTTGGTTTTGGGTTAGTCAAATCTTAAAACCCAGTACTAATTAATGGCTGGGAATTTATAGAAAAATCTGCTTGGTTGTGGTGGGAGGACAGAAATATTTTCCATGTTTGAACATTAGAATTCCTTGCATCTAAATCAAGACTGAAGCATTATCTTAGGAGGGATTAGGAAGCACAATTTTATACATAGTTTCACTGCTTGATAGAAATGAAGTCTAATTGTAGGTTAGACTAGATATCATGGTAGCTTTCAGCCAAGTGAGAGTATTTGTCTAAATAGTACTAATTACAGTGATAAATTGTGCTTTTCTCTAACATCATACACGTAATATGTGGTTGTTACTCTTGACTTCAGTGACATATTTAACAGTCTCCATGAATAGAAGAGCCACACGGCAGTTTATGCAGCTTGTAAAGATATTATGTCATAATATTCCAATGCAGAAATTAGAAGTCTTAAAGACAAAATTTGCAAATGGTGTTTGCAAGTCATAGACTATCATTGTGTAAGTACAGCTCTCTAAGAATCAGGGGCTTGTGGCTCCAGAGCTTAGCACAGTGCCTGGCACTTAATAAATATTTGTTAAATGAATGAATAAACATTTGGAAAGTTTACATGTAGGTGAAGTGATAGCTATAACAGACAGTACAAATTTATTTGAGGCTCTTTTGGGTCTCAAATAAATCTAATGAGGAGGGTAAATTAAAGTTCATAGTTTGGTTGCCTTTTGAATATATTGTAAAAAAAACTTTCTCTTTTCTCACTTTATTGCATTAATACAATATGGTAGATTTCTCAGGTATAAATCACATTGTAGCTAAACAAATAACAACAACAGCAAAAAAAAAAAAAAAAGGTAACACAGATTCAAAGTATATTAGCCAAACTTGCTTCTACTCTTTCTCTCAAACAATTTGAGTTTTGGTGATAAATTGTTTGAGGAAGGGAATAAGTACATATTACACTTACCATGAGAACTAAGAGCTCTGGTTCTTTTGATTGCTTTTCTCTGGAGCAAATTAATATTGTTTGCTGTGCTTTAAGTTCTGCATTTGTAAAGAGGAAATACTACAGATAAGCACGAGAGCAATATCCATAAATAAGGAATACTACTATTCAAGTTTGAGCTGGCAATATTTCATTAATAGCATCTGATATTGTATTTACCTTAAAAAAAATTGAAGTCATTGGTGTGTTGTTCACTTACTGAATAGATTGGCTTTCTATATTAGTTTTAATTTTTAACCATTTTGCATCATGAAAACACAAACCATTTCCATGGTTTTTTGTGTGTTTTTTTGATAAAAGTTATGGCTTTTCTCCTCCAGAAAATACATATGTGCACCTATACAATTTTTCATGTAATTTCAAGATTTTTTATTAGATATTCTGATACTCATAAGAGAGGTCTCTTTGACCACAGATTCAGAGCCTGCCTTCTAAACACAAAACAATATAAAAACTCTAGTCAGAATGTATAATTTCTGATTTCTGTATTGATATCCCCAGTGAAATTCTCTCCCATGAGTTCAGTTTAATGCCTTCTATTCTCCAACTTCACCATTCTTACATGTTCATCTTACCTAACTTATTTATTTATATTGAAAGTACATTGGGGGAGGTTTTTTTTTTAAAGAAACAAATGGTTTTTTAAAACAATAGACATTCCAATTTCAACTCCCCTAATTCACAAAATAATTTGCAATTAATTGATTGAACGGTATCTACTTTTCCCAGTAGGTGGCACTAGATTTACATTCTTTCACAGCATGAAAGGGTATTGATATCATTAGCACATAGGTGCATTGTGAAAACTTAGAAGTATGTAAAGAATATTCAGTTAAGAACACATGGATTTACAACCACAAATTTTTCTGCTTATATGATGTTCAAACAGTATTTGTAGAGTGCAAAACCTTTTTCCATTTTCAACAGGATTCCAACTCCCTTGTGCTTGGACATCTCATTGAAATTGTCTATCATGTGTAGACTTTCTATAAACTAAAACACGTTTTCATAAATTAACTTATCTTGTATCCAAATAGCTGATTTAACAGTAATTTATAGTTTTATATGTAGCTAAATTTTCTTCAGCAGACCACCCAAGAATTAAAGAAAATTTCACATTTTGTTTTGCTATGTTTTGAATTTTTATAGAATCTTGAAAATGTTATGAGTTTAACATGTTGACTGTTAAGCATGAATCCTTTTCTGCATGAATAAAAATATTTTTGGAAACTAAGAAAAATTATATTTAAAATGTTGATTAATGAGTACTCTAATGCAGCTATATTCTTTTCTAAAACAAAATGTTTTAGTAGCTCCGTGATATAATAAAGTATTAGTTAATGCTGAAAATTTGCTGTACAGCATATGATTATTAGATGAGTTTTAAAAATCGTTTGTGCACAAGACTAAATTGCTATAGAATGATAAATACATCTGTATGAATAAGGTGTTGGGCATATGGTTTGTTAATTTTTTCTTAAATATAGAATAAATTCTTCACATACATTAATAATTATAAAATACATAGCAAAATCTAGTAGGATTTTGGGCATGAACAAAAAATAAATTTTAATTTTGTTTGAGAAATTCTCTAATTAACGACTAAAGAATATAAAATATTATCAGTTCTGAAAACAAATGATAATTCTACAGAGTTAGTTTATCTAGACAATATGCACTTTTGGGGAATCATAAAGGTAGAATTATTAGAAGTTTATTTATCTAAACATGTTCACAGTAATTTACCTGACAGATCATAGAAGGATTTATTAAAATGAGCCATCTTTTGCTCTTAACAAACACGTGTTTAATGAAGGAGTGGAGCGTGAATGAGAGTTCACAAAGAGTCACTAATATTGAGGCTAAATACTTGATGAATATTCATTGTCAGTCTTTTCTAGTTTATAGCTTCATCCCAAACATTTTATTTAGAGACTGAATTTCTTATGGCCGCTTTTGCTAGATACATTTTAATTTAAAATGCTTTGAATAGATTTTACCGAGATGCAGTGGCAACTTATCTCTAATTATTTTTGTGTCTTTGCATTTGAAATCAACCATCTGAAAATTTAAAATCCTCATTTTGTTTATTTTAATTACTTCATTTTTCTCTCTCTTTTTTACATTTAGTATATTTGCACTTGTATTAGTCACTTAAAAATGCATGTTATAAAAATATACCATGGTGACTTCCCTGGGGGTCCAGTGGTTAAGACTCCATGCTTCCACTCTAGGGGGTGCAGGTTCAATCCCTGGTTGGGAAACTAAGATACCGCATGCTGTGTGCACAGCCAAAATACATGTGTGTGTGTGTATATATATATATGTATATATACACACACACACACACACACACACACCATGTGATGACAAAGATATCAGTTATTTAGGTGATTTTTAAGAGCTACACATTTATAGAATTTAAATTTACTCAGTTACTACTATGGTAAGCATTTCCTTCAACACTAGATATATTTATTGTATTCAACCACGTAATTGCAAGTGAAGAATGGACTGCTAATCTAACTCGCTAGATTACTTAAATTTTAAGCAAGCAAAGATAATCTAAAATTCTATAGCTATAGTTTTTAAGATTTTGTTTTGTTACAGAAGTGCATGTTTGCTCACAGAATATGCTCTTCGTAGCATATTCCATTTTGATTAATAGTTTAATATTTCCTGTGCAAATTTTAAATAACATAACAGCAAGTTTCAGAGCTTGCTGTACTGTTACTGGTATTGATGAAGAAAGAGATTGGAAGCATAATTTTACTAGTTTGTTTTTACCACCAACTTGCTTTCTGGCCCCAGAATCTGTTTTGTACCTTTTATTCCTATTCCTCATCTGTAAACTTAGAATGAAATACACTCTTGTCAAATCGTTCACAGTTAGATATTACCCTCAAGTGTTAACGTTATCTGACATTTCCCAGAAATTTATTCTGTGCAACTTTAATCCCTGGCTGTAAGGGAGAATAAACTGGAAAAATATAAAAAGTCCGGGGTGGAACATCAAATAAGTCTGGGAATGTTGATAGGTTTGATCATCAAAATCTATTTCTATTACAGGAAAACCCTTGGTTCCTGCAAAGTGAGCTACAGAAAGGTAGAGATTTTTTTTGTCTGTTCAGTTGACTACTCCGTCCTAGCAACTAGAATTATGTCTATCACATAATAGGTGTTCAATAAGTATTTGTTGAATGAATGAATGGTGATGAACAAGTAGCAGCATCTTATGTATCAGAATAATGCCACATAGTAAGTAATGTGATCTCTGTTCTTAAAGAATGCACATTCTGAGAAAAATGGCCACTCTGGGTCCAAATTTTGTTATCTATAGAATGAAGGGAGTTACATACTTCGTGTTTTTATGATTCTATTTACACATTTCCTCCTTTGCTTTACTATTGAAGGAAGGAGTAGAAGAAGTAAGAAGCATCGTGCTTCTTTCTGCCCAGAATGGCTGACTAGCTTCTTGGATTAGGATTTGAAGTAACGACAGTTCTCCTGGAGGATATTGAAGGAACGCGTAGATGTAATTATAATTAGCAGGAGGTAGTAGGAGGGGAGGATGGTGGCGTGGGGGGGGAACAGGCTGTGAGCACATGGGTTAGTGAAAGATGGGCATGTTAATGTACAACAAAGCACTGGTTCAAGAGAGAAATATATTGAATGAGAGAATTAAATGAGGAAAGCTGCAGATGAGGAGCTTGCTCTCATTAACCAGGTGTGTGACCAGGTCACATAACTTCTTTGAGCCTTGGTTTCCTCTTGAGGGCTTTGGACTAGAAGACCATCAGTTCCCAAATTATGAACACTCACTCTACTAATACCCTGTAAAACTGATCCCGTCATCAAATGGAGAAACTTTGCATACTACCATGTTTTATAAATTCTAAGATGAGCTGTTTTTACATTTCATCATCTTGGTAATGAGGATGCAGCTTAAAAATTATTTTGGTAAGAAAGTATTGTGTCATGGTTTGATTGACAACTCTTGTTTACTTTTCTGGTGGAGCATAAAATAATGGTGCGTCAAAATACCACTTGTTCAATAAGGCACATCAGCATAAGAAAGTCTGTAAGAAGTCTTCATTAGGAAACCCATGTAACCTAGATTTTCCTGATCTGGTTTGACTGTAGAAACTTCTCCTTACCCCTCAAGAGGAACTACTTGTGAACATTTTTTTCAGAGCCAGTGTTTCACAGGATATGTTTTGGGGAATGCTGGATTAGGTAATCTCATAGTCTTAAATCCAGAGAATTAATGGAATATTAGTCATAATAAAATATTTGAAAGTGGAACTCTAGAGAGGTAATAAAGGATTCAGAGTAGTAATAAAGAAAAAAAAATTAATCCATCATTTATTTTTTAAAATTTCACTGGTTTATTAAGCAAATATTACTGTTGCAGTTTTTAAACTAAATTCTAAGAAACATAGCCAGAGCCATCATTTAGAAAACATCTTTTAGGAAGAAAATTTAAATAATAATAGTTAAAATGGAGAGTTGAATAAATATTTAAATACAACATACACTTATTTAGGGCTTACTCTTCTTAGGGCACAGTACGAGGTGCTGGGGATGCAAAGATGACCGAAATTATCCCCCAGTCCCTCAAGGATATATTGAATAATTCAGAAGTCTTATGCCTTTTCTTTAGTTATCTGGCTGATAAAGAAAACTGTAAATTTTTTGAATTTTTTTTTCTCCAGAATCTCTTAGATTTTCTGGAATGTATAGCTAGACTCAGATTTAGCTGTCCACTGAGTGGCAATTGCAGACATTTTCTGCCCATCGAGCTTAGTTAATTTAGATTTTAAATTGGATTTGGGTGATAATGTAATTTTAGACATTTACAAAGCTGAGCTCTTAGACAACATAAGTTTTATTTTCTTTCTAACAAAGCATACTTGATGTTACATGGAAATAAAATTCTGCATGGTAATCTAAGAGGGGGCTCCTTTCCTTCCTTTTTGTGGGTGGTTACCTCTCATCTCCTCAGTCTGTGCTCCCAAGGCGGTGAGGGAGGATGGGAGAGAGAACTATTTTTTGCAAGTCTTTGATTGCATGTGAAACGTAGAATGGAAATGAGCCTGTCTGTTTAAAAATTTTTTTCTTCTGTACTGGCTATGATGTTCTAGTGAAGACCCATACTGGAAAAAAAATTAAAAACAGCGAACTCTAACTTCGTCAGACATTTCACATGCAATCAGATAGACTTTCTCTTCCACTGTTGTCACTTGATGATGGCAGTGCCTTTAAAACTTCTCTTTTTACTCATATGCTTTGCAAGTAAGAAAATGCTTTTTGGATCAAGACATGTTTTAAATATTTCCCTAAACTCTAGTCTTTATGGTCCACATTAATACAAAAGTCATTGCTCTTGTATTTGCATTACATTTTGAAGTACTGATGAGTACTCTTTAGTTTTATTTGCTACCCTTAGAGAATGCTGATAAAATGACTATCACGCATGTATTCAACAATTAAAAATTTGTAACCCACAAGTAAAAGAAATGTAAAATGTGGTTTCTATCTTACAGAGTTCATTCAGATGAGTGTATCATTGGATGAATGTAGTGGTAAAACTCTCTGTTGTCACCTCTCAAGAAAATCATGCAGCCTTACAGATTACTTAATATCAAAAGCTAGAATTAAAAATCATATTAACAGACTTTAGATACTCTGGCAAATACATTTACTCCCATTGACTTACTGTGAGAAAACATTGGCATATTTCCCCTTTAATTTTAAAACTGCCTTATTTCTCAGCTGCCCAATTTTCCCTCTTCCAAATCAGAATCTACACTTTATCTTGGCTATTTTGCTTTGTTAAATTAGCTAATCCCACTTACATGAAAGACTCTTTGATTACCACCTTGACATTGTACATATTAGATCACACTACATCTGTCAGCTTGTCTGGATGGAGTTCTCATCCCTATTTGAATCTTCTCTGACCCTGTGACCCTGTAGATGCTGTTTCTGCAAATAATGTGAGTTTTCCATATCCCAATTATAATTGGACCTAGTCAATGTAGGTGGGCAAAGTTTAAGAGTGTTAATGTCTTCTTTGTTAACTCTCTTTACACAAAACTTTGCATATATTTTTACTATAAGACTGCACATTGTATTGATTGTTTTTCTTATCTTTTCTGCTACAGTATGTGCTCCCCTAAGGCAGAAACCTTGACTTATTCATTTTTAACTTTCCAGTACACATCACAGTTCTTAATTCACTGTAGATGTTTAATAAATAGTTGTAGAAGGTATGAATTAATATTAGGCTCAACAGTTTATGTCTTCAAAGAATTTATAATCTGGGAAAATAAAGCAGAAACAACTGACGACATTTGAGAATAATTGCAATATATTATATTAGCTCATGTAAATAGTACCCTGCAGGGTAAATACACTAGTACTAAGGATATTCAGATGGAAGATCAGAGTAGGGGTGAATTTATCAGGATATGTAGACTTGGAAGGAAAACTTCCTTGAAAATATTTTCTTAGTTTATCTATTCAAACCTTCAGTATGGAAACCAGAAGGTCAATTTTATCATTCAACTATGCACCACTAAAACATATGGTCTTGTTTAATTCAAGAAGTTTAAAATGGTGTGTTGCCGTGGCATGCTTATACGTCCATTAATGTTAATTAGAACTCTGTGCATGCATCAGTAGAATATAACTGAAACTGCTCTGTAGAACTGTCTTATATGAAGTAATAGAAAAACAGCAAGAAGGCATTAAATGTGATTATTACTATGAGAAATAAAGATATGATTTTTCTCCCATATAGAAAGGAAAACAAATCCTTACCTTAAAAAGAAACAATTGTCTGCTTTCTGATTCCTAAGACCTAGAGTTTTTGTTTTTTGTTTTCCTTTGTGTTATATTTAGGACTTAGAGGACAGATGAAATTAAACTGAACCTAAATGTAAAAATCAAGAATGTTTTTAAAAAAGGGAAACTAAGTTGAGGTACTAATTTTATACTTTCTTTAGTTATGGATGTTCCCTGCTACCACCTGAAGCGGAGAGCTATTGAGCTGTCTCCGAAGGGTAAAAACATTGTTTGGCCAAAGGATTTTGCTCTCTAGGCCTATCAAAAATTCATCACCAAAGAATGTCTGTTGAGTATCTTACACATGGCTCCAGGTTGGGAATGATGATCTATAGTCTGAAAGGGATGACATTAAATACATAGAGCAAATTAGCAGAGACCACATGTCTAATTCTGTGTTCAAGGTTCAGCCAAATACTCTCTGAGAGCTATTTTGAGTATAACACTTGACTTAAAGGATTTCACTTGGAAGAAAGGAAGGTAATGTCAGACAATGTCTGTACTAAGATGTGCAATTGTAAATTTCCAGATGTAAAAGCATATTCTTTTTTTGTTGTTTACCTACTCCATTCATATTCAGGTTTTAGTACTTGCGTTGCAATTACTTGTCTCCATCTCTACCACTGGAGTATGAACTTTTCAGTGTATTCATCTCTTGCATTGGCCATTTCCACTGAGTGTTCAGAAAGCTCTCCTTTCCGATAGCAGCATAGTCAACTTCCTCTCCTCCTTAAGGCAGGGCGGTGCTCAAAAGTCACCTCCGTGAGTCTTACCTTGACCACTCTATTTAAGGTTACAGCCCTTACTTCTAGCACTCGCAATCTTCTTTGCCCTGCTCAGTTTTGCTTTTTTTCCATCCTGTATACTTATCACCTTCTAAGAGGCTATATAGTTTTCTTACTTATTTTCACTGTGTTTTATCTGTCTTCCCCTACCCCTGCTGGAATGGGAGCTCCATGAAAGTAGGATCTTTATTTTGTTCACAGATATATCTTAAGTACTTAGAATAATGCCAGCATATAGTAGGTGCTCAGTAAGTAATTATTGAATGAATGAATGAGTATTTTACTTAGCACAGTGCCTGGCACTCTGTAAACACTCAACATTTTTGATGACTTAAAAAACCAGTAAGAAAAATGTCAGATCAGTGGTCCTCAAAGAAAGTCCTGCAGCCCTAGTTTCATGGAAACCAGAGGACTGAAGCCAGAATGGCATGGCGTCTTAGATGTATGTTAATCTCAGGAATGTTTTTCCTGTATAGGTCTACATTGAGAGAAAAAATCAGAAAAATTGAGCATGCTTCTACAAGCATGGAGCTTTTCTTTCTTGTGCTTTGCATTTTTTTCTTAAAGCCTTTATTAAATTACTAGAGTGCAAAACAAACAAAACACAAGAGAAAAATGGTTCGTGGCATATAATTTTATATTCTATTATAAAAATGAACTAGATTTGGCTTTTATAAATGCCCACTTATTTAGAAATTCCTAACACTACTACATCTGGGATAAAAGTTTCTTTAATTTCCCAGTATGACAGACTAATAACCAACTAAAAATCAAAATTTATAGTGAAAATTAAAATACACCATTTTTAAATATAGTAGCAAGATATTTCAACATGAACTTTACTGTTTTAACCTAGTTAATTCAAAGCAAAACAAGATAGTCTTATCTCTTATTCACTTATTATTTTGGGAAGATATTTAATAGTTTCATTTTTTCTGATCCTAGGACCAAAATTAAAGTTATGGGATCTTTGGATTTTGTTTTGTTTTGATTTTTCGCACTGAAATATAAGATTTATGACTTAAAAGTGCTCTAAGATTTAGTTAACAGATTTGATTTACTTCTAAACAGGACTTTAAAAAGCCTTTCAACGTTTTATAGACTTTGTGAGAATCCCGTTTGAACCTTGTCACTGACCCTATGCTGAAGGAATGAACACAGAGAAAACAGACATTGGATAATAGACAAATCTTTTTACTTTTCTGGATGTACTGTGGTGATTATTACTTTTCTCTCTTATTATCTTAAGTTGTTAGTGATAGTTTTCAAGCTGAAAGTTATTGCATAATTTAAGAAGAAAGAAGAAATTTGTAGCATAATTTTTCCATGGGCATTGCAGTCAGATAGCCTGGGATTTGAGTCAGTATTACCTATTTGCTGTTTGTCCTTAGTAAGGTATGTTACAACCTCGCTGAGCCTCAGTTTCTGTATCTGTAAAATGGGTGTGATATCTACCTTCTAGAAGTATTGAGAGGATTAAATGTAGTTATGTGAAAGTGCCTAGAAATGTGCCTGGCACATAGTAGGCACTCAAGTTTTAATTTTGTTCTCTTCTTTCAATTCTCATTTTAATTATTTTAAAAGATAACTTGTGAGGAAAATACTGTTCTAAGGGAATTATTATGGAAAAATAGTTACCAATAAAATATTGCAGCACACTGAAATACCTGATCTGGTTACCTTTTAAAATACAGTTTTAACTTCAGAATTCACTGTAATCAAAATGATGATATAATACTGCATTTGTTTAGACAGTGTTTGTTAAGGGCTAATTGCTATGATCCTTATAGCAGACCTCTGAGGGTGGTAGCACATAGAGAGACCTATTTGTCTAAGGTCACGTGACTAGGAAGCAGGCAAGGCAGAAAGTGAACTCTAATTCAAGACGATACTGGCTTTGAGGCAACAATATGGAACAAGCTTTGATATAAAAAGAGACTTTGGGCATATTTTAGCAAATAAATGCCCTTGGATAGGGTTCAAGGTGGGTCTGATATATACCAAAGTTACTCTGTAAGGAATGGTGTTATGATTAGATACCAAAGTGGCAATATTACCCTCTCAAATATGCTTTGTGTTGCGTGTGTATACACATATGCTCACTTGTGGCTTCGAAGTACTCTATTAACCATTTAAATAAAGGAAAAAATCTTTCCCTAACATACTTCTAAGCCAATTTAGGGGTCATTGAACAGATGTCATATAATACTAATGTTAAATTACCCTGTGTAATAAGAAAATTACAGTACCTAAGTGAAGATAGTAAAGGGAAACCATCCAATGAATTATTCTAGAATTTCAAAATGAAATGATTTCTTTGAAATTAACAGTGGCACCACATGACTTTACAAAAGTGAGTCTGATAGGGAAAAGGGAAATTAGAGACAACAGTGAAGCCTCTCTGTGTTTATATATGCCAGTTTTGGGTTATGATGCTAGGAGAGCTAATGTAATAGTACAGCTTTCAATTGTCCAGGAAGTTTATTATTATTAAACTATGTGGCAAGAAATTTATTAAAATCTGACTAACTTTTCATTGTTTAGCATTAAATCACAACGGTTGTTTCTAGTCCACATATACTTCCTTTTGCTATTAGGTACACTTTAAAAGCCTAATTATTTTGAGAACATAGTATGACCAAAGAATAAAAATGTACAAAGTTTGACAACTTTAAATAAACACTAGCATTTCTTAAAGAACAAACCTCACTTACAGTTAGGAAACAATATTTATATTTAAGGTTGAAAAGCCAGGATGTAGGAAAATTTTGCTAATTTGGAAGATGACCTTTAAGTGCACCAAAACCAAATAATTTGTAGGCTATGACATAGGGCACATTCCTACAAAATTTGTGTGAATACTGCTTTAGTGGTTCTTGAAAGACAAACAAAGAAAGCTGGAATGAAATCTTTATCCCCCTTACAAATAAGACGGAGACTAACAAAAGAGTACAGCAGCACTCTTTCAAAGCTTGCCATTAAAACGAGGTCTCTGTAACACAGCTAATGAGATGGTTCATAGTAGAAAACAATCTGTTTTTAAGAATGTTTAGATCAAAAGTAATTTCTAATCTATGAAATAAAGTTTTTTCAATACCCTTCATTCACCAGTGAAGCTTTTATGTTTGTCTTATTTACTTCAATCAGATGTTTTCAATTTTACCTTTTTTCCTTGTACAAATCCTTGACATGGTTCGTCAATACTGACCAACAGTTTTATTCTTTTTCTTCAGAAAAGAGAGATTTTTGAGAGAGGGAGAATGAAAAAGAGAGAAACATCTTTGCCTAAACGATTTGCAAGCATCTGTGCTTTAAGCTACTTTTTATGAACACTCCTTAGTAAATGACTCAAGGTAAAAAAGCAGAAAAGCATCCAATGTTAGGAAATTGCAATCCAATACCATGTAATTTAAACCTGCAGTTGCTTCTCTTGTACTAAATGACATACAGATGGGTAGCTTAGTTCTCTCAACTTTGGGAACACAATCGGCCTTTTTGTATGAATGAACATATATTAACAAAAATATTTTAGACAGAATTGTTTAATTCTAATTGTATAGATTTTAATTATCTATGCCATTGGAAAGAATAATTTTAACCAAGTTATTTTGTCATGTTAGATTTGCAATTAATGAATTTTGGGGGATAAAATCCACAAAGATACAACCCTTTCAACATATAAAGCAATAAAAACAAAAAGTTACTTTTTAAGACGTCTATAGCAAGTTGAGCAGAGACTCACCTATCACAGCCAGTTCTGCATTCAAGTTGTGGAGAGGCTTGTTCTGACAGGACAAACATTTCTCAGGGAAACATTTCTATCTCTTAGAAAATATTAAAAGTGTAAGTAGTAGGTATTTGCATAAAGCCTAGTGTAATATGGGGTTCAGTGAGATGAGAGACCAACATGCCATTAGTGTGATTTGCCAGCTGTTCCTGTGGATCTTTTCAGGCCAGAGCAGGGCCAACATTCTTTGTGGAAGGTCAGAAGAGGCGCTATTTGACAACCCACAGGCCTACTCAAAGGTGTGTTTTGCTGTTCGGCTCTGGTTTGCTCTTTTGCTGCCTCCATATTTTCTCATAGAGAATCAACCACTCTATCTTGGTGGCCCTGATTCTGGAAGCTGATATCCTTCTTCAATCCCACAATCAGAGTCAGTGGTTAGTTAAGTTTCTCCTGTTTTAATTTCAGTGATCTCATATACTATGACATTAGGTGCCTTAAAAGTAAAAGAAGTAGAAAGCATTTCTATTCCTAAATCATATTTCTTTTATATTTCAAAACAAATTGAGTTTAATATTTGGGGAACTAAGCAAGCTTTCTTTCAGTAATTTCATAACATGGTAGGAAATTTTTGCATGTGGTGACATCTGTGTGCCTCTTTTGCACTGTGATGGAAAAGCAAAGAAAAGCAATTTTACTGCAGTGAGTAAGGGTTGCCGTGTCTGGAGTTATTGATCATCCCTTGGTACTCATGGGGGATTGGTTCCTGACCCCCTGCAGATACCAAAATCTGAGGATGCTCAGGGCCCTTATATAAAATGGTGTAGTATTTACATATAACCTATGCACATCCTCCCTTATACTTTAAATCATCTCTAGATTACTTATAATACCTAACACAATGTAAATGCTATGTAAATAGTTGCCTTAGCATGGCAAATTCAAGGTTTGCTTTTTGGAACTTTCTGGAATTTTGGGGGGGAATATTTTCCATCGTGTTTGGTTGAATCCACAGATGTGGAAACTGTGGATACAGAGGGCCGACTGTATTTCTTTTCAGTCATTTGTTCAGGTAAGACAAAATACCCCATATAAGCGGGTATTGTCTGGACATTTTATTGCGGTCTGTATAAGTTGAAATAAAAGCTAACATTGTGGGCTTCCCTGGTGGCGCAGTGGTTGAGAGTCCGCCTGCCGATGTGGGGGACGTGGGTTCGTGCCCCGGTCCGGGAAGATCCCAGATGACGCGGAGCGGCCGGGGCCGTGAGCCATGGCCGCTGGGCCTGCGCGTCCAGAGCCTGTGCTCCGCAATGGGAGAGGCCACAGCAATGAGAGGCCCGCGTACACACACACACACACACACACACACACAAGAAAAAGCTAACATTGTTATTAGAATCTAATTAAAATTATTTTACCATTCAAATATATTTAGCCAGTGAAGTCTTTCTAAGTATAGTTTATAAAAAGAAAAATGTAGGTCTCTAAATAAAATCACATTCACTTTTGCTTTTCTTTGTCTTTCCTCCCTCCCTATTTTTCTCACTCTTTCTTTGGAACTTCTTGAATCTGCATTAGTGTAAATGCCTTCTCCTGTAGTCTATTAAAAGTTTCTTGCTTCCCGTTTAAGCATGGTAAGATACAGTCTTGCAAGAGATATTTGTTTTTAAGGACTCTTCAGAACCTAGTGAAGCCTCTGACAGAATCACAGAGAATTCCTAGCTGTGGAAAGATACATCTTTAGGGTTCAATAAACAAATAGGATAGTATTAAATCACCCAGGTTGGAAATTGAATGAGGAAAGTTTCAGGCTATTCTACTAAACGAATGGAGAGTTATTGTTTAATATAATATGCCCATCCTCTTATATATACAGCATAAATGCTTAAAAATAGAGTTATGCTTTTTGAATTCATTAAAAAAAAAGAAATTCAAGGTACTGGGAGACGTAAAGGATGTATTCCCTCCTTGTGAATGTTCAGTGGGTTTTTACTGTCTCATACCAGCAGCTTTGGCTATAGCACATTGTCAGTGCTCCAGTGGAATCACCTGAATCTTGAGTACCATTCTTTTTAAACTGAGAGAAATAGCCAGCTGCAGTTCAGGTAAGTTTGTCTAGTGTGTTAGGGTCTGGCCTGGTCATTGACTAGTGACTGTAGAAGCTGTGCTGTGATGGCCAGCCAAAGCAGTTATTTAGGATTCAAGCTAAAAGTCCTCCTTCTCCCACATCCTCTCTCTTTCCAGGGTCATGTAGGGATAAAAAGAGCTGTAAGGTGGTCTTTTCCCAGCAGGAACTGAGGAAGCGGCTAACACCCCAGCAGTACCATGTCACTCAGGAGAAAGGGACCGAAAGGTAAGGCGAGCTTACGAAAACGCCATTAAGCAAGAGCTAGTTTTCTTCATCCTCCTTATCCCCCCGTCCCACCTTTGAATCCTCTTCCTTGCCACTTAATTTAAAGGATTCTATACTTATTTGCTAAAGTCCACAAATTAGTATCCTTGAAAAGGTTGAAAATGGTATTGCTTAGGTTAAGACTAAGTTTTATTTATTCTTTCCCCCATTTAATGAACACTCTATCTTTTGTAAAGTCACAAGGCTTTTGTTAAGGGCCTGTTTCTAGTTTACTACAAAATGTGTGGAAGTAATAGCGATTTAGGTACATTTTTTGGGAAGACATCAGAGTAAGCAAAACCATGAGGGACATGGCACTTTGCCAGGATACTGAAAATTTGAAGGTGGCCATTGTAAGTATAGACGTTTTGGCTGCAAAAAGAAGGTAGCATAATTTAGTTCCTTTCTACCCCACTCCAATTTCTTTTTGAAGCACATGTGGAGAAAGTATTTATTGGCTCATTTGTGGTTGGAATGTCAAAAATTTTCAATAACTGCCCTCACATGGCTTTGGTCCTTGGAAGTTTGCCCTAAGTCCTGAAAAAAGAGTTTGTTCCCTTCCAAGACTGTTTTTAGTGAATAAAGTCTCTCTCAGCTGATTCCAGCTCAAAGGTAACTTGCCAAAGTCCAACCATTTTGTTGTCTAATTTATACCATGGAGCTTGGCATAAGGCTGTACCTTACCTCTGATCCAAATTTATTAATGATGTAACTTCTTGTTTTCATTCATGAACTGAAAGAGCTCTTTACCACACGTGGGGTCTTTGTTAATCTGCAGCACTGTCTTCCTGTCACAGTATATACTGTTTACTGAATTTACCAAATGCTGAATCTCTGACAATGTACACCTTTACCGCACGACGAGTTAGCGATGGACTTCGGTCTTGGTCCAAGTCGTCTACCCGTCCTGTTGTGTACATGACTAGCAAAATGATTTAATGCACACAAACAACTAGAGATTAGGTCATTCTTAAAAATTCTGTTTATAAAAAAATTGGACCTCATAAAGAGGGTGAAAGGATAATAAAAACAAGCTGCAGAGCACAGACTTTTTGTTGGGCTAGCACAGCTGATTTGTATTAGCTGAATGACCTCCTAGCCTTTAAGATTGTTAACTTAGAAAAATATTCCCTTAAAGCTGCAATATTCCTTTTCAAACCAAAAAATAAGACTCCTTCCACTGGAAGTGTTGGACCCTTCTGCATTTTGTGGTATATACTCTTGGACACTGTAGAGTAGCAGAAATCTTATGTAATAATGTTTTTTTTCTGTGAATCCGAACTACAGGCTTCTTTTTTTTTTTTAAATAGGAAAAAAGTTTCCTAAGCATTACATAACTAGATGGCCTGATTTTTAAAAAAATTTAACCCGCACTAGTTTGGAGTTGTTATATGCACATTTTATTATACAGATTTGAAATGTATTAGTAATGTTCAGATTTCCATACATTTGGTCTGTTCTCATTTTAGGACAAAAAGCCCTTGAAAGTTTTCTTAGAGAAATGTATTTTAAGTAAATAAGTTCTATAAGAAATAATGCTAACTTGTTTAATTAAATTTTTTTATGCTCTGTTTATTGTGTATCAGTGCCTTCGAAGGAGAATATACACATCACAAAGATCCTGGAATATATAAATGTGTTGTTTGTGGAACTCCATTGTTCAAGTAAGTATGTTAAAAACCTATGGATATGGACAAATCACAGATGGCAACAAACTTGGTATTGTCTGTTCACACTAGAATTTTTCCATTACTAAATTTTCTTATTTCTAATTTTTCTATTTTCCCCCCCACAAAACAAAAGTAATTATTGACTTTCATGGTAAACTACCAGTTTGGTAGACTGGCTGATTTCTCATTATTTGGATCTTGAAAATACCTAACGTTAACTTGTTCATCTTAGTAACCACGGTGCTTAGCAGAGCTATAAAAGAGATTTTCGTGAATGTAGAAATGTCTATGTATTTATTGATTTTTCTGGCATCAAGTGATGGCCCTAAATTTATTTATTTGACCATGATGGAAGTTCTCTATGTGCATCTTTCAGATTGAATAGTGTCCACCAAGTTGATTATTCATACTTCTGCAATGAAGGGCAATAGCTGTATTGAAAATAAAATGGGAAATATAATAGATATTTATACATATATAAGTAAATTACATACTCTGAGTTTTGCATTAATCCAGAATCTTTATTTTAAAGATCCCAATAGTTTACTATAAAACAGGCCAGTACATAGACTTTTTCAACAGAATAGTTAATTCAGACAGTGTATTCTGGAGATTATGGATCTTATTCAAGAAAGAAAGCTCTTTACTAAAAATTTATTTATGTAGGTGGAGAAAATCCTAGAAGCCCTGTACTTCCCATAGGGATGCTGATTTGGGGGAATAAAAAGAAAGAAACCTTAATTGAGAGTAAATGTCATTTACTTAAAACAGAATTACAGACTTCTTAGGGGAAATGAACAAACAAGAATCTGATATGTGTAGCAAGTAAAACATACTTAACATCTCTCCACAAATGTTTCCTTTTGAAAACACTAGCATTTACAGATTTCCCAGAAATAACAGGAAACAGTAGTTTCCTTGAAAAAAAATTTTTTTAAGTTTAAAACCTTTCTTAACTTGCATAAACCTTATTGCACATTAGTGTTGGTTGAGAATCTGTTCTGAATTCTTACGTATTTATTCTTTCTGTTAAAAAAACCAGCCCTTCAAATTGTCACCCATTTCCTCTCAGAAAACACACGTCTTTATATTTCAACACCTTTAGTTTGTGTCATAATAGTTGATATAACACTTAAGATAGCTGCTGAGCCATGTTAAACTTGTTAATATCCCAAATGGTAAAAATTGGCCACATCTCCTTTGCTTTTTGTTTAAGATTCTTCATTTCCTTCCCTATTATTTGATTCAGTAAAGTAGTGGATCTAAGGAAAACTTACTGTTTTAAATAAGAAACAGAACCACTGTAAATGAAGGATTTAACCCATGTGAC
This sequence comes from Mesoplodon mirus, assembly GCF_964341445.2. Lineage (NCBI taxonomy): Eukaryota > Metazoa > Chordata > Mammalia > Artiodactyla > Ziphiidae > Mesoplodon > Mesoplodon mirus. The sequence continues at coordinate 68,210,964 of NC_138987.1, forward strand.
ATCTTGAGTCACAAATAGTAAAAGCAAGACCCTTATCCAAACATAGGTGCTGGTGGGGTTCAGGATTTCATATTTGATGTGATATTGACTCTAAAAGAAACTTCAGCATTCTTGTAAGGAAAGCTTTTGTTTTCTAAGTTTTTAAGGCATATAGTTTAATATTTTTATCCTATATTAAAAAAAAAAAAAGTGTGCTTCTCCATACTTGGTTTCTTGTCATTTCTAGGGGGAACAATATCCCTGCTTTGGCCTTAATTGTAGAATACAGTATTCTTTGTCCTGGTGCTGCTTTCTTCATACTGGAGAACTTGTACCCTGGGTGGCCACAGGACATGGGGCCACAGGGCATGGACAGTTTTGAGGGAAGCAATTTTCTGGTCCTCAACCGCTATACAATACACTTTCCTGAAACTGCTGTCTGTGTCTGAGAGAGTCTGTAGTCGGCCACCTCTTCCTTCCAATCTCTTCTGTCATAGTCGCCCTTCTCCCAGTTCACAAAAGATATCATACCTTCCACCCATCCCAAATATTACTATGACTTGTTGTCACAGGATAAAATCTTCAAGGCATCAAGCAAAAGGACAGTTCAGTAAGGCATTACTTCTGAAGGAGAGACCCATGAAAGCAAGGCCAAAAAAAAAACCAACAACAAAAAACTGAGAAATATTGAACTGGTAAAAAAGTATTGAAACAGTATTTCATCTTGGAAAGGCTCAGTCTGCCTGCCGGCTGTCTGCTTATCTGTCTCTCCGATCTGTTGTCCATCTATCCATTTTCTACCAGTCTTAAGTGAGATGTGTGTCATGAAAACATGTATCAACATATTTATTCAAAAATTTTAAATGAAAGTCTTTGTGTGTATGTGTGTGTGTGTGTGTGTGTGTGTATACAGGAAATAAGTCTGATATACTTGATAGGACAGTGAGGACTGCCTTTGCAAATTAGGTTATATGGTGGACTTCTCCCGTTCATTAACTGATCTAGATATGTCACTCTAAGATTTTGACAGAAATATATTTTAAGCATGTCTATATACAGAACACCAGGTAATTTATCTTTTTTCAATTATTTAAATTTTTGATAAGAAATTTTAGCTGTCACTTTAAAATGTATGAGGAAGTGTGTATCAGTCAGCACCCAATATGGATACAGAAGCCACACAGTAATTTGAACAGGAAAGTTTAATGTAGAGAATTACTATGTGTGACAGAGGATTATGGTGATGAGGGATTGGCTAGTAAGACGTAAATAGAAATTCTAAAGAATACAAAGATAGCAAATATAGGAAGCTATCATGGCCCCTAGGGCTGAGACAGAGCCCAAGGAAAAGCTTTCCCTGCAACCCGCCCCCTGCCCAGCCTTTCTGGGGCTGATGGCACAGGAGTCACTGGGGCCATGATGTTGTAACTTCTGAAAATCTGCCTTCTGGAATTTGCTAGAAACCTCCCCTCTGGGGTGCTGGGGAGAGCTCTTTGCTGGGAGGTGTCTCCCTGGGAGTGCTCCGCTACAAAACTACCTGAGGGAAGTGCCAGGGGAGGCTGCTGGCCACCAGGTGCTGCTCACTCCTGTGCCCTGAAGGCTGCACCTCGCTCCAGAGAAGCCACAGGAGCCTGTCACCTGAGAAGCAGTGAAAAGGGCTGGGGGCTGGAGAGGCTGCGTATGCTAAGGAGTTGGGTGCTGGGGAAGCCGCCCACGTTGCAAGGGCCTGCAAATAGAGAATCTGCATGCACTGCATGAGCCAGATGCTAGAAAAGCCATGGGCTCTGCAGGAGCCTGTTGAGAAAGGATACTGAAACCAGGAAGGAAGAACCTCTTTCTCCTGCAGTCCTTCTCCTGTGCCCTCTACTGACAAGGTTTAATATCATGTTAGCTGACAAGGAAAAAAATATTTAAAGGTCCCAGATCCATTTTAGCATAGCAGGCAAGGAAGATGGATTTAGAGGTGAGAGGCAATAAATAAATTGGTAACTGGCACAGAGTCTCTCTGGTTTTTTTTTCAGAATTCTTTTAGGGGTTCGTGAGCAAAAGTTTGAAAACCACTCAGTAGTCTAGTGTATTAATGGCAGCGCTATCAGACACCTTCTGGAGATAGCTGGTTTCGTACTTTGAACACAAAATGTAGGAAACAATTGAGGTGTGTGTGTGTGTGAGTGTGAATGAGAAAGTTTGTGGAGTGTTTGTTTGTTAGAGAGGAGGGAGTGAGGCGGAAGACTACACAGAGGAACAATGTGAGAAATAACAGTGGGAGGGAAACAGGTAAGAAATAAAAAGAAATAAGAAGGAAGTACTGAGTTTAAAAATGCCCATCATTAGCGCTATGAAAAGGTTGTTTTCCCAACTGCCATTTCTGTTATCTTATTGACACTCTGTGTGTGTGTGTGTGTGTGTGTGTGTGCAAGCGTGCAGCATTCACATATATGTATAATTCTCATCATTTACTTGACTGATATATATATGTATATATAATACTTCCTTACAAAAAAGACCATTCAAACTTGTACTCTACCCTAAATACACTCCCTCTCAACAATATACTGCTTTTTTACTGCTTACCAAGTACAAGAACCTTATTCACAGGCTGCTTTATAAACCAAATGTGTAATTTATTCCATGGTTCACATTTTCTTCACATTCACAAATTCTACCAAGCTAGCTTATTTCTCATATAATACTACTGACTTTCAGTTAGTAAATTAACTGACAGAAGTAAGAATGTTCTCTCCTCTGGTTATTTGAACTTCTAAACTTCCATAAAATGAATTTGTCGAACATCAGAAAAATCAGAAAAGGCATTGGTGAAACAATTTAATTCAGTAAGTATTTTTGACATCTTGTACTTTGCTTTGGCTGACACTTTGCCAGGTGTTGTGAAACAAAATAAACTTATGAACTATTTTTTTCCTTAAGGTACTTATAGTTTTGTTGGAGTGATAAGAAAAACACAATAAACAATTACAAAGTGTGGAAAAATAACATTAATGTCCATCTGAATATGACTGATATGCTTTCATAAGTAATAGGAAGGTATATGACTGCATCAAAGTAGGGCCTGTTTTCATGGAGGAGATGAGAACACACTTCACCAGGCAGAGAATATCTGATAGAGAATGCCATATGAGATGAGGAATTAGAGATAGGATCAAAACTGGATTTTTCAAGGACATAATTATGAGACTGGTCCAATAGGAGTGGGGAGGTAAGGTATGTTGGGAGGAATGGAGAAATGGCTGGAGGGTTAAAAAGGACCAAATAAGGAAGCCCTGGGATCCCAGAGAAGACACTTAAGTTTCTGCTTGAAATTCTTTAAGCCTTGGCATCCTTTCCTCCAGGAAGCCCTATCTGAAACTTCCGGGTTGAACTCTAGTGTCCTTCATCTCTGTTCCCATAGCACCTTGTATGCACTTCCATCATTGCATTTTCTGCTTTGTTCTGTAATTATCTGTTTATGTGCCTGTTTGTCCACTAGCAAGTAAACTCCACAATTGCAAGGCCATGCCTTAGTCGTATATATACCTCTAGTCCCTGGCATGTAATAATCACTAAATATTTGTTTGTTGATCAGATGCATGTCTGAACTTTGTGAGACAGGTTGTGGAGAGACTTTGAATAAGAAAAAAGCATGATGAAAATGGGAATTAAGCTGTAACAGTTCACAAGATAGATTTCTGGAGCTGAAAAGAGAAGGAACTAGGGCTTTTACAGCCTCAGTGGGAACTTTTTTCCTTGTTAGCTGATAAACCTCAATGTTATCCATGTGTAATCAGCTCCTGATAATTTTAAGACTTTCAAGAACCACATAGGATAGTTTTTATTTTCTATACATTTACTAATAAGGCCTTGCACTGAATTAATAGCTCATTTTACACAGGTTCACTAATGATGGAGATGATAATAATAATGGTAATAATAATAATAGTAATCAAGAGCTAATACTTACATAGCACTTACCTCTTGCCAGGCATGGTTCTAAGTGCTTTATATATATGAACTCCTTTAATCTTCACAACAGCACATTTTATAGATGAAGAAACTGAGAGGATAATTGTCTTGTGAAGAACATACAGACAGTATACAAATGGATTTAAAATGGTAATACTCAAACTTTTAGGAAAGAATAAAGTTAAATAATTATAAGAAAATGAAGTTTTAATATTTTGTTTTGGTCACTCGAATCTGGTTATTTTACTCAGCATAATTGGAAAAAATGGAACACACAGACACACAGACACACACACCTCAATTCCTTAAAAAATTTGCCTTTGTCATAGTAAATATTTAAGTTGAAAATTGAAGACCATTCCAGTCTAGGGAGGGCTGAACCAAAAGTAAGTAGATCCATCATGGTAGATCATTAAGAAGAACTCAGCTTCAGGCTGGTTGTTATCCTTGGGGAAGTCCCTTGGAAACCTGACAGGAAGACGTAGCCAGTATTCAGGAAGCCATCAGGCCATGCAACATCTGCAAAGTAGGGCAGCAGCTGGATTCATGGGCTGGATTCTAGTTATTAAAATTGGAATGTCATTTTATTTTCACTATTAACCCCCCATTACATTTTCTCAAGTAGCTGTGTTCCAAATTTTTACCACTTTTTTTTGGAATTCTCTCCCTACTTTTCTGAGAAAATTGAGGCCACCTGACATATGCTATCTTAAATGTCTTTCCTTCTACCTTGAAATTTCTTTGTATCTTCATTTTTATCAAACAATCAAAACAAGCACAGGCTAAAAGCAACTGGTGGAACCAGTTGAATATTAGCCCAGATGTGTGACCTCAAATTCATCATCTATAAAACGGGGAAAATAAAACCAAACAGGTGTAAGAACTAAATGCAGAAAAATGCCTAGTATATGGCAGGTATTCAACAATGTTAAATTCAAGTGGGCCTGACCAAGTTTGGGGAACATATCATACTATCACAACAGCCTAAGAAGCTCCTTATAATGTGAGAAAGTGCAGGCTTTACTAGAGAGAGTCTGACTGTTAACAGTAGATGTTAGTGTGATGAGTCACTGCTCCAGCTGTGTTGCTACATTTCAAATGGGACTCTGCTGCAAAACTATTAACACATGCTGCATTTCACATGCGCCTCCTGTGCAGTTTTATTCCAGGCTACTAGAAAATTTAAGCCCTTTTTCAGCTCTTTAAGAACATAAGCCCTTTCACTGAAGAAATTCCAGTTCAATGCCACACACAATTTACTCAAATATACTGTTCCATTTACCACTAAAGGAGAGTTTCAACATAAGCTTTTCCCCTTCTGGTACAGTGTTGTGTGTGTGTGTGTGTGTGTGTGTGTGTGTGTGTTGGAGGTGGGCAGATGTGAAAGCAGGGAGGGAGGAGAAGGGGGAGGGAGAGATGGAGTTTTCCATCCTTACTTTCTATTCAAATCCTATTTTTCCAACCCTTTCCCTATCCATATGATAGTTACTCATAAACCATTCCAGTCACTATGGAATTCTACTAGGGAGAGTAACATGAACTTAACTTCAAGCTTTCTTTTTATGGAACACTAGCTGGAAATTGCTCAGAATTCTAGCAAATGTTTCTTAACCTTTAAAAAGTACATTTAACTTGAATTTAAAAGAGCTGAATTGCCCTTCACCTCATTTTAAATCCATAAAAAAGTAAGCTTTCCAGTACAATGAAACCATTATGAAATGAACTAGATTTCTGAGTAGTGACTTAAGCTTTTGTTATATCTAAATAACTCATATATTATTTTGAAGAGTATACAAAATTGACTTCTCTCATTCCATTGACCTTCCTGTCTTGTCCCCACATACAGTGATTTATAGGAAAAGAATCTGTAACGTAGGGAGGTACTTTTCTGTCTTCATTTCATCTGAAAGCTCAGGGCGAGACAACAGCTAGATTGAAAGAAAAGTACTTCCTGGAGCTACTGGCAAAGATAGGGAGCGAAAAACATTGTTAATGCCTGACTCATTAAACCATCAGAAAAAAGAAAGAAAAGAAAAACATAAACAGTATAAAAATATAGCATAAAATAAAGGAAAGAACAACTCCATTTTGAGAAACTGGAAAACTATAGTAAGGCATGATTCAAAGTTTAACAGTATGCAAAGATAATTATAACTGCATTTCTCTAAATAAAAACTATATACCCACATATGGAAAAATTGAAGCAATAACTACACGTAAAATCCCTGGATAGTTGAAACTGGGTATATGAGTATTTGTGTATATATATGTGTGTTTGGGGGGAAGAAAAGTGGGGAAAGAACAATCTTGCCTTGTATTTCCTAAACTACAATCCTAGTTCTTTAGTTAATTTTTCAGATGTAGACAGAAATAACTTAGATTTTTCTTAGTGACTTAGAATGGATAGGATAAATTGGGAAACAAAATAGGCAAAATTTTTTTAACTATAATTCATGTAAATTTGTCTTGTTTGTATAAACATGCAACAGAAAATCAATGAACATGTTATTCCAATTCACAGACTTTGAAATTATTTAAAGACAGCTTATAAAAAATAATGTACAAGTTTTATCCTGTACTTCTGAGGCAGTTCACAAAGCTGCTCTTCTTATAAATGAATAATACTTTTTTTGAAACATGGTCATCAGTTCAATAAGAATTGCATAAATTTTCAGAGACATGTCTTCAATGGGTTTTATACATGGATAAGTGACCTAACACATTACATTATCAAAGAAAAGTGCAGAAACCATTCAGAGTACCAAGTGGAAATAAAGTTTTGTAAAGTTCCAGCATGGACTTGCTGTATAACCATAAGCAAGTTACTTAAACATTCCATCTCATTTTTCTCATCTGTAAAATGGTGAGAATAACATCAACCCTTTCTAGCTCATAGCACTACTGTACCAAATGAAATAATCACACAAAGATGCTATTAAAGATATAAAGAACAAACAGCTCATACAGCTTAATACAAAAAGAAAACAAACAACCCAATAAAAAAATGAGCATAAGATCTAGACTTTTCTCCAAAGAAGACATACAGATGGCCAACAGGCACATGAAAAGATGCTCAATATCATTAATTATTAGAGAAATGCAAATCAAAACTTCCATGAGGTATCACCTCACACCTGTCAGAATGGCCATAGTCGCAAAATCTACGAACAATAAATGCTGGAGAGGGTGTGGAGAAAAGGGAACCCTCCTACACTGTTGGTGGGAATGTAAATTGCTGCAGCCACTATGGAAAACAGTATGGAGGTTCCTCAAAAAACTAATAATAAAGATACTGCATGGTCCTGCTATCCCACTCCTGGGCATATATCTGGACAGCTATAATTAGAAAAGATACACGCACCCAAATGTTCACAGCAATACTATTTACAATAGCCAAGACATGAAAGCAACCTAAATGTCCACTGAGAGATGAATGGATAAAGAAGATGTGGCACATATATACAATGGAATATTAGTCAGCCATAAAAAAGAATGAAATAATGCCATTTGCAGCAACATGGATGGACCTAGAGATTATTATATTAAGTGAAATAAGTCAGACAAAGACGAATATCATATGATATCACTTACATGTGGAATCTAAAAAAATGATACAAATGAACTTATTTACAAAACAGATTCAGAGACATAGAAAACAAACTCATGCTTAACCAAAGGGGATAGTGGTGGGGGGAGATAAATTAGGAGTTTGGGATTAACATATACACACTACTATATATAAAATAGATAAACAACAAGGACCTACGATATAGCACATTAAAAAATTATTGTCAATATCTTGTATTAATAACCTACAATGGAAAAGACTCTGAAAAAGAACATATATATGTATATATATATATATATATATATATATATATATATATGTATATATATATATGTATGTATGTATAACTGAATCACTTTGCCTTACACCTGAAACTAACACAACATTGTAAATGAACCCTACTTCAATTAAAAAATAGTTTAAAAAGATATAAAGATATAAGTATAAAGTAAGGTTTGTGAAAACTGTGCAGTTTTAAATAAATTTACATGGTAAAGTATAAGCAGCCGCAAATCTAAAATTAAGTTAGTTTCTGTCCAATAATTTTTTAAAAATTTAGTCTGGATTCTAAATTCCCCAAATAATGGAACTTAGAGGAGTAACTGATAGTTTTAATACATTAGAAGCTAGAAACTTCTTGAGAGAATACGTCATGGCAGAATTTTTGTAACCCACATCTGCACCCCGTGCAGGGGCATAAACCTTTGCATATCCAGGCTACTTAATTATTTGTTAAATAAATGGTTTAATTCCAGTAAATCAAGAGTAACCTCAGAGTTAAATGATTCAAGTTGATACTGGAATGGTGGAAGTATAAATAAATACTTGGTTATGGAGTCTCTAAATTATTATCCCCTACCCCACTTTCCAAAGTAACTTCTATAGACCACCCACGGAATTTAATTTTAGTGGATGCTTATTTCAGCAATAGCATTGCTTGCAACTGCAAAGATACACTGATTTCAACTAAGGGAGAGATGGAAATGTCTATGGCTGGGATCTTTTACAAGGAAACATTGAAAAGAGCAAAAAAGTGAAAATAAACAGTGTCAGCTACCGAAAGCTGTATCAGAAGAAAAGTTCATAGTCAAACATGTTTATTAAATATAAGAAAGATTAAAAATAACTGAACTAAATAGTGACTCAAAATGCTAGAAAAATTACAGCAAGAACAACAAAATAAACTGGGATAAAATGGCCTCCTTTTTCCTCAAGGCATTTGCCAATTCTAAGCAAGGGAAGAAAGGTAAAGATTCCAGTTGATCAGAAGCAGAAGTGCCAGCAGACTAGGATTTCTCAGCTTCAGCACTATTGACATTTGGGCTGCATAATACTTGGTTGTAAGAGGCTGCCCTATACATTGTAGGATGTTTAGTAGCATCCCTAGCCTCTGTCCACTAGATAGCTATAGCTCCTTCTCCCCTGCCCTGTCCCCCACCACTGTGACAAACAAAATATTTCCAGGTATTATCAAATACCCCAGGGAGGGGGTAGAGGGGGGCCAAAATCACAACTGATCTAGACAGTCTACAAAACAATAATCAAGCTCTGATTTGTAGGGTTGACTGATTTCTATGGTACAAATACTTCCACCATAGGCTATTTCAAGATACAACTGTGACATTACTTAACATGGAATTGGGAAGAGGTGTGTAGTGACACCATTATATAGCATTTCTGTAATTCAAATACAGCAGATATAAATAACAACAGTTAAATTTAGCTAAAAATTTAGATGTGGTGAATTTTGAGTATTTATTACCTTTGTTTTTAATATAACTTATTTAATTATAAGTTTACATAATTTGTTTTTAATAATGTCTGTGTTTAGCAACTGGATCCCAAAGTTCCCAAAATTTTAACAGTAGGCTCTCTTGAGCTTTGCACACCAACATAATGGAGACAAATCAAGGGTAGACCAAATTTATCAAAAACTGCAACCCAACCCCAAGTGAGCTCAGTCCCTGATTAGATTAAGGTTATCTTTCCCTTGTTCCCCTCCCCACTCCAGCTGCCTATCAGAGGATAGGATAAACCCTCTGTAGAAGAAGATTACATCATCATCATTCAGAGTCCAATTTTTCATAGACAATGTCTGGCATTCATTAAAAATTACCAAAGTAAAGGACCAAAGTACCAAAGTAAAGGACCAAGGGAAATAAATTGACAAAAGAAACAGGTCTATAGATGGCCCAGATATCCAGATATTTAAGTCATCAGGCACAGACTTTAAAAATAACCGTGAGGGCTTCCCTGGTGGTGCAGTGGTTGAGAATCTGCCTGCCAATGCAGGGGACATGGGTTCAAGCCCTGGTCTGGGAAGATCCCACATGCTGCAGAGCAACTAAGCACGTGCGCCGCAACTACTGAGCCTGCGCTCTCAAGCCTGGGAGCCACAACTGCTGAGCCCAAGTGCCACAACTACTGAAGCCCACGTGCCTAGAGCCCTGCTCCACAACAAGAGAAGCCACTGCGGTGAGAAGCCTGTGCACCGCAATGAAGAGTAGCCCCCGCTCGCCACAACTAGAGAAAACCCGCATGCAACAACAAAGACTCAACGCAGCCAAAAATAAATAAATACATAAATTTACTTTAAAAACCCCCCAAAACTGTGATTAATATATTCAAGAAAATAGATGGCAAGATGGAGAATTTCACCACAGAACAGGAATCTATTGTAAAGAATAAAATAGTTCTAGGGCTGAAAATGCAATAACTGAAATATAAACACATGAGATGAATTTAATAGCATATTAGACATAGAAGAATGCAGGATTAATGAAAAGAAAACAGGTCAGAAGAATAGATTCAGGCTGAAGCTAAGAGAGCCAAAAAAATGTAAGGTTATTGAAAAGATAATACAAGATACACAGTTTCAGGTTTAACATATTAGAATCACAGGAAGAGAAGAAAAAGATAATAGGAAAGAAGCAACATCTGAAAATAGAATTTTCCCAAACTGAGGAAAAAACTCAAGTCATAGATTCAAAAAGTGCTACAAATCTGAAACAGATGAATACAAACAAAACCACATCCAGGCACATCACAGGCAATCTGATGAAAATCAAAGGCAAAGAGATATTAAAAGCACTTGGATAAATTAACTTGAAAAATAAAAAATTAGAATTAAGTAAATCCAAAATGTTGATCTTAGAAAAGACCAATAAAGTGGACCATTTCTATCAAGTCTAATCAAGAAAGAAAGGGAGAAAAAAAGAACATAGGTTCAAAACTAGAAATGAAAATGGGATAAAACCAAAGATATGGAAAAAATATTTTAATGTAAGAGAATACTGTGTATAACCCTATTCTCACAAATTTAAAATCTCAGCATAATTTTCTAAAAATAAAATACAAAATCTGACTAAAGAAGAATTATAATTGAATTGATCAGTAACTCCAGAAGAAATTGAGAGTTATCACAAACTGGCTTAGACTTTTACAGAAAAAAAATCATTATTCCTGTGCTATTACGAACTGTATCAATCACAGAAAATAGAAGAAAGTTTACCAACTTATTTGACAAATGTAACATACCTCTAAAACCAAGATGTGACAAAGACATTACAAATGAAGGAAAACTATAGACAAAACTGATTAATGAAAGTAGATGTAAGGATCTTAAATAAAGTATTAGCAAAAGCAATATAACATTGACATATGTACACTGATATGTATAAAATGGATAACTAATAAGAAGCTGCTATATAAATAAATAAATAAAATTCTAAAATTAAAAAAAAAAGTAACATAACACTGTGTTGAATAAGTAATATGCCATGGTAAAGTAGGGTTTATTTCAGGAGTGTACAAATAATTCAGTACTGGAACATCTTTGGAAAAATATGATCATTTTAGTATATTCCCAGAAGAGATTTTATAAAAATTCAAAGTACATTCTTTAATTAAAAAAAGAAAACTCATAGTGAAATACGATTAGAAGGAAATACTATGTTTTATCAAATCTAAGAAGCCATTAATCAAAGGATTTATTACTTCAAGTAACACTAAGAAAAGAAAAAAACCTGCAAAATAAATTGTAAAACATTTATTTATCACAGACACATCCAGGTTTCAGAGATGTTAACATGTTTGAAATAAAAAGTGCCCAATAGAATCAATGAAATACATACTATAAATAGTGTTGGGGCAACCAGCAAAGTATTTAAAAACTAAATTTAGATCCCACCCTCAATATCTTACAACCCAGTGCCTTATACTCCAGTAAAGTCTAGGTTAAATAAAAAATTTAAATATTAACATTAAGATCATACAAGTCCTAGAGGAAAATATAAGTGGGAACTTCGCATAACATTGGGGTGAGGTAAGCCTTTCTAAACAAGATTCCCAAAGAAGAAATCAAAAAGAAAAGATATATTAGGTTGGACCACCTAAATATTTTACATTTCTGTAGATCAAAACACTATTTTAAAAACTGGTAAACAAACGAACTGGCAAAATATATATGCAATTCATGTGACAGAAAATATTCAAATCAACTGAGAAAGACAAACATTGGAAAAATGGGCAGAAGATATATAAACAGATATTTTTCAAAATAAGAAAAGTAGATAATAAGCATAGGGGAAAACTATCCACCAGTTAGTAATAAAAAACTGAAGTAAAAGGAGGAATAGTTCTTTATGTATCAAATTAGTGAACATTTCCAATATCATCAAATCTAGTGTTGGTCAAGGTCTGGGAAATTAGCACTGCTGGGTAGAGTGTGAATTGGTAGTAACCTTCTGGACAGTTTAATAAGCTATGTCAGAAGTCTTAGAAATCTGTATGCCATTAATCTAGCAAATACACTTCTAGGAATTTATGCTAAAAAGTCATGTTTATGCATAAAGATAAAGCCACAAGAATGCTTTTAATCACTCTTTTTATGGTAGCAAAAAAATAATTTAAATATCCAAAATAGAGGTCTAGTTAAATAAACTATCTAGTGAAAATATACATGGCATTTCAAATAATATTGCAAAAGAATATTTAATGATCTGGAAAGAAATTTAAAACAAATTTAAAAGTTTACAAAACAATAATTATATATGACCCTGTATTTGTAAAATACATGTATTTCCACATATATGAAAACAGTTTAGAAAGTTATGTACCATATGTTAACAGTAGTTATCTCTGGGTGGTTGGATTGTAGGTGATTTTTTTTTTCTTATCTATCCTTTAAATTTTTTTTTAAAAAGATGAACATATATTTTGGGGGGTAATAAGAAAAATATTTAATATTAGTATTACCTTTACTCAATGTTACAAACACTAAACTATTTATTTATTTATTTATTTATTTATTTATTTATTTCTGTCTGTCTCTTGAACATGGGCTTGGTGAGTTTTGTTCTTTTTTTAAATTTTTATTGGAGTATAGTTGATTTACAATGTTGTGTTAGTTTCTGCTGTACAGCAAAGCAAATCAGTTATGCATATACATATATCCCCTCTTTTTAGATTCTTTTCCCATATAAGTCATTACTGAGTATCGAGTAGAGTTCCCTGTGCTATACAGTAGGGCCCTATTAATTATCTTTTTACCACCAAATTTACCTTTTCCCAGTGATAATTTGAAAGAATGAAATGGAATGTAATTCCACATTATGTAATTCTGTCCATTTAATAATCTATTCACACCTCAAGTAGCTACTTTACCCTCTGCCTTCTAAGTTGTTGCTTCTTTTTTTTTTTTCTCTCTTTCATTCCTAAGTGACCGGTAATGGCGATGATAACCCAGGGAAGGCAGCCACTGAGAGCTTAGATTTAGCTCTAACCTTCTATTCACCTACCTTCTCTTGGCCTCCAGTTCAAGCATCATTTCAAATTTTATTCCTCCTTGTGACTATCTTCTGTCTTCCTATAGTCCTCACATAGCCCTATTCCCAGACATCTGGAGGTAATTGATGAAGGATGGGACCCCAAAGTCAGAAGGTTTGTATTTATTTCCAAGCAGACTTAGTTTAATAAACTGTTTATCATGTTTGAATTAGGGATTTTAAAAAAAGCATTGAATGAAGACTTACCATGTACCAAGCATTATGCTAAGCACTTTAAAGAAAATTATCTCCTTTATTCTTTGTAACCTAAATAGAAAATCAAAGTTCACAAAGGACATGTAATTTACTCAAAGTAACAATGGCAGTCAGAGATGGAGCTAGGACCCAAATTCAGGGCTGCCTGACCCCAAAGGCACCCCTCCTTAGCTCCTGTATTATGTTATAATTCCTCCCCATTCTAGTTGATTGTTCTTTTTGCTTAGTAATTCACCATCTGGTAGCTATCACACGCTGGTGTTAATTGGTGCTAATTTTCTGATGATGGCCAAGTGACTATACTTGGATTTTAAAGTGGAGAAAGCTATGATTAAGGTGCAAGACATGAGGTTAAAGTCACCACTTTCCCCACTTACTGCGTGTGATTTTGAATAAGCTACTTAACCTCTATGAGCCTTAATTTCCTCATTTGTAAGATGAGGATAATACCCATGTCACAAGAAGTTTTGAGGGGATTAAGCAGATAATGTTGAAATGTTTTGTAAGTGGAAAAAACACTCTGTAGATGTGGAACCTTGATTCTAAAACAGTGTAAGGATTGGCATAAATTGCAGTTTTCAGAGCTAAAGTTCAGTAGAGAAAGGGAGGCATGCCACTTATTTAGAACAGAGACCAGAGGTCTTTTAGGTAAGTAAAAGTTAAAATTATGGAAGTTATATCTGTTTGCTGGGTGATTCACATTCTAGTGGTTATTGCAGATTGGTGTTGATCATAACAAGTAGCAATTTGCTGCAGAGGATGGAAGAGGGAGGAGATGATTTTGCTTGTCCAGCATAAAGGCAGATCTAGAGAAACCCAGGAGACAATAGGTAATTGATAGTCCTACGCTCTGACAAGTTGGCTTGACTATATCCAGAGTGCTCTGCGGTTCAGTATAAAACCCTTGCTTTAAAAGGTTTACAGACAAAATGGACCACATTCAACAAAGAGCAACTGATGGTTAGGAGACCCCAAATCATGTCACTTGAAGAGATGAGGGAAGAGAACTGAAAATGCTTAGTTTAGGCAGAAAAGAGTCATGGAACCTTCATGGTCTACTTTAGCAGTTTGCAAATCTGGCTGTCCATTAGAATCACAGACCCCAAGCCTCTGCTCTCAAAATTCTGATATAGCAAAGCTGTGGTGGAGCCCAGAATCCCCCCCCCCCTTTTTTTTTAAAGCTCTCCTCTAATTCTTATGATTGGTTAGTCTAGATGAGCCTTAAGGAAGATTTGCCTTAGGGTGATGTCAATAGGATGATGTAAGGGAGGGGAAAAAAAACTACAGACAACAGACAGTAAGAGCTGAAAAGATTTATCAACTGTCTGAATACGAGATTGGTGAAAAAGCTGTTACTAGAGATTAATTTGATGTTTAACACCTGGCTTGGGAGGAAAGGTGATGAATTCAGTTTTGGAAGCCTGATAGATTTCAGGTTTTAACCTAAAATTTCAGGTACATCAGTATTCCCCAAAGTATGTGCTATGGATTATTTGTTTCATCAGAATACTACTCCTACATTATAGTAGCTCCACAACATGTTAATATGTCTTCCATGAAAAATAAAATAAAGAGTTCTATTGATGAATGCAACAAGATTGTTTATTGGGAAACACTGAGTAAAAATGAGTCAAATGTTTGCTTCATCATAAAAATCAAGGAGTGCACAATTCACTAATGTTCATTGTAGAGCTTCAGGAGTAGAATGTTGTACGTAGCATTTCCAAAAGTTTTTGACCACAATATCTTTTCTTAACTGAGGAACATACTGTGAGGCTAACTTTACTGATAACACATATCGGGAAATGCCAAAGTAGACAGGAAGATATTTAAATTTAGTATGAAGGCCAAGGTTGGATGTATAGATATTATGGATGGGATGAACTAGGCTCTGAAGTGATGCCGAGACTCAGAAGAATAAGAACCAGTCATTGGGTTTGGCAATGTTAGAGAATAATTTTGGTGGAAGTAGTACTGAAAACAAGATTGTGGAGATTTTAGGATACAATCTCATGTTTTCAAACCACAAGCTGAAGTGGAGATAATGTGATAAAATATTTGAAGTTGGAATAATCCCAGAAAACACAGTCATCATAGTTGTGTCATTATAGTTAAAATAGGAATTTGAGGCTAACCCCTTATGACTGGATGGAAAGCAAACTCAAGGGAAATTTTTTTTTATTTGACAAATTGAAGAAAGTTGTAAAGTGGGATATATTTAAGGTATTAGAAATGAGGGAAGGAGATTTAAAGAACAGGTAGAATAAACTGTAGAAAAGAAGATTAACTTTTCTCCTTACCTTTCTGGGCAATAGGTAAAATAAATTTCTTTAGATTAATAATTGTCCATCTACAAGATATGTTTCTTTTTTTGAAGATGTTAGGGGTAGGAGTTTATTAATTAATTTTTAAATTTATTTTTGCTGTGTTGGGTCTTTGTTTCTGTGTGAGGGCTTTCTCTAGTTGTGGCAAGCAGGGGCCACTCTTCATTGTGGTGCACGGGCCTCTCACTGTCACGGCCTCTCTTATTGTGGAGCACAGGCTCCAGATGCGCAGGCTCAGTAGTTGTGGCTCATGGGCCTAGTTGCTCTGCAGCATGTGCGATCTTCCCAGACCAGGGCTCGAACCCGTGTCCCCTGCATTAGCAGGAAGACTCTCAACCACTGCGCCACCAGGGAAGCCCAAAATATGTTTTTAATGTTCAGTTTTTTGATCAGCTAGGCTCTTTGCTTGTGTGTAAGTGTTAAGGATGCTTGCCGTGAAGTAGGGGTTCCATAAATGGCAGCTCTTATTCATTGCTGTTGTTTCCACTCTTTGAACACTTAATGCATTGTGCCACTACCAGTGAGTAGACAAAGGAAAGGAGAGTCTAAGTCAAAACAGGTAACTATATTTGACTTATCATTCCTATATTTCATGATCATGGATTAGCTGGCTGTAACCTATGATTCCTTCTGCTATTTATATATATATATATATATATATATATATATATATATATATATATATATATATATATATATATAAAAATTAATTTATTTATTTGGCTGCCTCGGGACTTAGTTGCTGCACGTGGGATCTTTGTTGCAGCGCATGGGCTTCTCTAGTTGCGGTGTGTGGGCTCCATAGTTGCAGCTCACAGGCTTAGTTGCTCTGCAGCATGTGGGATCTTAGTTCCCCAAATGGGGATCAAACCCGTGTCCCCTGCATTGGAAGGCAGATTCTTAACCATTGGACCACCAAGGAAGTCCCTGCTATTTATATTTTGTCTTTATTATCTTGCCTTGTACTTGGAACAAACTATACTTTTGTTCATTTGTGTCTTGATTTGTTTTTTAGTGTTCATTCTAGTTGCAATTTTTTTAGCCTAAGGAAAGTTGGCCTTATGCTGATGGAGATTTGCATGTTTTACTTCTATGTGCTCACTTAAGTATCTAGTGTTAATGGCTGTTGCATGACTCATAGTCTACATAAGCATAAATTAACTCCAGTACCTCTGTGGTGTGCCCTCTTTGAGATTGCTCTGGAAGACCACCCAGAAGGTGAAATTTACACAAACTGCAAAAGCCCATTCAACTTAAATTGAGCAGCACTGACCAAATTACACCCGCATCCTTCAGTATGAACCAGCTACCCATTTGCTCCTGATTGAGGTTCAAACTGTTGATCTTTAACTATAAAGGGCTTTATGGGCTGAATTATGGCTACTTTAAACAAGACCTCTTCCTTAAAATAGAGTGCTTTGCACATAGTGAGCACTCCATAAATGCTCTTGACTATGACTTAATGAAAGTTCAGATCTTCTAGTGAACTGTTCATGGTTTCCAGATTTGAAGGAAAGCGTCTTGATATTGAATCTTTGCCTTTCGTATTATTTTTGCTTGGAGGTTTAATGGAGTGTAAATTTACTGGCCACACAAGACACATCTTTTTAGTGATGAATCTTTTTAATTTGCTAGCCTAGTCTGAGTAAACCATGAAATCTATGGTTTTATCATTTGATTCATGTGGCCAGAAACAATAGCTGTGTAATCGAATGTTTTTAATAATTTCACCAAGAAAGTGGCAAATGTATCATTTTTTGCTCTGGGACTGGATCTTTTCTGACAAAATTTTCACTTTTTTTGTACTTAGTTCAGTGCTTCCCACAAACAACTGTATAGTAGTGTTGCACAACAATCTGTGATGGGAATTTTTTTACTTCTTTATTGGGCAGAAACTTATTTTGGAAATAACGAATAGATACAAATTTAAATCATTAGAAAGGTGGGATGCTTTGTTATTTTAAATAGGAGAGATATTCTTTGTTTTAAGGGATGCCATCCAGGTCAGTAGTTCTCAAGATCATCTGGAGAATTTAAGAGTACAGATTTCCAGACTAATCTGTGCTTTTTAAAGGCTTGATATAATCATACATCTTCCAGACTCATTGATTTGGGCCTAAGGAACCAGTGATTTAATATGAATTTTTGTCTCCAAATTAGGTCAAGAGACATTTGTATCATCTCTTTTTAAGGCAGTTATATACTTTTCTATTATAAATCATGCTTTTAGTATCTTTAAGATTAAAAAATACAATAAAATTATATGAATCTGAGATCCTGTGTGGGACCATACAGCTTGAAACTTTCTTATTGATCCTACCAGCTCACAAGAATAAATCAGAAATTAGCAAGAAATAGTGGTAGTAGAATGACTCAGAAGCAGCAAAATCTACTCTTCTCTCATTTCCCCCCATATACTCAGTAAAGGTACTATTTTTTTTAAATTAATTAATTTATTTTTTGGCTGTTTTGGGTCTTCGTTGCTGTGCACAGACTTTCTCTAGTTGCGGCGAGCAGTGGCTACTCTTCGTTGTGGTGCGCGGGCTTCTCATAGCAGTGGCTCCTCTTGTTGCAGAGCACGGGCTCTAGGTGTGCTGGCTTCAGTAGTTGTGGCACTCGGGCTTCAGTAGTTGTGGCTCGCGGGCTCTAGAGTGCAGGCTCAGTAGTTGTGGTGCACAGTCTTAGTTGCTCCGTGGCACGTGGGATCTTCCCAGACCAGGGATCAAACCCATGTCCCCTGCACTGGCAGGCAAATTCTTAACCACTGCACCACCAGGGAAGCCCTACAATGGGTTTTAAAGTTGTGATCTGGCCCTTGTCTACTTCTCTGACTTCCTCTCTTACTGTTTTCTCTTTTATTCACTACTTTCTAGATCCAGTCTTCTTCTCCCCTTCCTCTTTCTCTCCCCCTCCTTCTCCTTCTTCTTCTTCATGCCAAGCTTAGGTTTTTGCATTGGCCCTTTCCTTTGGAATCTCCACCAAAAATTCCATTTTGCACCCCCATTGTATGTGGGCTCCTTGTCATTCTTTAGGTGTCAGCTGAAATGTCATCTCCTTCTAAAGCATATCCCTGACCACTTTATTTAAAATAGCTCCCCCAGGGCTTCCCTGGTGGCACAGTGGTTAAGAATCCGCCTGCCAATGCAGGGGACACGGGTTTTGATCCCTGGTCCGGGAAGATTCCACATGCCACGGAGTAACTAAGCCCATGTGCCACAACTACTGAGCCCGCATGCCACAACTGCTGAAGCCCGCGTGCCTAGAGCCCATGCTCCACAACAAGAGAAGCCACCGCAATGCGAAACCCACGTGCTGCAGTGAAGAGTAGCATTCGTTCACGTGTTTGTTGGCAATCTGTATATCTTCTTGGGAGAAATGTCTATTTAGGTCTTCTGCCCATTTCTGGATTGGGTTGTTTGTTTTTTTGATATTGAGCTGCATGAACTGCTTGTATATTTTGGAGATTAATCCTTTGTCAGTTGCTTCATTTGCAAATATTTTCTCCCATTCTGAGGGCTGTCTTTTCATCTTGTTTATGGTTTCCTTCGTTGTGCAAAAGCTTTCAAGTTTCATTAGATCCCATTTGTTTATTTTTGTTTTTATTTCCATTTCTCTAGGAGGTGGGTCAAAAAGGATCTTGCTGTGATTTATGTCATAGAGTGTTCTGCCTATGTTTTCCTCTAAGAGTTTTGTAGTGTCTGGCCTTACATTTAGGTCTTGAATCCATTTTGAGTTTATTTTTGTGTATGGTGTTAGGGAGTGTTCTAATTTCATTCTTTTACATGTAGCTGTCCAGTTTTCCAGCACCACTTATTGAAGAAGGCTGTCTTTGCTCCACTGTATATTCTTGCCTCCTTTATCAAAAATAAGGTAACCATATGTGCGTGGGTTTATCTCTGGGCTTTCTATCCTGTTCCATTGACCTATATTTCTGTTTTTGTGCCAGTACCATACTGTCCTGATTACTGAGGCTTTGTAGTATAGTCTGAAGTCAGGGAGCCTGATTCCTCCAGCTCCATTTTTCTTTCTTAAGATTGCTTTGGCTATTCGGGGTCTTTTGTGTTTCCATATAAATTGTGAAATTTTTTGTTCTAGTTCTGTGAAAAATGCCATTGGTAGTTTGATAAGGATTGCATTGAATCTGTAGATTGCTTTGGGTAGTATAGTCATTTTCACAGTGTTCCAATCCAAGCACATGGTATATCTCTCCATCTGTTTGTATCATCTTTAATTTCTTTCATCAGTGTCTTATAGTTTTCTGTATACAGGTCTTTTGTCTTCTTGGGTAGGTTTATTCGTAGGTATTTTATTCTTTTTCTTGCAGTGATAAATGGGAGTGTTTCCTTAATTTCTTTTTCAGATTTTTCATCATAAGTGTATAGGAATGCAAGTGATTTCTGTGCATTAATTTTGTATACTGCTACTTTACCAAATTCATTGATTAGCTGTAGTAGTTTTCTGGTAGCATCTTTAGGATTCTCTGTTTAATATCATGTCATCTGCAAACAGTGACAGCTTTACTTCTTCTTTTCTGATTTGGATTCCTTTTATTTCTTTTTCTTCTCTGATTGCTGTGGCTAAAACTTCCAAAACTATGTTGAATAATAGTGGTGAGAGTGGACAACCTTGTCTTGTTCCTGATCTTAGAGGAAATGATTTCAGTTTTTCACCATTGAGAATGATGTGGGCTGTGAGTTTGTCATATATGGCCTTTATTATGTTGAGTAGGTTCCCTCAGTGCCTACTTTCTGGAGGGCTTTTATCATAAATGGGTGTTGAATTTTGTCAAAAGCTTTTCCTGCATCTATTGAGATGATTATATGGTTTTTCTCCTTCAATTTGTTAATATGTTTTTTCACATTGATTGATTTGAGTATATTGAAGAATCCTTGCATTCCTCATTCTTTTTCTGATTACAACCTAGAGTAGAAATGAAAATTTCCAGGCAAAATAAGAAAAGAAATATTATATGTAAAACTGATGTAGAGCAGTAAATGTTACTACTTCCCAAGTCTGCCTCATCCCCCAGAGAGCATGTGACAAGTATGTATATAACATCAGTGTTAAAGAACCAAGCAAAACCATTGGAAACATTTTCCCACAGCAGTATGAAGATACAAAGAGCCCATTGATCACAATCTTATGCTTTGCCAGCTGGTGGTCTCTACTAATTTGCAGAAGCAGCTACCCAATGGTCAAAATGCAGGTAAAGCACTTTGACAGAATATGGTTAAAAATATTAAGGGAGAATAGAGAAATCAAACATATTTTGTACCTAAAATGGGTTAAAGTGTATGAAAGCTGTAGGCATTTTTATTTCCAGCTAATTTCTAGATTTTTGGCTTTTATTGGAGGTCTGAGGTTGCTAAATATCTGACTGAAGAAGAAATGATATGTAGCAGTTTGCTAGGGCTGCCATAACAAATTTCCATAGACAGTGTCTTAAACAACAGAAATTTATTGTCTCACAGTTCTGGAGGCTGGAAGTCTGAGATCAAGGTGTCAGAGGGTTGGGTTCTTCTGAGGCCTCTCTCCTTGACTTGTGGATGGCTGTCTTCTCTCTGTGTCCTCACATGGTCTTCCCTCTGTGTGTGTCTGTGTCCTAATTTCCTTTTCTCAAAAGAACGCCAGTCATATTGGATTAGGGCCCACTTGAATGACTTCATTTTAACTTAATTACTTCTTTAAAAACCTTATTTCCAAATACAGTCACATTCTGAGTTACTAGGGGTTACAACTTCAGCATATGAAGTTTGGGAGGACACAGTTCAACTCCTAACGTGAAAGTATACTCTATTCTCCTTAACCCTGTTTTCTTTAGTGTTTTGAATTTATTCTCAATAGCTAAAGAATCTTTACTTTAAAAGCTTTATTCTCTCTAAGAGTTATATACACAAGAAACAATTAAATTATTTTAAAGGAAACATATGATTAAGTACTATAAATCATACAGATAGGAAATAATATTGAAATTCAAAGAAGGCAGTTATCAATATGGCCTAGAGAAAACTGTAGAACCTGGAGAGCCAAAAATGGTCTTAACAATGACCTATTTTTTCAGTCTTATTTATCTGTAGGTTCAAGTTCTACAGATGCCAATTTTTATCATCTCATATTCACTTTTCCTCTGCTCTGTCCTTTCCCCTTTTCCTTTTCTTTATTCTTGGGAACTGTAGAAAAATTTAGATAGCTTACCTCTCCGTGGGGTAGGCTGTATGGAGCAGCATTGATTTATTTCACATGTCTCATTTTACTAATGAGAAAAATGAAGCTCACAAGTTAAATGACTTGTCCTGGTTGCTGAACTAGAATCCAGGTCTCCTGATTCTTATTCCAGTATGCTCTCAAGTGCACTGTGCAACTATTTTAGTTAGAGAATGTTTTATTTGTGTTTTAAGGACAAATAAGACTGCTTTTCTGTATTGTGTAATTGGGTCATTTATATTATTTTCCATTAGCGTTCCCTCTTAAGTATTTCCAGTTTCTTCAGTTATTTTTATTGCTGTTCCCTCATTTTTTCCTGCATGTTTTTTGACACTCGTATTAAAATTGCACCCCAAGTAAGATATCAATCAGAGTAATACATTCTTTTTATAATATAGTAGTATTTGTTTTACTTGCTAAAATACTGCTACTTGTACTTGTAGCCATAAACTTTATTTAATATTATTGCTTAGATAAAACCTACCTTTTATTCAGCTTCTAATATATGCCAGGACCTGACCTACACACTTTACAGTATCATCTCACTTAACCTACACAAAACTTTTAAAAGGTAAACATTACTCCCATTCTGTAGATAGTGAAACTAAGATGTAGAGTGTAATGAACTTCTGTAAAATCACACAGGGTAGAAAGTGGAAGACCTGGGACTGGGCTCTGGTCTGTCTCTATCGGCTGCCTTTTCCACGATTGCTACCTCAGTATTAAGTGCTTCATAGACTATATCACTGCTGCATAAAGTCTCTAACTTATCAGGGTGGCAGTGATCCCAGTGGAAGTGCTAGGGCCTGGTTAAAGGAGAAACAAAAACAGTACCAGTGGAAGCAGAACTGTGTCACGGGGAGCAGGAATTTATACAGGCATGTTATCTGCAGTACATTATGGTGCTCAGTGAAAGACACTGTCGATAAATGAAGAAAAATTGTAGCTGTGTCCTGTTAACTGAACTTGAAGGTTCTCATTGACAGGCTCGTGTAAGATATCTTCAAGCAACTTAGGAGAGACTTTGCTGCTGTTCTGCTAATGATTATCATCTTGACTTCTAAATTTCTGGTTTTTTAATTTATATTTTTCAGTTAAAAAAAATTAAGCAGGCAGATAATGTGTATCTTTTATTTGTATCTTTTCTTCGTTTTTAGTTGTGGTAGCTAACATGTCTTTAAACATTTAAATTCATTTTGTTTTCTTTCTGCATATTTTTCTGTCTTTTGTATTTATAGCATCATTATTATCAAAATATAACATAGAGGCCTAAGTTTTAAACACAATAAGTAGATAGTTCATAACCTAGTACTGCTATGGTAACAATATCAGTTAGAATATGTTGGTTTAAAAGTAACAGAAATACCCAAGTGAGTGTGGCCTAACAATGCTAGACTTGACTTTCTAACCCAGCGGGAATTCTAGAGAAAGGCTGTTCTGGAATTGGAATGAAATTAGGGTTCCGGGTTGACATTTCTGCTATTTTCTTGGCCTTCTCCTCATGGTTACAAGATTGCTACAGCAGTTCTAAGTATCCTTATGTAATAACTTTAAAGGCAGGAAACAGGGAGAGTATAGGAAAAGGGCCTTCTCCCTAAATCACCCCTGTCCTTTTCATGAGGAAAAACCTTCCCAAAAAGTACCCCCAGCAGACTTCCCTGTACCTCTCACTGCTCAGAGCGGGGTTCCATCCCTGTCCTTGAACCAGTCACTGACAAAGGAGATTAGGAATGCCACAGGTGGCTTAGCCTAATAATGATTCATTCCTAGGGTGGACACATTTTTCACACCCTTCAAAAATTGCAATTCTGTTATCAGAGAAAAGGGAGACTGGCCATTACATACACAACAGATAGTGTCTGCCACAATTATTGAACTCTTTTAGATGATCAAATAACTACGTGAACAAACATAGAGTTACAACTCTGACGAGTGCAAAGGAGTGACTGGTGCTATAAAAGTATAAACTCAAGGGATTTAATCTAGTCTGGCTACTCTTCTTCAAAGAACTGATAATTAAGCTAATAATGGAGAAAGTTTTAGAAGTTAAGTAGGCAAAGGGGTTAAGGGGTACTGGAGTGGGTGAGGGGGAGGAAGAGAGAGCATTCCAAGGAGAGGATGTGTATTATGTTTATGTAACTGAAAGAAGGTGCATAAATATTCACTGCCATTATTACTAGCCTCTGGTCTGATGAAAGCCTTTGAATTACTTGTAGGGGTAAGAAGAAATTCTTAGACTTATAAGTAGGATCCTGAAATATTGGAATTTCTGAAAATTTTCTGTACTTTAGGGGCAACAACAGGACAGGTTATTTGACTTGGATTATCCTAGAAAATCCTTGGTATGGAGTTGCCATATATAATACACTAATAGGCAAAAATCAGTCTGCCCCTCCTACTCCTTCCCTCTAATAATTTTTTGCAGCTACAATCTTTAGTTGACATCAATTAAAAATAATAAGAACAGGGCTTCTCTGGTGGTGCAGTGGTTGAGAGTCCGCCTGCCGATGCAGGGGACACGGGTTCGTGCCCCAGTCTGGGAAGATCCCACATGCCGCGGAGCGGCTGGGCCCGTGAGCCATGGCCGCTGAGCCTGTGCATCCGGAGCCTGTGCTCCACAACGGGAGAGGCCACAACAGTAAGAGGCCCGTACCCCCCCCCCCAAAAAAAAAAGAACAGCACCCTCACTGTTCCACATGTTGTCTGAAACCTTTTGGAACATTCACTTCATTAACCTGTAGTTCATACTTATATGGGTCCCATTTAAATTTTTTCAATACAGTTGAAAGTAAGCAAAAAAGCAGTGTTCTCTGAGACTTTGTGAATTCCTCATAAGAGACAATAAAATTTTAAAAATAATAAAATTTTTAAAAACTTGACTTCAATATACATAGAACTTTCATAAACACTAGGTTATTTCCTATAAATAGAGAACAGCAGTTTTATACGCTTGTTCAGGACTATAGAGCTCTAACCAATGACTAAAACTGCCCTCTTTTAAAAATCTGAAACTTTATTATCAAAAGAATACATATGTTATATATTTTAATTATTTGAAAAATAATAATGATACTTAAATTTTCCTAACATCTACGCTTTATGGTTTTAAAATTCATAAAAACTTTTCAGGTTTAAAATTTTTTAAGTTTTAGTTTAAACCTTTTTTTAATATGGCACTACTGTTACAACTCTTCTCACAAGACTCCAAAATAATAATGGCTTAAACATAGTAGCAGTTTGGGATTGATATGGTGCTACTCGTGTGTGTGTACCAACAGCCAAAGGCTGGTGCTCTACTATCAGCTTCTCTCTCATGATCTAAGAATGGCTGCTTCAGCTCCTGGAATCACATCTGCATTCCAGCCAGTGGGAAGAAGGGGAGGGGTGCAGACATTTGCTTCAAGGGCATAACTCTTAATGCTTCTCCTTGCATCCTTTTGGCAAGAACTTAGTCACACGGTCAAAACTAGCTACAAGAGAAGTGGGAAATATTGTGAAAAAATTGTCTTACCTCAGCAGCCATGTGCCCATCTAAAACTCAGAGATTCTATTTCCAAAATAAAAAAGAGGAGGATGGATATTGGAAAATAGTAACAGTCTGGGCTATATTCACCATCTTTTGGTGATTGCCAAAAGAACTGGTTGAATAGCTTTAAGCTTAGATGTTAAGTATATAATGAAGGAGTAAAATGGGTGTCTGTGGAGACACAATTATATTTATGGACCTTATACCCCGTACAACCTTACTTTATGCATCTTTGTATTCCTACCATCCAGCATGGTATATGAATAAAAATAAGCACATAAGAAATGTGTTTGGAATGAATGAATGAATGAATATCCCTCTTTGTCTTTCTTGTATAATATGTATTGTGTGAATGCTTTTTTCATACTTGCCATTTCTTTGTCCTGTCTATAATTTACTTACTTTCTTAAAGAGGATTTATGAGTAGAGATGATCAGAGTCCATAGTATAATAGAGGAGTACTTTGTGTCTCTGTGTATGTATGTGTGTATGTAAAATTTAATAGAAATCTAAATTAACTTACACCACAGGACCAGTTTTCTCAACCCCTAAAACTGACAATATTAACTTCTATTATTATGTTTTAATTATTATTAGACTAGTTGTGGCTTTTGAAGATTCAGTATTGTGTCTAAGAATTCTGAAAATATTCTTTTTTTAAAACTGATACCTAATGTCATTAATTAGTTTGTGAAGATGTTTTCTCTGCACATTTTGTGTATATTTTACATATTGACCAGCTATCTCTGGAAGAGATAAGATAGTCTGGGGATTAACAGTTTTCTGATATGATTTTTCATCTCTCAAAAGAGGCATTTTATAGAGCTTTTGGTCATTATATCTGGTTTTTGGCCCTCTGTTAATTTACAGATCCATTTGTTCATGTCCTGCTACACATTTTTAATAACTCTTAAATACCAGGTGCTGTGCCCAGTGCTGGGAACATGAAGATGGGCGATACCTTGCATGCACCCTGCTGGGCTTAGTGTCAGTGCCACACGGTGTGGGGATTGCTGTGCCAGGCCCACACTGTGGAGTAACTGAAGGCGAGCAAGGAGCTCTAGGAGGCGAGGGGGCCAGGCAAGTTGCTGCCAGGATTGAGGCAAGTCTGTGGAGTCAAAGTTTGTCAGTGATGAGCTGGGGGAAGTGTGTCTAAGCTGAGGATACTAGATGAAGGCTGTGAAATTGTTAACACAAGTTCGTGTGCCGGACACACAGTGAGGCCAAACAAACTGAAACGTCGGAGTTTGGAGCAGAGAAAGGTTTATTGCAAGGCCATGCAAAGAGACAAGGTGGCTCATGCCCTGAAAAGCCTCCAGCTCCCCAAAGGGTTTTGGCAAAGCATTCTTTTTTTTTTAACATCTTTATTGGAGTATTATTGCTTTACAACGTTGTGTTAGTTTCTGCTGTATAACGAAGTGAATCAGCTATACATATACATATATCCCCATATCCCTTCCCTCTTGCATCTCCCTCCCACCCTCCCTATCCCACCCCTCTAGGTTTTAAAGGCCAAGAGAGGAGGAGTATGTGATCAGCTTGCACACAGTTCTCTGACTGGCTGATGGTGAGGCAGCAGAGTGGTGTCACAGGGGTTAACATGATCAGTCCTTAGGCTCCAGGAGGCCTGGGGCTGTGTGCTCGTGGTCATCAAGTAGTTCTTCCATTTGGTGGAAATTTGCCTCATATACTATTATCTAGGTACCTCAGAGTGGAGCTAAAGCAGAAGAGGATATGGGGGAAGGCCTGTCCTGGGAAGGCCCCGTAGGGTCCTGCTTGGTTACAAAATAACATGGCAATAGTTTGATTTGGTGAGAGTGAAGGCTACAGTTTAGAGGGCAGAAAGAAGAGGAAACAAAGAGGGAAGGGCAAAATGCTTTTCCTATTCTTCCACATTCCTGGTCAGAGAATTCTTGTGTGTGTGTGTGTGTGTGTGTGTGTGTGTGTGTGTGTGTTAGTTTCCGCTTTATGACAAAGTGAATCAGTTATACATATTCATATGTTCCCATATCTCTTCCCTCTTGCGTCTCCGTCCCTCCCACCCTCCCTATCCCACCCCTCTAGGTAGTCACAAAGCACCGAGCTGATCTCCCTGTGCTATGCGGCTGCTTCCCACTAGCTATCTATCTTAATTCAAACCTTCCTGTGAGAGTGGGGAGCTGGGAGCACCTAGAAGCCAGAGGTTGGCCCTTGGGCCTGACTGTTATAGTCTAGATGGACTTGGAGCTCAGGGGCCTGGCTGGTGGGGACAGGCAATGGGGGATGGGTAGGAGTACAGAGCCTCTGACAGAAATGAAAGAGCCCCTCCCCCAATAAAGAAGAAAAGAAAGGAGGTGTTTCTCTTATGGATTCCATAGCCACGGGAAGAGAAGGCTGAGGGAGGCTTCTCCTCCTCTTCTCACACTTGGCCTAGTTGCCGTTGCCCCTGAATTTCCCCAGGCTGAATAAGTCTTTCAGTGGAAGACGAAATTAATTTAAAATTTGCACTATTCTCAGTTACTTGGTATCAGTAGTTTTACACACAGTTTTCATTGTTTTCGTTATCAGGTATATCTGTCAAGGTAGGTTAGTATACTTTTCTAATAGTTTATTGCCTTGACTTGTAACTTTTAAATAATTAGCTGTATTGTATCCCTATTTGTCCTCTTGGCAAGGCCCTGCAAATATTAGGGCCAAGCCTGGTAATAAGTCACCATGTAAAAAGGTATGTCTTATTATGGGTCACAGACAAAAACGTTTAAAAGCCAATTACCTAGGGACACCAAGTTCACAGTCCTCTGCGTGGCATATGAGGGGCCTACCGTGATCTGGCTCTCCGCCCCCACCCCCCAATCCTGCCTCTAATCCACCTCTAAACTGCATGTACTCTCAATATGGGATGCATCTGTCTTCTTTTCTGTTCTGTTTCATATTTTTTAAAAAATACTAGTTGCAATCCACTAAATTAATTTTATAATCCACTGATGGGTCAACTTGTGACCCAAGTTTGGAAGAACTCTGCTCTAGTTGTTGGGGTGGTGACAATGTGATCGGATTAGTGTTTTGGAAACATCTGGCAGCTGATTAGAGGGTGGGTCGGAAGGGAGTGGGGGATACGGGTTATGAGATTATTGAGCCAAAGATAGGCCTAAGATGGTGAGACTGAGGATAGAGAGGAGGGGAAGGTGGTAGAGTCAGCAGGTCTGGGTGACAGCTTAGATATTGAGGGTGCAGAAGAAAACTAGAATAACATCATAATTTCTGACTGAATAGGGAGTCTATAGCAGGAGAATTATATTTGAGGGAAAGGAAAATGAATTCAGTTCAGTACTTGTGGCATCTGAGGTCACAGTGTGACATTCAGGTAGGGTTTTAGTTGGAGAAAGGCTTAGTAAATTAGGGACTGTAACAGGGCTGTTGGCTTTAGCATTAGGAAGCCACTGAGAAAACTTAGCAGGGACAGATCGTAGTGGTTCAAAGAGTGAATATGTTGGGAGGTCAGGAAAGGAAGACGTGCAATATAGAATATAGTCTTTCCTTTCAATAAACTTGCTTGTAAAGCCAGGAAGAAAGAGGGATGAAAAGAATAGGACACAGATTTGAAGGAGGGTTTTAATTAATTCTGGAGCACTTCTGTACAGAAGGGAGGAGGAACTTGGGGAGACGCAGATATTGAAGATACAACCGGAGGAAGGGGTAACTAATCCAACCTGGTTTCAGGGGAGATAAGAGAGTGCACTTTAGGATGTAAATGCAGGGACCCTCAGGCAGAAGGAAGAGCACCTCTTATACAGCTGAGAGGGAGATAAGGATGTCTGTGGAGGCAGGGGTTTCCCTTTATAGACAAGTGTTGAGTACAAGCACCAGGCACTGTGTAGGCGCCGTGGCTACAGACATTAGTAAGGCACAGTCCAGTGGGGAAGATAGGCTAGGAAACCAGCAGGACAACGCGTGGTAAGTGTCGTTTAGAGTTATGCTCAGGGAGGCTGGAAACAAAGAAGAGGGCATGAGGCCAGGCTTTCCAGAACAGGAGAGGACAAAAAGTGAAAATGGGTTTGCGCCTGAAATAGGAGTCAGGGACACCTAAGGACTGAGATGAGGACTATGGTGGGACCAGGGTCTGAGACTAATATGAACCTGGATTACAGTGGTGGTTGTTGATAACCGTGGTTGTAATAATCAGTTTTCTGTTTTTATGATTACTGACTTGGTTTCAGCATCAGCTGAAACTTTATTTGGGAATACTTGAGAAAATGAATTTTTATGTCAAAGGAAGCTGTCTCTTGCTTATCCTTTGCCTCTTCCTCCTTTGATGACTTCTCTTGAAGCTAATTTAGGTAAAGAAAGCCACAGCTTCCAAAAGTGCTTTAGTACCCTGGCATAATTTCAAAGAAATCTCCTTTCCCACTTAGTTAACTACATTTCCCTAGGAAAAAAAAAATCTTCTCTGTCAATGTAACATCCTTTAACAGGACTCCTGCTGGTTGGTTCTTGTCTCTTGCTGTGGCAGCTGTGAACATATATACTATTGATTGTTAATGTGTGATATAAATCCGACTGGAGCATGCCCACTAATTGGTTTGAGAGCTAGATATAGACAATGCTGTCTTATAGTAGCTTGTGTAGATAGGCCTAGTCATAGGGTTAATTCTGCTTGACAGCACATCAGCAGCATCTTGAGAGTAATTACCCAACAGAAGTTTTCCCACAGCCGGACTGAGAGCTTCAAAGGCTTCTGAATTTACAACCAGTATTAACCTATATCTGAAACATAATGTTCCCACAAGGGCTCACATTTTTTTCTCCTTCTTATTAAATGTATGGGGTTACTAGGTTCATTTACTCTGTGAAGAACTTAGTGAAAAATTACTTGCTGTTGAATAATTGAAAATCTTGAATAATAAGTAAAGAGAATAATTTTAAATTTGAGTTTTTTTATCACTTTATTATATTACTGAAACAAGTTAATCTGTAAAGATTGGGTGCTTTTTTTTAACATAATTTATTCTCTTTCTCTCAAAAACAAGCTAAAAAGTTAATATCTTTTCCATACTGCACTATCTCTGTGGATATGTACATGTTTAGAGGACCTAGGGTTATGCATGCATTTAAAATGGTTAAAATAAATATGTATTTACATCTTAAAAAGCTGTCTTACTTGTTGGTGCATGTACTGAAACCTAAAACTATTGCATCTTTTTTCCCCCTCATAAAATCAGTTATTGTCTAACAAGCAATTTTTATATCATAAAAAATTTCTTTCTCTTTGCAGGTCAGAAACCAAATTTGACTCTGGGTCAGGTATGTTTACATTAATAATGTTATTCTGAGTATATTTTATTTACATTATTCTCTGAGGAGTAATGCATCAGATCAAGAACCATTTTGATTTTAAACAGACTATGCAGTCTCTTTTCAAAACATGAACCCCACCTCAAAGCAGGGCTGTTGGCTGCTTGGAATCATAACTTGAGGTGGTGTTCACATTGGGATTCTTGATAGCTCTGAAATAAGTATTAAATGCTCTGTATCTGCAGAGCTTCATTTTAAAAGCAAAGGAGGGGGTTGTACCTACTCATTGCTAAAAATAGAATATTATTCTCTCACTGGACAAAGCATCCTGGGTAATTTAAAAATTCTCTGCAAGTGACTTGTCATCACATATGGGTAACAGATACATTTAATCCAGCAAACTGCAGAGGGTTTTAGCCAATAGAAATATATATTTGTCTATGACTTACTAATTTTTAAAAATTTGTTTTGTTGGGGAGGTGGGTGATGGAAAATGAAGGTCATCTTAAGCCATTATTTTGTATCTATCAAGACAGTCTCACAAACAGTGGCGTATCAGCCTCATTAGATGTTTTCTTCTCATTAAGCATGAATATAGCTATATAATCCTTACATTTGACTGTGTCTTTGTGTCACTCACTGAGATGTACGTGCTTCATAGTTTCTGATGGTGTTTGCAATTAAAGCACAAAAACTACCTCATGTTCAGCACGAAGGAATTACGCCCTTTAGTGAACTGTTATAGATAAATAAACATTAATTTTCAATTTCAGGAGAAAATAGTTTGCAGAAAATATATAACTTATTGAATTTAAAAGTAACATTCTTACTTTGGTTTGAGTTCCACTATGTTTTAACTTAAAAGTTTTCGTTTATTATTTCACAAAGGGACCAAAGACTATTCTTTTTGATAGTGGTGTTAAGGAGCCAACATGCTTTTCTTCTTCAAAACCTGTATCTTTCTTTTGAATTTCTCCAACTTGGTGAGACCCTTTAAATATGAAGTCTGTACATTTGAGTTAACAATTTCACCTAATCTGAGAACTGTGATTCCAGAAATCTCTCCATTCTGTGTGCTCTTGGGCTTTAGAATCACATGTGACAGTGGTAGCATAAGATAAACATTTCTGGTTTACAATGTTGACGATATGGAGACTAAAGGCATGATGGCATTGTATCCACTATTTGACTTTTTTATTGACTCATAGGAGGTGACTCAAAATGGTGTAAAAAGTCTTTGTCATTTTTTAAGAGTTAAAATATTTAAATATAATAAGAGATAAATAAAAAATTGAGAATGAATTTTTATATAAAATTGCATATCTTTTTACCATTGCCAGTCAGTCATCAAATATTTATTAAAAAATCCACTTTGTTATGATCAAATTCCTTAAACATCAAGTCAAAAACTGGTTTTAGCCTACAGGATCTGGAATATAGCTTTTAAAAATGGAAAAGTCTACTAGGTTCATTTCGGAGGTAAAACCTGGAAATAGTGTATAAAACTGAAATATTAGGCAGCTGTTGTCAAAGTTAGAAAATTTATGTTAAATTTTCAAAAGCAAATTAAAGTGTGCTGCTAAATTCCCGTAGTGAGAGTTAGTATTTATCATGAAAATAGTTATAACATCTGTATAGGCACACATCTTTCACTCTTGTGACCAAAGGTTTTGTTCATGATTCTTATGTTTTCCAAGTCCTAATTTTTTAAAATGTCTTTCATGGACAACATCTGCATGTCTTTGAAAACTACAAAGTTTTGTGCTCTGAAAAATCTTATGGGGAATACTGATTAAAAGTTTATTTATTCTTTTAATTTTGAATCTAAATATGTTGTGGAAATAATTCAGATGGTTTCAAATTAAGAATCAGGTAATTCTTTTTTCTTATAAATTCTTTTAGCTTAATATCAAATGAGGGAATCGTGACAAAGGAAGTTAGAAATGTATTCTTTGGCATTCTATATCATGCAAATTTTGGTTAGAAATGAGGTAGCATATTGGAACAATTAAATGTATGACTTTAATAGGTTCAGGTTCTCTATTGTTCATCAAATACAGAAAGTAAACTAGCTCTGTTTAATGTTGTATACAACTGTAACATTGTTCCTGACAAAGTAAAATTTTTAAATGAAGGAAGATGCTGATCTTACTAAGAAAAAAAAAAAAAACCTTAAAAAAATAAATACTATGGTCAATGACTAGCCATAAAGGAAAGAATTTCAAAGTAAATATATATATGTATATATATATGTTTTTTTCAAGTAAAGAACCCAACTTATGCAGAGCTTACTGCATATTTGCAATTTGCAGTTTGTGTAAATGAGTTTCAGGCTGTGGAGTGAGATTCAGGAGGAAGGACGGAAAGTTTTCATTGTCAGCACATGGTAAAAAGTGTCAGCTATTGAATATATACCAAAATGATCAACCTAGAAAGTGATTTAATTTTTTTCTTATCAAAATTGTATTGAGTCTTTTCTACAAAAGTAAATTCACAAACAACTTTTTTGCATTTTTTTAAAGTTTCAAAAAAATTTATAATGAAAAATTTCAACTATACATAAAAGTACAGGGTGTAGTAAATGAGCACCCACACATTCATTATCTAGAGTTTACCGTTATCAATAATTTGCCATTTGTTTCAGCTTTCTTTTTCTGCTTTAATTATCTTAAAGTGAAATACATACATTTCATGTGATTTTTAAAACCTGAAAATTATAGATTGTGTTGATTTATTGAAACAGATCTTTTTTTTTGAGGTTTTTATTTTTTTCAGATATTTGAGTCACATATAAATTCTTATGGAAAGGATCTTGACATTACCATGTTCACATTCAGTTAGAGATGTTAAATATTCTATTCATGTGATGAAGGTTAAGAAAAACTTTAATCAGAAGGTGCTGAATTAATTCCAATCTGAGAACCCCAGAATCGTCCTATCCTCAAGATTAACTTGATGAAAATTTTAACTGCTTTCTAGCTGTGTCCTCTATGTACTGAGTTGTAGCCTGATTAAGTTCCGTTTCTGTTGGCTTATAACTCAATCACCTAAAGGTTTCAGCTTTATCAATTGACAACAATCAGCCTACCTTCTTTCTAAAGGAGTTTTAAGGGTTCCATTTTAATACTGTTTCCTAGCTGATGTACTAATGTTGCTTGCCTATGATCCTGTGTAGTTGGTGATTTTACTAATAGAGTAAAACAGACTTCCTTTTATGTTCAGAAGTAGCAAGAAGCTGTGCTCTTCTCCCCACCTCCCAAGAAGGGAAGTTAGTTGATGCTGGAGGAAGCAGAGCATTGAGTTTAATGTAGTGATTAAACATGAAAGCCATATATCAAATCTCAGGAGAAACATGCTTTTGAAAGAGGGAGAGAACTGTGGAGCATATTGCATGATAGGCTATGTAAACAGAGCCCTGGAGGTCAGTGTGTGGATGCAAACCAATTAAATAAAGAACTTACTGGCTTTGCTTTCTATCATCTGGATGGGGAGGATCACAAGTTAACATGCATACGGTTGAAGTGTAAACTTTGCTTGAATAAGCTGGGCACCTTTGGAAACTTCATTAACTCTTTCAACTCACTACTGAGGTTGGTTGGGTTTTGTTTTGTGTGTTGTTGTTGGTTTTTAGAAATTTAACCAAAGTCCTTTGAAAGTTAAAACAAAACCCAAAATATATGCTCTCTTGGCCCTTCTGTACATACCTGTCAGCAAAGGTGCTAGTGAAGAGTAGAATGGAAGACAAAGCAAAGAATGAATTGCTGAAA
The DNA here is from genome assembly GCF_964341445.2 of Mesoplodon mirus. NCBI lineage: Eukaryota > Metazoa > Chordata > Mammalia > Artiodactyla > Ziphiidae > Mesoplodon > Mesoplodon mirus. The sequence continues at coordinate 68,245,604 of NC_138987.1, forward strand.
AGACCAGAGTTGGCTGTGTAGTCAAATTTCAAGGAAGTGTACATGTCTTTTAAAAACAACCCATTTGGAAAAACAGAGCTCTCGCAGAATAACTGAAAAAAGATGTTTTTCTCGTATCCTGAATTCTGGGTATAACGAAAAGATATAGTTGGAATTTACTAGTCACTACATAACATCAGGATATTGTTATTTCTGTTCTATTAAAATAGAATAGTTTTCTGACCAAGAAGAACATGAAGCCTATAAGTTAAAAACTGTATGTTAAGGACTGCCCAGAGTCTAATTCTGTGGTCCTAACCTTCTCAGGCAATGTTTGGGTGAGAACATGAAATACCAAGTTAAATGGTATAGTTTCATGGTCCATAAACATTCAAAACAAAGATTTTTTTTTTTTTTCTGTAGAGTCATGTTGGCTGAGAAAGTGAATAAGCTTATGTTTAGTGCTTGTTGATTCTGGGCTGCTTGGAATAGCAGTACTAAGGAAATGGGCTCATAGAACGCAGCAACTCAAAGGTATAAGATTTCATGAAAGCAAATTATGGAGGATTAAGAAACCTAATGAGCGTGGTTTAGTGTGGAGAGTGGAGGAGAGAGCTCACTATTAAATAAAGCCCAAGAGTGTACAAGGTTAGGAGATCCTAAAAGACACGATAATAAAAGGCACAACAGAATATAATTATCCTGAAAGGAAAAAAAAAAAAAAAAAGCAACTCAAAAACTCCAAGGAACAAAAAGCAGCTAGTGTCGCTTTTAAGATCTGTAGTTAAAAAGGAATCTACACCAGGGTAAGGAACTAAGAGAATATAATCAGTTAAAGCTTGAGGCAAAAACATATGGGTGGTGAAAAACAGAGTGGGCTGTTAATGGTGGTCACTAAGTTGAAGGGAAATGGGGAATTCGAACATAGTAGAGCTAGAGTTTTGAAAGCTTATTAGCAAATGAGACCATCTGCCTAACATAGTAAGCCTTTCTCAAGAAATATTAATAAGGAAGACATTTTCAGATCTTAGAAATGTGAGAATATGTTGACAATACTTTTTACCTCCTACAAATCAATTTTGTTATTTTAAAATTTCTTATTTTTAAAGTCCTCATAACAATGAAGAACCAGGAAATAAAATATAAATCTCTATAAGAGTATTGAAATCTGTCTTTGGGCATCCTTCATTAATAAGAAAATACTGGGCTCCCCTGGTGGCGCAGTGGTTAAGAATCCGCCTGCCAATGCAGGGGAAACGGGTTCAAACCCTGGTCTGAGAAGATCCCACATGCCGCAGAGCAGCTAAGCCTGTGCGCCACAACTACTGAGCCCGTGTGCCACAAATACTGAAGCCCACGCGCCTAGAGCCCGTGCTCCACAACAAGAGGAGCCACTGCAATGAGAGGCCCGTGCACTGCAACCAGGAGTAGCCCCCGCTCACCACAACTAAAGAAAGCCTGAGCCCAGCAATGAAGACCCAATGCAGCCAAAAATAAATTAAATAAATAAGTTAAAAAAAAGAAAATATTGACTGTTCATCTATTCATTCATTCAGCATACATTTATCAGGCGTACTCTGTGCCAGATGCTGAGGCTATAGCTATGAACGGGGGGGATACAATTCATTCTCTCATAGAATCTTACAGCTGGTTGGTCTATTATACAAATTCACATGGATTTCTTTGCATATTTAGCTGAGAAGGGCTAACAAGGTTAAATTTGGATCCAGATGGTGAGTTAAAGAACTCTTGATATTTAAATATAAGCTAATATATTTTAAGTTTTGACAAATTCACCTTTCCTTTCTTTATTCAAACCACATCACTGTTTTCTACTTTAAAGAGAACACTTTTAAGAGAACAGCCTAATAATGCTAATGGCTGGTGTTTAGTTTTTCTCTAGCTTTTAATAAGGAGTGACATTTCACATTTGATTATCATTAAGAGAGGTTAACTTAGAAGAGAACAATGACAAATGTTTGTGGATACTATTCTCTTCACTTTTATTTATTTTTTAATTTATTCTTTTACTGGATCCTATTCAAGGTTGGCCTGGAAAATCAGGCAGTCTCTCCTCTAACAATCTTATGGGATTGTATAGAAGCAAGTGGAGGGGACATAGCCCTTCATCTCCTTTTATAAACTAAATTAAAGACCAGGAAGCAGCAAGACATGTTGGCTAAGTACTGAGGTGCTGGAGCAGATAAATCTGAATGAAGTTTCTGTTTACTTCCAATAATTTTCAACTGGTTTTCTTGGATTTCATGTATACCATTATGTCATAGACTTAAACTGTATTTTCTTTCTTTCTTATTTAGAATTAAAGCATTTATAACTATAATTTTCCTTTACTAAAGCTTTAACTGAACCCCGGAGATTTTTAAATATTGTATTTTGAATAATTGCAGTTTTGATTTTCTTTTGGACATATTGATTAGGAAAGTTTTTAAATTTCCAATCTTTCTGCTTGCTACTTTTGTTAGTAATTTTCAGTTTCATTGCTTGGTGGTCAAAGAATGTGACTTTACCACTTTTTAGTAAGTCTGTTGTGCATTACTTATTAGAATTTTGGGGGGGTGCCTAGTGGGTATTTAATTCTTGTTACTCTTCTGTGGGTGATTTGAAAACTATATTCTCTGCAACATAAAGGGTTTGATGCATAGTTATTGGATCAACCTGATTCATTATTTTTATCATTATTTATTTGATTTCTATTTTATCTGACAAGGACTTTGAGAGGAGAGACAATTTGTCATTCAGTGTTTTTTTACCTGAATTCTGCCTCCTTAGATGTCACCATCCCTGAGTTGTCAGCTCCACGTGCTCTATATATTCTGGTGCTAGCCATCTTGCTTAGGTCATGAATTGTACTTGTTCTCTTGTAGAGAACATTATTCCAAAGCAGTGCCCATGGAAATGAAGGCTGCTCTAATTAGAAAACTGATGTTATTCCAAATTTATATGTGAAGCAAGAGGTTGTTTTACCACTTGTAAATACACGTGCTTGCCCCTTCCCTCCTGCCCTCAACACCACTCCATAGCTTTATAAGGAAAAAAGCTCTGAGCCATCATATGATGCAAACCTTTGTTTTCTCCACTTAGCATCCTCCCCTACTCCTTCATCTGTCTGGCAAGATTCTGTTTATGTCTTAAGGCTCAGATCAAGCATTGCCCCCTAAATTAAATATAGTCTTCCTTAACACCCTCCCAAGAGTTAATCATCCCTTCCTCTGTGCAAACATTGGATCTTGTATTTACATTTACTATAGCATTTATTATCTGCTATAATTATTTGTGTGGATCCCTCTTCCTCTTCAAGTCTGTGAGTTTCTTGAAGGCAAGAATCATGTCTTATTCACCTTTATAACTTTCATATCCAGTGTGAAATAGTCAATAAACAAAAATTCAGTGAGGTTGGGAGTCTTTGTTTTGTTCTCCAATTGTGATTGAAATGCTTAACTAATGACCAAAGAATTATTCTCCCCTCCCTTAGTGTAGAGTTGTTTCTGGGAAGTGGCTACTCGGCCAGAGATTACAATTTCCAGCCCCTTTGCTTCTGTGTGGGGACATATGACTAATTCTCCCAGTGGAGTATGTGTCATTTCTGGGCTAAGCGGATTAAGTATCCAGTATGCCTTCCCACATCTCACTTCCCCTTCTGAGGTTGCATCAGAGGTACATGTTGAACATGATGGCATCACAATACGGAAGGGGTCTTGGTTCCTGAGTCATACTTGGAAGAGATCCACTCAGGAGAACTCTTCATCCAAGAACATCTTCATTGGCCTTTATGTAGAGGGAAATAAACTTTTATTGTAATAGACCACTGAGATTTTGCCATTGTTTATGAGGGCAGCTAATGTTACATAGCCTGATTAGCTCAGTGCCTAGAATACTCCCTGGCAATAGTTGGTACTCATTGATTACTGTTGGACAAATGATAAAATTAATGATTAGGGATTACATTATCTAACCTAAAGATGATCCTCTAAACTAATGATCATACAAATATAGTAGGTTCATAATATAGTATATTATGTTCTGTATAATCACTGGGCCTATCAGTTAGTGACTGTCACAATAACAAAGTGTAAAAGGACACCTTAAAAAGCAGTGAGTTAAAACAACAATATTTGTGCTCACATGTCCATGAGTGGGAGTGGGCTTGGGTGGGAGTTGGTTGACATAAGCTAGTCACAGGCTGGCTTCAGGTCTGCTCCACAGGTCTTGTCATTGATGATAAAAGGCAACAAGGCAAGCCCAACTCTGCAAGCATATTTCAAGCCTCTGCATCATCCTCTGCTAGCAGATCTGCATCATAGCTAGATCTGCTAGCATCCCATTGGCCAAGCAAGTTGCATGTCCAAGCCAAAAGTAAAGGAGTAGAAAGAGCTATTTCCTTCCCACTTGTCATGCAGGTGTAAGTATCCTGTCTTCCCTCTAGTGGGCAGAACTGCCGAGTCGCATGGTAATGGGTGAGGAGGTAGGGAGGGGAGAGGAATAGGAGCCAAAAATTGAATCTACCACATTAGAACATTATGTCCTCAGATCAGTTATTTAGTAAAAATATGTATAAAGTTAGAATGATTATATTTTTAAGTGGATGCGATTCCTTCTAAATAATTGCATTATTTGGTAACCTAAGTTCAGATGTGATATTAATGGATATATGATGAAAATATTTGTATAATGCTTTACCATTTAAAAAGTATTTTAATTAATCAAATTTGAGACTCACAAAAATCTTTGTAAGATACACAGGGAAAATACTGTAATCTAAAATGACAATGCTGGACTTCCCTGGTGGCACAGAGATTAAGAATCCGCCTGCCAATGCAGGGGACACGGGTTCGAGCCCTGGTCTGGGAAGATCCCATATGCTGCAGAGCAGCTAAACCCGTGCACCACAACTACTGAGCCTGCACTTTAGAGCCTGTGAGCCACAACTACTGAGCCAGCTCGCCTAGAGCCCGTGCTCCACAACAAGAGAAACCACCGCAATGAGAAGCCCACATACCGCAATGAAGAGTAGCTCCCGCTGGCCACAGCTAAAGAAAGCCCACGCACGGCAACAAAGCCCCAACATGGCCAAAAATAAATAATAAATTAATTAATTTTAAAAAAAGATATCCATACTTTATAAAAAAATAAAATGACAATGACTTTTTAGTTATTTTTATGTCTTAAATAATTTTAGTACTGTCTTTTGTATTGTAGAACTATTTTATAGGAAAGAACATTTTACAAGAGTTTCTTTTTATTTTTTTTTAAATAAATTTTTATTTATTTATTTTTGGCTGCGTTGGGTCTTCGTTGCTGCACACAGGCTTTCTCTAGTTGCGGCGAGTGGGGACTACTCTTTGTTGTGGTGCGTGGGCTTCTCATTGCGGTGGCTTCTCCTGCTGTGGAGCACAGGCTCTAGGTGCGTGGGCTTCAGTAGTTGTGGCTCACGGGCTCTAGAGTGCAGGCCCAGTAGCTGTGGCACACGGGCTTAGTTGCTCTGCGGCATGTGGGATCTTCCCTGACCAGGGCTCGAACCCATGTCCCATGCATTGGCAGGAGGATTCTTTACCACTGCGCCACCAGGGAAGTCCCTCTTTTGATTTTTAAATTAGTTTTTCCTGGATACGAATCAAAGACGAACAAATTAAAAGTAAATTTTTGCTTGATGACCACTAGTCTTTTAGTGAATTTTCAATATACGTGTTTTGGAGAATCAAACTCTGTTCCTTAATTAGGAACTTAAATGGTCAGATATCTGGCCTATGTGGTGATCAAATGTTGCAAATTAGTAATCTTCCATCATAGCTGTACTGTTTTTTTGTTTTTGTTGAAATTAAAAACATTTAACTGATATAAAAGACATATTTTTTTCTTTTTTTGTTATCTGCCTTCCTTCCTAGTTATCATGTTTGCTTCTTTTGCTCAGTCTTCATTTTCTCTTTCTACCTTTTAAAAAAATTTTTAAAAATATTTATTTATTTATTTATTTATTTATTTATTCATTCATTCATTCATTCATTTGGCTGTGCCAGGTCTTAGCTGCGAAGTGCGGGCTCTTAGTTGCAGCATGCAGGCTCTTAGTTGTGGCATGCGGGCTCTAGTTCCCTGACAGGGATCGGACTAGTGCCCCCTGCCTTGGGAGCGTGGAGTCCCAACCACTGGACCACCAGGGAAGTCCCTATTAAAGACATATTTAGTCAACATTATATTTTCACACAGTAGCATGTGGTAATGTTTGTTGAATAAGTGATGAGTGAATGAATGATAAATGGAATGATGCTGAGTTTTGCAAAGAAAAGTATTTTGCCATTTCCAAAATAATACAGAATATTTACCACATAAAAAAATATTTTTCTTCAAAAAATGTACCTATAAATTACTTTGCATCGAAATCATTCATGCTATTGATGGAACACCATTATATAGAAGGTGAGATATGTAAATGACAAAAAGAAAATTCGATAACAATGAATATGTTTTACAGCAGAACATAGCAACACAAAACACCAATGCAAAGATTTAAGTTTTGTAGCCTATCAAATTAGTAAGTCTCAGGCTGCCCAGCCAATCAAAAATAGTTTGAGGTACTATTCTAACATATTAGATTTAAATTCATTTCTATGCTATAGTATTCTATTAAAGCAAATTCATTTTTTCCCATGTGGTTATATACTAAAGTAAAATATACTTTTATTGTACAAATGAAAATGGCATTGAAACTCATTCAAATGTAATATCAATACATTAGCGTTATCTTTGTAGGCATTTATTCAAATTTATTGCATTTTGTGGCTTGCTTTATATTAATTTTTATCTATATATTTGCCTTTTAAATTATACTATATGGAAATTTATTCGATTTATTTTTTATCGTGACCTGTTTCTTAGTTAGTATACTCCATAATTGTTTAGATATGTGACTTTTGCTGATTTATTTATTGAGACCTTTGTTGGTTTTTAAATTCTAAGCAATGTACTAACATATTTATTTTTCTAGCTGTATGATTTTATTTTTGGGGGGATTGTAGAAGAATACTGCATATCTACAACTTAAAATTGCCTTTAATTTCAAGTATATGTGTTAATATATAAGAGAACTAAAATTTCCCCCCAAAATCTAGTTTTAAAATCATTTAAAATTCATTCATGATGAAATATAATTTTTCCCCAAAAGTTTTCTGTGTAAAATTAGTATGCATTTTATGTAACCTGAGAATTTTATAAAATTTTATGAAAATACAGTCATGTCAGGTGTAGAACAGCTTCGTAGAACTACACATCATGATGTTTTGTTAAAATGATATAAATTTTTATAAATGTATAAATTAATAAAAAGGGAAATTTTAGCGCCAAATGAATGCCATTTCATCAATTTGGAAGTTTAATGTAACCGTGCTCAATTCCACAGTTGTTTATTGATTATACACTCAGGTAAAGCTTTGCATGTTGCCCTAAGCAAGTTATTTGTTAATTATTTTAAAATAATTTAGTATCTAACAGAAATAACTTGCAGTGTAGAAATAAACTACCATTAGGTTATTCTTACATGACTGTGATAAGCAGGGAACAGTCACCTCTCTCTGCTACTTGTTTGTTTTGTAGTTAACGAGGCCAAGGGAAGGAAGCTTTTGATGATTTTGTGCTTGTGTGCCTACACATACCTAAGGAAAAAATAATCACAGATCCCAGTATCAGTTTAATTATGCAGTTGATTTAACGGTTGATTCAACAGCTAGTTACTGTTCATAATATTTTAGTATTTGTAAACTTGGTGGCATGGGTGACAATAGAGTAATGATAAATGAATATGTTTTCCTAAAGTAGGAAATTATATAAGTGAACAAAGATGCTTTGTTAGTGGGATTATTTTAAATGTAAAGATATGCAGCTTAATAATAACTAACTTTATTACTTAATAGATATGACTATAGATTTGAGGAAAATGTTTAAAGACAGCTAAATTATATTTTTACACATGGTTAATTCTAATCTTTAGCTTATAACCAATTTAAAAAATATATTTTTATGGTTTTTCAAAAGACTGTTTTGTAGAAATCCAAAGTATATCATGTCTTAGCAATTATTTTTTTAACTGCCTTTTAGAAATTCCTCAGTTTGAAAAGTAATTAGACTAATTCTCATCTCTATCTTGTAACCAGTTTATAAAAAAGTAATCTTTTATATTCTTTCAAAATACTTCAAATTTATCCATTAGAAATCTAAAAGACACCATGTCTTACTTTTATAAAATGGTTGGTAGGAACTTACTTTTCTACTTTATTCTTCTTACTGCTAGATTTAATAATCTTTCTCTTTTGGCATGATTTTTCAAGAAGGTATTTTTCCAATTCATATGAATTTTGATATATATGATGTGTCGCCACACAAGTCATGGGTCTACATAACAGAAAGATGAAAGCATCTATATTTATCTGTTACCTGCGTTTCTCAGTAGGAGTCAACAGAATGGTTGTATATGAGATGATCAGAAACAGGAAAGCTATGGTTTAGAAGATGTTTTAATCTGTTTCAAATAACAGCAGGGCAATCTGGTAAAAATGACATGATTAATGACTGAAGAAGATTAAAATATTTTCGCATTCTGTTTTTAATGACCACTACCTTAAGTTTCTACTCTAAAATTTATAACTAGTAAAATATTACAGAAAAAAATATATCCTTCATAATCCACTGGAAGTTGTGTTTTACCTTATCAAATTATGCCTGCTTTTTAACCCAAACAGCATAAATTAAAAACAAATTTTAACTAAAATATAGCTTTTGTGCTATTCTTGAATATATCCATTAATATTTATTAGGTTAGGTTCAGCATAAAAGAGCTAAAATTATTGTTTTCAGTTAGGCAAGGTAGCATTTCAGTCAATATGTAATTTAAAAATTTACCTTTACAACTAAGCAGATCCTCATCATTTGGAAGTAAGTCATTTTAGAGAGTTTAACTATAAATGTTTTCTATATGTATAAATAGGTGGCAAATATAACTATTAATTTTGGAGTTTTGCCAATTGATTCTAGTTGTTCTGTCTTTTTTATCCAGAGATAATGATGTGTATTCAGCCTCTGTAATATTTACCTAGAGGAAGTCTTTTTAATCCCTCATTTTGCTCCTTCAATGAGGTTATGTGTAAATACTACATAAAATGGCAAATGGAAAAAAGTCTGTTTTGTCTAAAGATACCATTCATCTTAAATAAACACAGCAGTCTGTCTTTTGAAAGCATAGTGATACGAGTTTTTTTGGTGGGAAAAGGAGGAGGATGGATAAGACCAAAGCAAAAATATGTTGCAAATTATATGAACTGTTATTAAATCCCCTTAAAAATTGTATAAATTTTTCTGATTGTGTCTAATTAAGGGAATCATCTCACCCGCATCCCTACACTGTTCCTGTGCTTCTTAATTTCTATCACCACTGATGTACCATTTTTTTTAAAACATGCATTGATTTCTGATAAAAATCTGAAGCTAACTTTTAATCTGATATAGCACAATTTTCTGGAAAACCATGTATATGAATTTATAATTCCATATAAGGAAAGGAATATGTTAATTTATTTTAATTATTTCTAATTTGGAACTCCACAAAATGGAATAAAATAGCTTTATTTAACTTCCATTCCTATGAACTCTTTGGGGTCAGACAGAGGCTCTTTTTAATTCCTCTATTATATTTATCCCCAGCACTAGACACAATTAGGTCACAAGTGATGACTGAATAAATGTTTACTAAGCTAATGCCAAATGAATTAATCTTTAATTGCTTATATTCGGTTAATTACATTTATTATGAAAACCAGTATATTTGGTATTGTTCCTGACATATCTTGTCTTCTTTTTATTATGCTTATTGTCCTTGTCCTTTTCTTTCCTTTTTCTCCTTTGGTTGCATCAATTAAATTTTTACTCTTTTTAAAAAACTTCTAGTTATAAGTTAAACATAGGTTTCTATTTGTTAATTTTAAGAAACATATTTGACCTTGTATTTTTGTTAATGTTGGGAATTAATTAAAATCTATAACCTCCTTCCGTTTCTCCCAATATAAGAACTTTAGTATTTTTTTTTTTTGTCTGTGTTGGGTCTTCATTGCTGTGCACGGGCTTTCTCTAGTTGTGGCGAGCAGGGGCTACTCTTTGTTGCGGTGCACGGGCTTCTCATTGAGGTGGCTTCTCTTGTTGTGGAGCACGGGCCGTAGAGCTCGTGGGCTTCAGTAGTTGCGGCACGTGGGCTCAGTAGCTTCAGTGCCTGGGCTTCAGTAGTTGTGGCGCACGGGCTTAGTTGCTCCGTGGCATGTGGAATCTTCCTGGACCAGGAATCAAACTTGTGTCCTCTGAATTGGCAGGCAGATTCTTAACCACTGCTCCACCAGGGAAGTCAAGAACTTTAGTACTTTTAATTTGTCTCTGATCCCCATGCCCTTAGGCTGCCTCCAATCTGGAATTTTTGTAATAGTTTTCATTATGCCTCTACTTTCTTAAAAATCATTTCTTAAGCATGTTATTAAGTGTTACAGCCTTGTTGGTAACTGCTATTTAGAATTAACTATTTAATTTTACCTATCTACTTACTCATCACTGTTTCTTGTGTCCTGATCTTCCTTAGGTCTATTTTTCATTTTGCTGTAGTACTTCTTTAGGTATTCTTTCAGAAATGGTTCTAGATAGCAAATTATGCGAGTTACTTTATATGTAGATTATTTAATCTCACATCTCCTGATATCAAAAAGGATTCAAGGCAGAGGACATGTTGAGCATTTTTTCAAGTGTGGATGCTGGTGAAGAGAACGTATGTGGTTCTAAGATCTTTGCGTGTGCTTCCATTAAGGGTGGACTTTTTATTTTTCTTTTATATGCTAAACGTTTTTACAGGTGTGATTTAAATTTAGTTTACAACTCATTTGCTAAAAATTTCTTCTTAGAGTAAAAAAAGGAATTTGTTATGTATCAAATACTTAATAAGCATCCTTTCAATGTAACAAATACGGAGTATTGAGGAGGAACATATTAAATACAATACTTGGTAAAATGTATTAAAATATGCATTTTTCATGTTATAGCTTATATTTGGCCTTTATAATTCTTGTGTTTTGTTTTAAGAATATTTTAAAATTAAATATATGTAAAGTAAAATTGAAAGATATATTATTATCATCTTTCATCAAATTGGAGGACAAGTTGCACCACTTTTTAAATACCATTATCTATTTTTGGATACTTAGCTAAATTAACATGTTAGAGCAATTCAAGGGATGAGAGGATTTCACTTTGTTTTTTTTAGTTCACAAAGATTAATATGGCAAAGACCTTTCATGTCAGTTTTGTTGTAAGAGAAGGAATAGAATTATCTGTTATGCAGATATATGTGCCTTTGATATAGACTATATTTTCTGATATTTTTCAGTCTTATCTCATTATTTCAACTTTTGGGTTTATTTATGTAAGGCTATTGTAGAGCTAATGGATGACAGGATTATAGTACAACATTAGTATCTCATTTTAAAAGCATTCAGAGAGTTAGTTTGACACAACTAAGGATATAGTTTGAAAATGAAGGGCAAGGAGCAAAGGGAACTAAGAGGGAAATTTGGCAATGTGAATAAATAAAAAATAAAATAAATGAAAATGAAGGGTAGTCTGCATGCTTTTAGTTTTACTGTGAAATAGCCCTCCAGAAAACAAGGTACCAATTTATACTCTCACCAGTTGTATAAAGTATTATTTTTTCTTACACTGACCAACTCTGAGTATTATTACTACCTTCCTATTTTCTTTACCCATCTATAGGTGAAAAGTATGATCTCATTGTTTTAACTTGCATTTTTAATGACTAGAGAGAGTGAACATTCTTCTTATGTATTATTTATCATTTGTAATTCTTGTGAATTGTTTGTTAACTTTGTGTGTGTGTGTGTGTGTGTGTGTGTGTGTTTGTGGCTGGAAGTAAGAGCCGGGCTTGAGTCAGACAGACCATCATTTAATTCCTGGCTCTTTCTTTTAAGCATTGTGTATTATGGGGCAAGTAATCTCTCTGAGCCTACTTTCTTCATTTGTAAAACAAGAATACTTATAATACCTACGTCAATATTATGAGGACTAAGTAAAATAATATATAGTTAAAGCCCGTATCAAGTGTCTGATACACATTAGTGATCTGCTGCTGATGATTAAAAAAAGGATAATGCATTAAATATTTTTCTGGTTTGCTTGGTTGCTTGATGTTTAACTTTAAGATCTTTTTTCTCTACACAAATTAAAAAATTTTTATTAGTAGCATATGTCAGTCCTTTCTTTCGTAATATTTACTTTGGGATTACGTTAAGAAAATTGTTCTTCACACCCAATATTATAAAAATATGATGGAAATATTTTTGAATGTGACTGAGTTGTAAATGGAATCATTAATTTTAGTGACTCAGACTAAGAAAGTAGACTGATTATATGATTTTTTATTTCTTTGGGAAAATATTAGCTTTTACTCTTGTTGAAAAAATTCAGAAAACATTAATTCACATATTTAACAAGTTATTATTAATTTTTATTTTTAAAAAGATTTTGACAATACATTCCCCTGGATTATTTGTATATTTAAGAAGGGCCTAAGCTATTTTATACAATACCTTTATGTCCGTTAGAAAATAGTGCTGTGCTTAGGTCACTGAATTAGAAAAAGCCCACTTCTCCACCCCCCCACCCCACTGCAGATGAATGACTTCTCTGGGTCAAGATGAGTACACAGGCTTGGGAGTGAGGGGAGCATCAGCTAGAGTTTAGCTTCCACACGACTCTTCCACCAGGTCCCTTTTGTACTGCCCAGATGGCCCCATGTTTCAGTGTTATCATAAAATGGCTCCTGAAGTCAGATTAATTTTGAGGAATTAATGACTGATTTATCTAGAGCCACCTGCATAATTCAACTGAATTGAGTAACCTTTTATACCAGTAGTTTTATAAAAATTAAAAAAAAATTTAAAAAAAGAAAAGCCTTTTTGTTTGAATATTGTGGGCAAAAAATAAGAGAACACTGACACAAAGCATACAGCCCTCTATTCTTCTACCCTGGGTATTAATTCATGTGTTCTTAAGGGTTGATTTCTTCCTCCCAATAAATAGTGATGTTAATGACCCATCTGAGGCCATGTCTTTTTGAATGTTTTTCTTGTTATGGGAAAATCGATAGGTATTATGTTGTGTCTCCGGCAAATGTGCTTTGCAGAAGTCTCACCCTCTAACACTGCTTAACCATCCCATGGTGCTCCTTTCTCTTAACCCTGTATTCTTCTGTAGCCAGTTATTCATGATTCTTTCTTGCTAGCCTTGCAGCCATTTCTGCTTTGTTCTTTGGCACTCTCATTCCACTGTAAATACATTCTTTTTTATCCTCAAATCTCTTCACACAAGGTCTTCTTCATTTTCTTGTTTTGAGATTTGTTTCTGTCACAAGGTCCTTCCTGCAACTGCAATTTCCCCCCACCCCTAGAGGCAGTGTCGGTAATAGCTCCTCATTACCTCCTTCAAAGCCTCAGTCTTCCTTTCTCATGTTAAGAACGCCCCTTTTGCGGTTTGTCATCTTATTCAACCACTTACTGCCTTTCATCATTGCTGCGATCTATCAGCCGTTGGTAATACCCTTCATTTATTGAGGATTTTGGCTTCCCACTCTAATTCTTGCCATCCTCATGGGCCATTTCAGTGACCATGTGGAGAGTCCAACCAACAGTCGGGCTTCTTCAACCTCAGTGTTCTGGCCCCTTCCTTTCCTTCCCAGTCTATTATGCCCCTCATTGTTTTACTTTCTTCTCCATCCATCTTAGACTCTATAGTGACCATGCTGTCATTTTTGCCAGTACCTTCTGGGTTCTGGATTTGTTTCCCTTATATTGAATAGTTCCTTCACCAGGATGCATGGCCCTGCTAAGGGAAAGAGTATAATTATTGGATAATTGCCACTAGAGATTTATGGTCTTTAATTTCAGATCACCTCTTGACTCTATTCTGCAGTCCTTCCACATCTTTATCACTTTTCTCAAATCCCCTTTTCTACACCCATTTTTTTTTTGTCTCAGCAATAATCTTGCTTCCTATTTCATAGAGAAATTTGAGGCTACAAAGCTTGAGTTAGAATGTTAGATGAGGAAAGAGAGGAACTCACCAATGAAAGATGTGTGGGAGCATTAAAGGAGAAGAAAGAGAGCCAACTAGAAACAAAGGAACCAACTGAACTCAAGCTCATAGGTGGTAGGTGCACATCAGTGTTCAGTAGGTTGTCCCATAATAATTTTACTGAGTATTAATACTGACAGGCAAAATATTGTATAGTTGAAAATAAGAATGGGTTGGCTTCTTTCCCAGAAAATGTGATTAGTAATGGTAGTGTGTTCCTCTTCAGGGGGTAGAAGCAACTGTTAGTTAAGTAGAAATGTCTAGCTTATATGCTTCTAGCTAGAGACTTTTAATTTGTGACTTTACATATATAGGTTAAACTTACTGTGTGGGTCCCCTGGCTCTGTCCTTTGCTCATAATTCATATTCATATAAGTGATACTATCATATCAAACACTGGTCAGAATATGATACAGAGAACGTTCTCAAAGAGATGGATAGGTTGTGTGTTAAAAGTTCATTTGTAGGTTGGTTGTTTTGAGCATAGAATGCATTTTACTGTAGAAACTACCTAATAGAAAAATTAGATTTAAAGGCCAGTTCACCAAACATGTTTAACCTATAATGTACTTGAGAATACATAACAGTTTCAGTAAAAAATTTATTCACAATTTTAGGTTGGGATGCCAAGAATCAACTTCCCATTCCTCTATTTTATGGCATTAAAAAAAAAAAAAAGATTCTCTCAGCATTAAGCTCCTACAGGAGTTTCCAGCAGTTTTTATAGATGATTCAGTACAAGGTTAGCCTAAGCTAGTGAGTAACAACAGAGGAATTAAAATGAATGCTTTTGGAGTTGTGGAGATTGAGGAAGCATGAAGCCAGGGTGCTGGAAGAGTTGTCAACATGATTGTGGAAGTTATGTAGGATCATGAAAACTTGGATTGGAGAGAGAAAATTTGAGCCAGGTGCTAAAAGGAAATGGGAGGCTATCCCAGGAATCTATAGATGGAGGGAAGAAGAGGCTAATTGAAGACTGCAAAAGTAGAGTTTCTTAGGCCTGAAACCATAAAACTCCTAGAAGAAAACATAGGTGGTAATCTCCTTGACATTGATCTTGGCATTGAATTTTTGGATCTGATTCCAAAAGCAAAGGCAGCAAAGCAAAAGTAAACAAGTAGGACTATATCAAAAAAGCTTCTGCACAGTAGGTTGAAAATGCAACCTACTGAATGGGAGAAAACATTTGCAAATCATTCTATCTAGTAAGAGATTAATATCTAAAATATATATATATATAATATCTAAAATAACTCAGTTCAATAGCAAAAAAATAAATAATCTGATTTAAAAGGTGCAGAGGATCTAAATAGACATTTTTTCAAAGAAGACATACAGATGGCCAACAGATACATGAAAAGATGTTTAACATCACTAATTATCAGGGAAATGCAAATCAAAACCACAAAGAAATAATCACCTCAAATCTGTTAGAATGGCTGTTTTCAAAAAGACAAGAAATAACAAGTGTTGGAGAGGGTGTGGAGAAAAGGGAACCCTCCTCCACTGTTGGTAGGAATGTAAATTGGTGCAGTCACTATGGAAAACAGTATGGAGGTTCCTCAAAAAATTAAAAATAGAACTACAATTTAATCCAGCAATTCCACTTCTGGGTATTTATCTGAAGAATATGAAAACAATAATTCAAAAGCATTTATGCACCACCATGTTCATTGCAGCATTATTTACAATAGCCAATTATATGGAAACAATTTAAGTGTCCATCTATGGATGAATGGATAAAGAAGATGTGCTATAGATATACCATGGAATATTACCCCACCATAAAAAAGTAGGAAATCTGGCCATTTGCAACGTGGGTGGATCTAGAGGGTATTATGCTAAGTGAAATAAGTCAGACAAAGATGAATACTCTATGATTTCACTTATGTGTGGAATCTGAAAAACAAACAAAACAAAGTAAAACTCATAGATACTGAGAACAGATTAGTAATTACCAGAGGGGAGGGGTTGGAGGATGGGCGAAATGGGTGAAGGGGGTCAGTTGTATGGTGGTGGATGGTAACTAGACTTATTGTGGTGATTACTTTGTAGTCTATACAAATATTGAATTGTTGTGTTGTACACCTGAAACTAACATAACATTATATACCAATTTTACCTAAATTTTTTTAAAAAGGTAACCTCAATTAGAAAAAAAAAAAAAAAAGGTAGAATTTCTTGAGTGATGAAGCTGTAAAGAGCCTGTCTGATTTTCCAGCCAAAGTAATCCAGTTACCTACACCTGGAATTATTTACACTGACTTTAAGCCCAACCCTAGCTTTGGATACCAGATTCAATTTCAGTTAGAGGAGTTTTTCTCAATCCTAGCCACTCATGAGTTATCTGAAGAACTTTTAAAAAATATATGTGCCTGGGCCTCCCTGGTGGCGCAGTGGTTGAGAGTCCGCCTGCCGATGCAGGGGATACGGGTTCGTGCCCCGGTCTGGGAGGATCCCATATGCCGCGGAGCGGCTGGGCCCGTGAGCCATGGCCGCTGGGCCTGCGCATCCGGAGCCTGTGCTCCGCAACGGGAGAGGCCACAGCAGTGAGAGGCCCGCATACCGCAAAAAGAAAAAAAAAAAAAAAAAAAAAAAAAATATATGTGCCTGGACCCATCCTAGACCAATTAACTCAAAGTCTCTGCAGTTGGGGCCCAGACATTGGCATTGTTGTAAAAGCTTCACAGGTGATTCTAACATGGATCTAGGGTGGAGAACTGCTGGTTAGAGCCAGAAGTAAGTTACACAGGGTAGAAACAGTGGGTGTCTATTTTATTCACCATTATACCTCTGCATCCAGCATAGGAAGAAAGGAGGGAGGGAGAAAGGGAAGGAGGACAGGCATCCAGATTGAAAAGGAATAAGTAAAACTTTCTCTGTTTGCAAAGGATATGATCTTGGGGCTTCCCTGGTGGTGCAGTGGTTGAGGGTCCGCCTGCCGATGCAGGGGACACGGGTTCGTGCCCCGGTCTGGGAAGATCACACATGCCGCGGAGCAGCTGGGCCCGTGAGCCATGGCTGCTGAGCCTGCATGTCTGAAGCCTGTGCTCCGCAATGGGAGAGGCCACAACAGTGAGAGGCCCACGTTCCGCCAAAAAAAAAAAAAAAAAAAAAAAAAAAAGGATATGATCTTGTATATGGAAAATACTAAGGAATCCAGTAAAAATCTTTTAGAACTAATAAACAAGTTCATCAAGGTTGCAGGGTGTAACACCAATGTACAAAATCAACTGTATTTCTGAAAGGGATTGTAGAGCTTAGTTATCATGTCTTCCTTAAGTGTTTGGTAGAACTCACCAGCAAACACATCTAGGCCTGGTGTTTTCTGTTTTGGAAGGTTGTTAATTATTGATTCAATTTCTTCAAAAGATATAGGCCTATTCAGATTATCGATTTCTCCTTATGTGAGTTTTGGTAGATTGTGGCATTAAAAATAGACATACAGACTAATGGAACAGAATGGTGAGCCCGTATATAAACCCACACGTATACGGTCAACTAATATTTGATAAGGGTGCCAAGAACAGACAATGGCAACAAGATAGTCCCTTCAATAAACAGTGTTGGGAAAACTGGATATTCAGATATTCACATGAAAAATAATGAACTTGGACTCCTATCTTATACCATTCACAAAAATTAACTTAAAATGAATTAAAGATTAAAATGCAAGACCTGAAACTGTAAAACTACTGTAAGAAAATATCGGGAAAAAGCTCCTTGGCGTGATTCTTGGCAATGATATTTTGGAAGTGACACCAAGAGCACAAGCAACAAAAACAAAACTAAACAAGTGGGACTACACCAAACTAAAAAGCTTCTGCACAGCAAAAGAAACAGTCAGGAAAATTAAAAGGCAACCTGCAGAATGAAAGAAAATATTTGTAAACCGTATGTCTGATAAAGGGTTAATATCCAAAATATATAAGGAACTCAAACAACTCAATAGCCAAAAAACCAAACAATCTGATTAAAAATGGGCAAAGGACTTGAATAGATATTTTTCAAAAGAAGACATACAAATGGCCAACAGGTACATGAGAAGATGCTCATCATCACTAATCATTAAGGAAATGCATATCAAAACCACAATGAGATATTGACTCACATCTGTTAAAATGGCTTTTATAAAAAAGGCAACAGGGACTTCCCTGGTGGCACAGTGGTTAAGAATCTGCCTGCCAATGCAGGGGACACGGGTTCGAGCCCCCGTCCAGGAAGATCCCACATGCTGCAGAGTAACTAAGCCTGTGCGCCACAGCTACTGAGCCTGCACTCTAGAGCCCGCGAGCCACAGCTACTGAGCCCATGTGCCACAACTACTGAAGCCTGCACACCTAGATCCCGTGCTCCACAACAAGAGAAGCCACTGCAGTGAGAAACCCACACACCGCAATGAAGAGTAGCCCCCGCTCGCCGCAGCTAGAGAAAGCCTGCGCTCAGCAATGAAGACCCAATGCAGCCAAAAATAAAAATAAAAATAAATTAATTAATTTAAAAAAAAGACAAGAGACAACAACTGTTGATGAGGATGTGAAGAAAAGGGAATGCTTGTGCACTATTGGTGGGAATGTGAATTAGTATAGCCACTATGGAAAACAGTATGGAGGATTCTCAAATATTTCAATATAGAACTACCATATGACCCAGCAGTCACACTTCTGGCATATATATCTGAAGGAAGTGAGATATCTGCACTTCCATGTTCATTGCGGCATTATCCACAATAGCCAGGATATGGAAACAACCTGTTGATGGATGAACGGATAAGGAAGATGTGGTGTATATATGGAATGGAATATTATTCATCCATAAGAAAGAAGGAAATCGTGCCATTTGCAACAACATGGGCAAACATTATCCTAAGTGAAATTAGCCAGACAGAGGAAAACAAAAACTGTATGATCTCACTTATATGTGTAATCTAAAAAAAAAAAAGAAAAGTCTAACTCATAGACACAGAAAGTAGAATGATGGTTACCAGGGCCTAGGAGGTGAGGGATATGGGGAGGTGCTGGTCAAAGGGTACAAGCCTTCAGTTTTACGATGAATAAGCTCTGGGGATCTCATGTACAATGTGGTGGCGCTATAGGTAATAACACTGCGTTTGTACTCGAAATGTGCTAAGACAGTAGACCTTAAGTGTTCTCAGCAGGAAAAAAAAAGGTTAACTGCGGAAGGTGATGAATGTGTTAATTAACCTGATCATGGTAATCATTTCACAAAGTATATGTGTGTCAAATCATTAGACTGTATACTTTAAGTAAATACTATTTTATTTGCCAAAAAAATAGATTTGTGTCTATTGCTGTAAATAGTGATAGCTCAGAAATTGCTTGTTAGTACTCATTTACGGTGTTACTGAACTTATTGGCTTATTAAATCATTATTACTTTTTAAAAAGGATGATACAGAAAATGTATCAAAAAGAATTTCTTTTAGCTCTTCGCTTTGCATATCATTCTGCTTTACAAAATAATGTAGACTTAAACAAAACTTCAAGAACTGTACAAACTTAGCTTGATTTTCATGAGTTTAGAAAAATAAACTTCATTCATTGACCAGAAGAAAAAATAAGGTCAAGGAATCTGAATAAACATTTCTCCAAGGGAGATATACAAATGGTCCATATGCACTTTTGAAAAAATGCAAAACATAAGCCATTTAGAAAATGCAAGTGAAAACCACAATGAGACACCACTTCTCACCCAATAGGATGGTTATAATAAAAAAGACATACAATAACAAATGTTGGCAAGGATGTAGAAAAATTGAAACCCTCTTGCATTGCTGGAGGGAATGTAAATGGTATAACCTCTTTGGAAAAGAGTTTGGCAGTTCTTCAAATGTTAAACAGAGTTAGCATATGAACCTTCTGGCATATACCACTCCTAGAATATAGCTAAGAGAATTGAAAACATACGTCCACATAAAAACTTGTACACAAATATTCATAGCAGCATTTTTCATAACAGCCAAAATATGGAAACAATTCAAATGTCCATCAACTAATGAATGGATAAATAAAATGTGGTAAATCCATATAATGGAATATTGCTCAGCCATAAAAACAAATGAAGTACTGATGCATGCTATAACATGATGAACGTTGGAAACATTATGTGAAAAAAAGTCAGTAATGAAAGAGGACATATTGTATGATTACATTGATATGAAATGTCCAGAATAGTCAAATCTATAGAGACAGACTATAGATTAGTGGTTGCCTAGGGCTAGAGGATCTAGGGGGAAATAGAGTGACTGCTAATGGGTACAGGTGTGTGTGTGTGTGTGTTTGTATGTGTGTTTGTGTGTGTGTATAATTTTTCCTTTTTCCTCTTACACCTTTATAGGTTCATTGAAATAATTGGGGATTTGGGTTTCAGATTGTTAATAATTTTTTTTCTTATAAAATGCCTCATCCATTTATAAAATCCTTTTTGTATGTTACATTATACTTTAAATCATATTATCAATGGTTATATTAGTTTAGCATTAAAATAAGTTTTGTAAGTTTTGTTTACCATAACTATTTCTTATGTAGTAAGTCTTCCCCTGTCTTGAGCTTTATTTTCTAATTTTTAAAGAACAGTTTGTTTAGAACCACAACAGGAGTGTTATACTTTCTGAGTGTTTCCTTGTATTGTTATGAGCACTTTGAAGGATCTTGGTAGTTATTGCCAAATTGCTTTCCAGAAAACTTGTGCTGATTTAACTTCCATGTGGATTCTGTGGGTGTTGCCATTTCTCTATGCTCTCTTTCTTCAGTACTGACTGTTTTCATCCTATTTAATTAATACCTGATAATATATGTCATATTTGAAACCTAGTATCTCATTAATGTTTTAATTTGCATTCTTTGTGTTTAGATTTTTAAATATAATTACTGAACATTTATTTATTTTTTCTTTTATGTATTGCTGGGTTTTGTCATTTGCCTATTTTTTATTGGGGTATTTTATATTTTTATTGCTCTGTAAGTTCTCTTTGTATATTAAGGATATCGCCATATATGTATGTTACAAATCATTCACACAGTTGATATTTTATTTAGTATATTTATGCTGTTTTATGGTTGGGACCAGATCCAAAGTTGTTGGCATTTCATTAGGAAGATGGTTAAGGGCATCACATCCCAGCTCAGGTACTTGTTCATTGTGTAATCTTGGGAAAGTCTTAATGTCTCTTAACTCCTGCTAAAACTGATGTAATACAATAGTGTCAACTTCATGGGATTGTTGAGAGGATTAAATGACCTAAATTAGAGCTTAGCATAATACTTGTCATAATTTAGCAAACAATTGATCATTTCTGGCTGTTACTATTTGTGTTCTTTTTAACAGATGAACTAAGTAGAGATAAAGAGAATGATGTGGAATGAATGAGTGTAAGAGTTGTATTTGCTGCCCTGTCTGGTTTCTTCCCATTAACCTTTCCCACGGTTGAACTTGCTGGAGACCTTTTTACGCTGCAGCATTTGGGTCCTGTTTATTAGAACTACTGCCAGTGGAAACTCCCCTCCCTTTTGTGGGGTAGCATATTTGATATTCAATCTCATTCTTATTTTGTTTCAACAACTTGGGAATTTGTTAGGTACTCATTGTGTAGGTTTTCAATTAAGTGTGCTTTTCAAATAAAGTTCAGCAACAGGGTAGAGTACTGTTTTCCAATACAGTATATATTGCAGTAAGTCTGTTTTTCCCACTTACCTAATAATGGCATTTGTACAAGTAAAAGATGTATCCAGTGAACAAAAGGGTTTTCCTAGCTCTGAATATGCCAGGGAGACTTTAATTCCTTTTTTGATTAGTGACATTTTTTTCTCTCCCAAACGCTTGGAGCAATGGGAATGTGAGCTTTCCGTGGGGAAGTCTTACGTGTGTTGCTTCTTTTTATGTAAGTTTTATGTATCTGTCTATTCTGTGGTTGACTAAAATATGTCCTCTCTATGGTCACCAGTGTAACCTTTGTACACATGCTATCCGTTATACTTGGATCTCCTTCTTAAAACCCCACATGTACAAATGAATGCAAACTTTGTACTCTTTTACCTTTGAAAAATTTGTAATGATCGTCATATCTTTTTGATCATTAGATTGGCAAATGCTTAAATTCTCACAAAATTGCCCTTAAAAGATGTTTAGCTCTTTTTAGTTTTCAAATATTCAATCCTACATGCCTTTTAGAAAGACAAAGTATATATATATGGTTATTGATGAAAGGGAAGAAAGAATTATTGTTGTATTGCTATACCATAATCTGTTGATTATGTCATTGTAAACTAGATTATTTATATTTTATATTTAATATATACTAAATATATATGTAATATATAATACATGTAGTATATACATATATATAAACAGAGGATGTAATCTATCATGATTTGATTTTATAGGAACAGAATGTTAGCATTTGAGAAAAGAATATTAAAGATGATGTAATCCAACACTCTCATTTAAAAATGATACAAGCTTAGAAAGGCAGCACATGGATTCCCCAAGGTCTCATGTGGGAGAACCTAGTCAAGAATTCAGGGCTTTGTTCATGATATCATTACTACAGTCATATTTTCACTCAATTCCAAAGCCTTTTACTTTTAACATCACAGTTACTATTATTATTTGTGTGTGTGTGTGTGTGTGTGTGTGTGTGTGTGTTTGGCTAAGCTCTTTCCAGTTATTCCAATCCAGTAATTTGGCAGATTTCCTTTAAACAAGAGTCATCAATTTAGGCAGCAGGCTTATGAGATACCACTAAAGCTATTAAGAAAAAAAAAAAATTAGCAAGGTCGCTCTCACTGAAAATGTTCAAGAATAGACACCCCAGTACCTGCAATATGTTATGTATATTCCCATTTTGCAGCTGCAGTAGAAGAATAAGTGGTTACCTTATTTTGCCTTCACCTATGCCCTTCATTCTGCTTATTGTGGGCTTTGAAATTGTATGCCATGTTCAAAGGTTTCTAAGTAGCCCAAGCTCACCATAATTAACTGGATAGGTTTAATAGGACTAAAAATGATGTTTCAGTAGCTGTGCCTTTTCATTAAACAACATTATTAAAAGTACAGCTAGCTTTGTTGAATTACGTTGGTTGTGGTACCCACTCCTTGTGAGGTATTTAGTGCTGTTTTTGCTAAGTAGCACTTGACAGTTTCCCATATATTAATAATGTTTCTTTAAATTGCTAAAATGCCCTCTTTCCTACCTTCCAATCAAGGCACATTTGTTCAAATATCAGATCATGCTTTATTTATGCATTCTTTCTTTCTTTTAAACACCAATACAATAAATGTTCTAACGGGCTGGGCCCTGAGTATGTATGCTGCAGCATAGACTCAGACCCTGCCCTAATTTGATGGGTTTTTAAAATATGATTACAGAGATGAGGTACGAGATTTTTGGAACTAGCAAATCTGATCATGTCACCCTTTTGCCCAGAGGTTTTCAGTGGCTTGCTTCCCTTTGGCTACAGGGTGAAATCACTTTCCCTTTGCATAAAATGGAAAGGCTTTCAAGACCTGGCCCCCTCTCTATCCAAGTTTAAGGCATACTCACTTAGTGTAAGAGGTCAAGGAAGGTCTCTGGCTTTAAACTGAAACCTGGAGGATGCGTAGGAGAGAGGTAGGCAAGGAAGTGGGGAGGGTTGAATGGGAATATTCCCAAGCAATGGAATGAGACTAAGTGAAGGTCTTGAGGTAAGATGGAATGTAGCAACTCCCCTGTTGCCTTCCTTACCCTGGATTGCTCATCTGAACCATAGGCTACAGAAAAAGATTTGAGTAACTATTTTTTCAGTTTTCCCAAGGATGATACATAATGAGAACCACGTTAGATGCTTAGGAGAGAGGTTAATTACATACAATGGATGCCTCGGGTTAGGCCCTACATCAGGGTTTTCAAGCTTAATTCTCTCTGGGAACTCTGGTTGAGAGAGGCTATGAGTATGGAAGATCACCACTGACAGGTCACAAATCCTTAAGCCTCTCCTCTGAGTTGGAGATTAAATCATCTCATTTTATCTCCAGTCTGCTTGGCAGTCTTAGAAATTTAGTGACAGGTGCCTGGTCCTTTTAACCCATTATATTTTGGCAAACTCTGAAGCTACTGCCATACTCCGTGCTTCACTGGTTTTCTTGTGCTTGGCCTAGTAGTACTTCCAGTCCTCTTGCCTCTACATTTTGGCCCTGCATCATGATGTCTTGCAGTTTACCTGAATACACTGTGTAGGCCACACTATCCCCACTGGTGCTGGAGCTAGAGAATTTGGGTCTAAAGGATGAGAAATGTCTACACACCCATGAAACAGAAGCCCTTGCTTAGTGGCAGCATTCTATTACCTCTAAATTCTGCTTGTATTCAGGAGAGAGAATGTCTGGGACCATTAAATACCTAAAAGTGAAAGAAGAGCTTCCTATCCAATGTCTAGCTCAGTCCCTATAACCCTTCTTAAAATAGACATTAGTATCTAGAACCTCCGGTTAGGGCTGCTCCATGGGTGATTGCCACAGCATATGGCCAAATAAAACCACTCAGAGACAAGATAAATATTCAGCAAAATTTTCCTGCCATTGAATCCCTCTTCCTCTCTACGATACCTATTTATTGTGAAATTCTGTTGGCTCTCCCTGTTATCTGTCCATAATTTGATTTTCTAAATCACCTAAATCTGTTATCAGAGGTTTTTTTTCTAAAATGTAAATCTGTCATGTCAGCCCTCTGCCCAGAGTGTTTCAATGGCTTCCCACTGGCTATGGAATGAAATCTCTCTCCCTTTGCATAACAGGGGAGGTCTTTCATGACCTGGATCCCTCTCTGTCCAAGTCTAAGGCCTCCTCTCCCCACCAACCCCTCACCCCTAGCAATTTATATTTTATAAAACCTGAACTGATTCCCACAGAATGGAATTGTGTGCTGTTATGGCTGTTTCTGTGCCTTTGCACACCCAGTCCATTCCCTTGGAATAGACTTACTTTTACCAGTAAAATAGGCGTATAAATTTCTTTCTACTAGGCTTCTGTGCTCCTGTAAAACAATTATTATATTATGATTATGTGCCAGTCTCCATTCTCTTTATAAGGTTTTTGAGGATGAATCTGCATCTTTTCGTGTTGTTTTACCCTCAGCCTCTAGTAGAGTGGTAAACACATCCATTCACTAAATATTTACTGCTTTAGGAACAGTAGAAAGAGTGGTAAACAAACAGGCAGGGCTCCTGATGGTAAAGAGTTTACATTCTAGTGTGTATATGTGTCTGGCACTAAACCAGTAAACCAATAAACATGATGACATCTGATAAGAGGTGGAGAGGAAATAGAAAGGATCAGATAGGGAATGGTGATGGCGGGGGCAGGGGGGGCAATCCTAATTTAGACAGGATTTCTAGGAAAACCTCACCGAGGAGGAGATATTTGAGCTAAGGTCTGAAGTATGAGAATCCAAACAAAGAGTTTGGGGGAATGTTCCAAGCAGAGGAAAAAACAAATGTAACAGACCCTGATAAGCGATGAATTTGATATGTTAGGGGAACTAAAAGGAGATCAGTGTGGGTGGAGCACAGTGTGGAGACAGGTTCAAGATGTGTTTAGAGTTCCCTAGTGGCCTAGTGGTTAGGAATCTGGGCTTTCAATGCCATCCCACAAGCCGCACGGCACGGCCAAAAAAAAAGAGATGTGTTTGGAGAGGTAGGTAGGAGCTGGATAATGTACACTTTTGTCCACCTTCAAATATTTCTTTAATTGGATGTGTCAGGTCTGGTCTAATTATGCATGTACACTGTATTGGCTGTCTTCACCCTCCAACATAGCCTTAGGATCCACTTCTCCCCAGTGCTGTTCCCACGGGGCCTGAAATCACTGCAATAAGAGTAAGAGTGTTAAACATTTCTCTCTTCGGTTTTATTTGTGGAATTTCACCAGATCTGGAAACATTAAGGAAATCAACTTGGCTTCAGTGTTTTTGGTCTTCTGAGCAGGTCTTTGACAGGAGCCATATCACAATGAATTCAGGATGATGTGAACAATGACTGCAGAGGAACAGGACCAAACACAGTTCAGAGACTTCTAAGTAATACTGAGATGGGAATTCTTTCATTTGCTCCTGCCTTTTGTCTTCATCTGAACCAGCAACCTGAAAAATGAAAGGAAAATTCCATAACCAGTTCACTGCCCAGCCCAGCAGAAAGTTAATGTAGAACCCAGGGCAAAGACCACGAATGAATGCTAGAAATCTTACTACGTTTTTCAGAGAAAGCAATTGAATTGTTTTTGTTTCTAATATGAGCAATGAAGGAAGTAACTGCTGATCTGAAGACTCTAAAAGGCTTCAGGCTATAGCAGTGAAGTGGACTACACAGTCTTCCAGCTGCCGCTGTTCACAACACTCTTGACAGTTAAAATATATCACACATTCTCTTGTCCTTTTAATGTAAACATTTACTGTTTAAAGTGGACTATAGAATCAAACCAAAATAGAAGGATACAGACTGAAATTTCAGAGGTGAAGCTAAACACTAGACTAAATTAAATAAAAGTAATTTGCAATCTAACTCATAGTTACATATTGTACATTACACTGTGTTTGTCCCTGGGAAAGATTAAACAGAGAGCTTTCATTGCTTGCTTTATTTTTACAACCTGTTACTAGAAGGGAATTTCATATAGAACAGGCAAAATTTTGAAGTAGAATAAAGTTAGAAAAAAATGGAAAATGTTTTAAGGTAAGGATAGACTCCTTGATGTGGATTTTCTTCTATGCTTGAGCATTGTCTAGAATCAAGAAAGTAATGCCATGTCTGGTTTTTGTTGTTGTTGATCTCCCTAGGAAAAACTCGACCTCCTTCTTTCTCTTCCCATTGGCATCTGGCCCAAGCCTTTACCTTCACCTCACAACTTTCTTTAAGTTGTATTAAATCTGAAAACTAAGAACCTTCCAAATGACCCACATTTGAATCCTGGGCCTACTCCTGGGCTGACTTGAGTAAGATACGGATTCTTAAAAAAAAAAAGGGGTATGAAACTTTGCTTAAAATCTCAGTAGCTAAATATGTGGCATTCTATAAAATGTTAATGTTAGACCCTATAAGAAATTCTGGTGTCCTTGAAGTTAGTTTTACCCTGAAAGGAAAAATTATAAATGAATATAGTTTCAAATTTGTTCACTTTTCTATTTTGCTTAAGATTTCTGTGCACAGCACAGAAATTTATCAAACTCCTTTCCTGGTGACAGTACATCATTAGATTACTTCAGTGAGTATTCAGGAGATTTTAATCTTATGAGTCATAAAATTCTTTTATTCCCCAAAGAATTTCCTGTGTCTGCCTGGAATTTCACGTCTTTGTAGTTTTAGCAGGACTCCTTGAAGCAGTTACTTTCTAAATGACTGTATTCTTGATGTCTGTATGTAATACCTGGGAGGCCGGGTCACAGATTGAGTCCTGTTTTTCAAGAAAATTGAAAAATGAATCCCTTTCACTGACTTACTCCTAGTGATTTTATTCAGAAATTCCCTTAAACTTTTTAACCTCTTCCTCTCATGATGAAGATGTTTTCACTTGCTGCTTATGCAGTTCCCAGTATTAACATTTTTTGCCCACTTAGGCCTGTTTTTGTCTGTTTCTGTGAATATCCTCCAGTGATTGGATGTTAGTGTGTTGCTCGCCTGTCCCATCAGGTTTTCATCACTCACTTGGTGTAAAGGAAAAGGAGATAGAGTTACAAATATATTGGACCATTTAGCAATTGAATAGAAATGCCTTTGGATATCCTTTTTCCTCCTCTTTTTTTTTTTCTTAGCTCTTTTTGAAGAAGGTGAAAGTCAGGTTATAGTGGAAAGCCAGAACCCATGTATGTTCCTGTTTGAAAAGTCCAGGGAAGTGAAGATGATACTTTTTGACATGTGAGTTTCAGAAATTCTTAGTGATTATTGTTAATACACACTTTGCTTATGTGAAGAGCTTCATCTGCTTGTGCATGTCTTTGTGTGTTTTAAAAGATAATGCCTAACTGTGTTCTGATAATAAATGGCAGCTGAACAAGCACAGAGGAGACTGAGGTCTGTCTGGATATGCTATTTGGCAAGAGTCATCTAGGATGGAACAAACGAAAAATGGAAGGCTAGTAGTACATCGACACTAACAAATAAATTATTCAGAAGTTGATTACTAGGAAATCTTTTACTAGACTTCAGTATGATTGGTGTCATTAAGGACAAATCTAGAATTTTATCCAAAAAGCTAGGTACTTATATATTTGTTTTATGGCTACTTTCTCATTTTTTAGCATAGGACTTAAAAAAATTTTTTAATCAATAAAAGAAGATAAAAGAATATATGTACCAGATTAATGTTTTACTTGGTTGGTTAATATATTATTTATTTTTAGAGTAGAGAAAAATCAATGCAGTGATTACTTGCTGTTCACATATATACAGAAAATGTAAGTCCTTGGAATGTAGCACACATTATCATTGCATAATCTATATCCATATGCTGTTTATAACAAACTGAAATGTTAGACCCATGAGAAAAGAACCAGATTCTGGCACAGGACAGTTTTGTGGTAAGGAGAGATGAATGGATTCCAAAAAAAAAAGAAAAAAAAATTGTTAAAAGCTTGATGGTTCCACAATAAAATAAGAGAGCTGAAATGGGGGTTTAGAGATGTATGTTAGCACAAACTGACATTTAAAACATTTAATTCCTTTCTTCATCTGTATTCTCCTTCAGCTCTTCTGATCCTGACTTAGGTAAATGAATTGACTCATACCTTCTTAGCAGGTAAAGATAGGAACAAAGATGTCTGGCACTGTAACCTCTCCCCAACCTCTTACCCCATCCCCTTGTGTGGCTTTTCTTTAATAGTTGTTTTTCCTAACAGTTAGAGGCAGATCTGTACCAGTCAGTGATGCCTTGGTTGGAGCTTGTTAGCTTAATTGCTGTATTTTGCTAATGATGCCAGGGCTACATGTTTGATTGCCAATGTGAGTATTTTCATACAGTGAAAAAGGCCTTTGTCCAAACATATATTGCTCCCCTCACCTCTTCTTATATAAGTTTGAGATAAGGAGATTTGTGAATATGAGAATGACTCAGTAAAAATATATTCTGAGCCATTAAGATGGCCATTATTAAAACAAAACAGAAAATAGTGAGTGTTGGAGAGGATGTGCAGAAGTTAGAGTCTTTGTACATTATTGGTGAGAATGTAAAAGGGTGCAGCCAGTGTAGAAAACTGTATGGAAGTTCTTCAAGAAATTGAACATAGCAATTCCACTTCTAGATATATACTCAAAAGAACTGAAAGCAGAGAATCGAACAGATGTTTGTATACCAACGTTCATAGCAGCACTATTCACAATAGCCAAAAGGTGGAAACAACTCAAATGTCCATCGAAGGATGAATGGATAAACAAAATGTGGTGTATACCTAAAATGGAACCTCATTCAGCCTTAAAAAGGAATGAAATTCTGATACATGCCACAATATGGATGAATCTTGAGTACATTATACTGAGTGAAATAAGCAGACACAAAAGGACAAATACTATATGGTTACGCTATGTGAGGTACCTAGAATAGTCAAATTCATAAAGACCTAGAGTCATAGAGACAGAAGTCGAACGGTGGTTAACAGGGACTAGGGGGTGTGTGGGGCGGTTGCTTAATGGGTACAGAGTCTCAGCTTGAGAAGAGGAAAAAGTTCTGGGAGATGGATGGTGGTGATGGCTGCCCCAAAATGTGAATATACTTAGTGGCACTGACCTGTACACCTAAAAATGATTAAAATGGTAGATTTTATGTTATATATATTTTACCACAATAATTGTGTGTGTATAAATATAGAGAAAAAACACACTCTTGTGTGTATCCTCTTAATACTCTTAACACTACTTCAATTCTGATACCAGGCATGTGGGTTTCCTATACATCAAGCAATTCTGAAATGCCAGCTGGGTGTCCTACAACTTAATTCTAAGTGTCAGAGGCTGGTTAAGGGCTCAGCCGCACAAGACGGCCTCTGCTCCCTACTTCCAGACACTAGTTGCAAGGCCAGGTTGTCACTTGTACTTCTGACCGACCTATGGATATAAATTGAGGGTTTCCAAGACCCCGTCCTCAGGTTTGATTAATTTGCTGGAGTGGCTCACTGAATTCAGGAAAACAGTTTACTTACTAGATTACCAGTTTGTTATAAAAGTATATAACTCAGGTCCAGCCAGAAGGAAGAGTTGCATAGGGCATTTACGTGGGAAGTTGGTGAAGAGTTTCCAATGCCCTCTCCTCAAGCACCATTCTCCCAGCACTTCCACATGTTAATCAACTGGAAGCTCTCTGAACCCATCCTTTGAGTTTTTATGGAACTCAATCTTCAGCGCCTCTTTTCACCCAGGAGGTTGAGGAGGTCTAAACCTCTAATCAAGTGGTTGATTCCCCTGGCAACCAGCCCACATCCTTAAAAAGTCACCGTATTAACATAAACTCAGGTGTGGTTGGTTGAAAGGGGCTTGTTGTGAATAACAAAAGACACCTTCCTTGCTCTGATCACTTAGGAAATTCCGAGAGTTTTAGGAGTCTGCCAGGAGGGGGCCAAAGACCAAATATATGTTTCTTATTATAAATCACGATATCACAGTCTACCTCCTGGTCTTCAAACATTGATCCCTTACAGCAAAACAATTATAAAAGTCAAAAGGTACTGACATATTACTAGAATCCCATTGTGTCATTAATAATTATCCAGTCCATCACTATAGCATATGTAAATGTGGTCCAGGGAGAGGCCACATAGGTTTGCATACTTCCACTGGAGATCTTGTCAGGAACGGGAATGAAGACAAAATATATATTTCTTGTTATAAATCACAGTATCACAATATATAAATATACATTATCTAATGCTATTTACCATCACTTTTATTTAATAGTAGTTATTTTTAAAAGTCCTATACAAGAATTTCTTCAAACCATCATTAACTAGAGATTAAAGAGGAGAAAGACTTTGAGGTACAATGGCAAGATGAAAAGACATCTGTTCCTCCCATACTCTACCAAATTCCAATTAAAATAACTAAAGCAATGTAAAAGAATTTTTTTAACTTTGAGAATTACTGCCAGATAAGGAAGATTAGGATGAAATTAATGGATGATATTAAGGGAAGATTTATATACCACCATGAGAAAGTGGTATAGTTGTAAGTTAGGGTGATCCTGTCAGAACCCGAATAATACTTCTGAAGTTGGAGAGTTGAGAGCTTAGAGGCCAGGTTAGTGCTGGGGACAGGTGGGGAGCTTTCCATTTTGGAAATACTTTCACCACTGTGGAACAACTATATTGAGAAGCAATTGAGTGCAGAGGTCTAAAGGCAATTATCACACAACATAGGTAAGGATTTAGTCCTGTCCTTTCAGGGCCAGACAGTAGCTAGCAACCAGATGGACACCAGACGTAGTCCCATCGTGTACATGGAAAGGAGGTCAGACCAAAGAGTAAATTACATGTGGAAAAAATGTTCCTTGGCATAAAAGATTTGCCAAACACAGTGAAAGGTGTACAGGGACAAATGTCCCCAATGAGGACAACTGGTAACACGTGCTCCCTCCTATTTCCCTCAGTGGACTGCATTGCTGGCCTGGTAACAGAATTGTCCTCCAAGTCCCAGTTACCCTCACCAGAAATCTTGAAGGTCAAATTTCAGTAGTTTTGAAGTGGGTCTTCTCTTTACCCATCACATGCCGAACAAGACTTTGGCTGCACACTGCCATGCCCTCACACAGCCTGCAGACCTGGGCACTGTCACTGGGGTGTTTTGGAGTATTTCTAAATGTCGTCACACTTCTGCTTTACTGATAATACTTCTCAAAGGTTGTTGTATGAGGCTGATAGTTTTCCTCACTGAAAAAATATTCTTTGCTTTTTTCAAAAACTTATTTTATTTCATTTGATTTCTGCTGAAGGAAATCTTTCTCTGCATCTATGCTGCTTCCTTGACCAGAGTCTGCTTTTTGGCCTTTGCTTTTGTTTCTCTAAAAGATATTCTCTTGGATCCATACACCGCAGCCTAACAACAGATACACTCCACTTGTATCACCCTAGCTAGATGCAGCATCTCAGGCTTTTTGGGTTACCTTATCTGCAGGGAGAAACTTGATCATTTCCCTAGATTCTTTTCAGAGACTGGCATATTCTTTTGAAAATCTTCAGTAGTGAAGAATCTTTGCTCTTTGAGGTGCTTACTTTTTCTAAGTATGGTCAAATTAACCTTGTAGCAGTCTTACGTGGAATCTTCTTTGATTTAAAGTTTACTTATTTACAGTGTGTGGGGTCCACTCTCTCCTTTTTTGAAAATTGGGCAAATGGATTCTTACTGTCTACTGTGTACCCACACCTGTGAGCTGTACCTACACATCCATGTCAACATCTGACTTCAAGCTCTTGGCTCCATCCTCTGAATTTGGTCCTGCTTCTTTGGAATTGGCATTCCTACTGTGATCTTTCTGTCCTGACTCTGGTATCATCTCTAGGATTTGGCCTTGATCTGCTCTTCTCACTCTGTTCTAGTATATCTTTTTTTTTTTTTTTTTTTTTTTTTTTTTTTGTGGTATGCGGGCCTCTCACTGTTGTGGCCTCTCCCGTTGCGGAGCACAGGCTCTGGACGCGCAGGCTCAGCAGCCATGGCTCACGGGCCCAGCCACTCTGCGGCATGTGGGATCCTCCCGGACCAGGGCACGAACCTGTGTCCCCTGCATTGGCAGGTGGACTTTAAACCACTGCACCACCAGGGAAGCCCTAGTATATTCTTTAGAACAACTGCCCAGTATGCAGATAGCTTAAAATCTAGCGGACTATACAAATAGTTTAATGTCTGGTTGGGAAGATAAGCCTAACATAATAAAACAACAGACAGTAATTTAAAGTGTCATTGAGTAGGTTTCAGGTTGTATAATAGAGTTGTTAAGTGCCATATACATTCAGAAATAGTGGAGAATAACTATAGAACACTTCACGGAACATACAGGACTTCAACAAGGTATTAACAAATGGTTGAGATTTGGAGATAGCAAAATTCCAGTCAGGTGAAAGAGCATGAATGAAGGAAGAATGTGGTAATGAGCCTGGGCATATTGATGAAACCATAAAAATACTCCTTAACATACTCCATCTTTTTGATAAATGAGATTGCAAATAGGGGGCTATGGGACAACAAATAGTAGAACTGGGAAGTGATTTGGGCAGGGAGAGCCTTCTGTCTGGGAAGCCAATTAAATATTGTCTAGGTAGAAAAATTTCTAGATAGAAAATAGAAAACTCACTATTTTCTGTCAAAATTTCACCACCAAATTTTGATGGTGGCTGAGGAATGAGGAAGAAGGGATGGAAATTAGAGAGAGTAGTAGTCATAGTAGTTAATGACCAAGTAGATGTGGGAGTACAACAGTTGAGTTTTGAATATCGGTAAATAAAACAATGGTGATGCCATCATCAGAGGCAGGAAAATGTATGTAAGTCAACATTCTGATTTGTTATTTCAATCCAGTTACTTTTGTTTTATAAGAGTTATAAGATAACTCTTTCTGACTCTTTGCACTTTCCTGTTTAAAATTTTAGTTATTTCTTCTTCATCTTTTGGCCAAGACCAAATCTATATTTTAAACTGTTTTTTATATATTTCAGGACTATTTTGAGTTTACTCCTTAGCTTTCTCTTTGCCAGACTACATAATCCTAGGTACTCATTTCTTTAACCATTTGTATAGGCCATTTTAAAAAACCTTTTTATTGCATTTGTGATTATCTTCTGAATCCTTTTCATTTATCCACATATCTCTCTGGATGTTAAATTCAGATTTGGTCATAATACTTCATTATAGTTACAGCCTGAGCAATATTGATTTTGATTAAAGAATAGTAAGTACACCGGGCTTCCCTGGTGGCGCAGTGGTTGGGAGTCCGCCTGCCGACGCAGGGGAGATGGGTTTGTGCCCCGGTCTGGGAAGATCCCACATGCCACGGAGCGGCTGGGCCCGTGAGCCATGGCTGCTGGGCCTGTGCGTCCGGAGCCTGTGCTCTGCAACGGGAGAGGCCACAACAGTGAGAGGCCCACATACCACAAAAAAAAAAAAAAAAAAAAAAAAAAAAAAGAATAGTACACCAAGTTTCCTAAAGTGTGTACACCTGTTTATTCATAGCAGTATAGTGTTACACTACACTGATGAGCCAGGTTCAGGTCCTCATGTTTCCTGGAAAGCGCTTTGAAAGATTTTGGTAACATTTTGTGAAAGTTTCTAGGAAAGTGTTGATGGACTTCTAGGCAACATTCCTCCTCCTCTGAAAGGTAAAGGTTTCTGATAAGAAAGCAATTTATCAAGGTGGCAGTAAAAGATAAGGCAGGGTTAGTAACCCAAAGTCTGTGAAGTCCTGAAGTTTTAGTATATGCATTTGGATTAATAGTTTTCTGGAGGGGGTCCAGATATTTCATCCATTTTTCAATAATTCCCAATAACCTCAGGAAGTAGATTTTTTAAAATTTCAAATTACAGAATAAGAAAATGAGGCTCAGTGAAGTTATATTACTTGTCAGAGATTTCACAGATAGCAAGTTGTAGAGCTGGGATTTGAACCTAGTTTTGTTTGTGTGTGTGTGTGTGTGTGTGTGTGTGTGTGTAAACTAAACTTCAAATTCCATGCTTTTCCCACTTAATACATCCTACTTAGTCAAAATGATTCTATTCTATCACTTTGCTGTACACCTGAAACTAATACAGTATTGTAAATCAACTATAGTTCAAGTGAAAAAAAAAGATTCTGTTCTAGGAAAAGTCATGGTAGTCAACCCAGGGAGGATTGAGAAGTTTCAAAGCAGTGTCCATGGAATACTCAGGCATAGGTTTTAAATCAGGAGTTCTTAGCTTGGGGTCTTTGGATTGAATTTAGAGGGTCCATGAATTTGGATGGGAAAAAAATTCCATATTTATTTTCACTAACCACAGTTTCTATCAGTTATAAATGTAGGTAACAACCCACAGTAGTATTTGTGACTTTATCACCAATAGAAATCATAGATATTTTCATATCATATTACAGCTGTCAACAGATACCTCAAAATAACATTTATACTCATAAATTCTTTAAAATTATGGCAATTACTAGAGCCACGATTAGAGCTTGTTATTTAATGTGTCAATAAAAAGAGACATTTATTACTATATCATAAATTTGCGGCTTGTTTTTTCAGTGTTTGGATAACACTATTTATTTCTTCTTTCCATGTATTTCCTCTCATGCATTTAAAAACATTATCCTGAGTGGTCCATAGGCTTCACCAGACCTCCAAAAAGCCCATGGAACAAAAAAAGTTTAAGAACTCTTGCTTTGGGTATTATATCATCATTTCATAATTTCCAAAGGTTTTTTTTTTTTTTTAGTGCACTGAGCATGGGACATGAAGCTCAGGATTTCATACATATAATATTAGTTATTGAAAAGAACATTTACAAAAATCATAAATCATCTGGTGAATGTGGACTTTTGGCTTTCAGGAAATGTTTGTAACTTCTTACTATTTTCTTTCTTTTCATCACTACTTATATTCTGTCATAGCCTCTCTCAACTTGACAACTCTCTGGGCTGCCTCAGAGAGTTTTGTTGCAGGAAGGGGAACATCTTCCAGGACCTGAGAGTTGGCTCGTCTAACACTCGGAAGTGAATTGTCTGAGGACACACACGTGCTGACAAAGCAAGAGACTTTATTGGGAAGGGGCGCCCAGGCGGAGAGCAGCAGGGTAAGGGAAACCAGGAGGACTGCTCTGCCATGTGGCTTGCAGTCTTGGGTTTTATGGTGATGGTTTTATTAGTTTCTGGGTTGTCCCTGGCCAATCGTTCTGACTCAGGGTCCTTCCTGGTGGCACACGCATTGCTCAGCCAAGATGGATTCCAGTGAGAAGGATTCTGGGAGGTTTGTAGGACATATGGACTGGCTTCTCCTCTCTCCTTTTGACCTTTCCCGAATTATTCCGGTTGGTGGTGGCCTGTTAGTTCCATGTTCCTTACCAGGACCTCCTGTTGCAAGATAACTCGTGCAAATGGTTACTATGGTTCTGGGCCAGGGTGGGCGGTTTCAGTCAGTGGTTCCCCTAACAGTTTGGTGTAGTATTTAAGAGCAAGGACTTGGAGACAAACTTAGATTCACATGCCAGCTTCACCACTTAATAGTGCATGGTAAAGTGACCTTGTAGAAGATACATAATAATTTTTAAACCTCAGTCTCTCTACCTGTAAAATGGGAATAAATAGGGTTGCTGTGGGGTATATATAAGACAAGAAATGTAAATCACTTAACACAGCATCTGACAAGTAATAACAATAACATTCATTGAAGATGGTCCTGAATATGGCTTGCTACCCTTATATTCTCCATTCTAGCCTGTCTGAATCTCCTGAGCTAAATAGTGATGGGAATCTTGGGTACATGGAGGATTTCTCTTATTCTTATCCTCTTATTCCCTTAGCAACATCTGGCAGCTCATCTGCATCTGTACTTACACCATCTGCAGGACTACCAGCTTCTGGATTACTTTAATAACAAGTCCTGAGCCCAAGTGAGCCAACAAAGAATAATAACAACACATGAAAGGGAATCCAGCACCCAGACAGGATCAATCAAAACAAATAGACACATATCTGATGAAATAGAACTTCTGGAGGAAACAGATGACAACTAAACCAAACAACAATAAAAAACAACTGTGATGACATTGGTTGCCTAATATATTCATACTTTTTATTTAGGACAGAGTGACTCCCTCTGTGAATAGTAATTGATCTAAGCTAATCATAAAATTGAATTCCCCTTGTCAGTGATTGATTTCAGCTTGGACAGGTACCCGTTCCTGATCACTTGCATCTCAGGGGAAATCTGATTGGAGGTTCCTGGTAAAAGTTTTCCTCACTGATAAAAAGAGACACACTGGTTGAAGTGCTCGCATTTTCACTAATGCTATCATATCTGCCTGTGGTGTCTGGAATTGCTGCAGCCATTGTGTGACCTTGAGGGGAAACATCACTGACACTGTAAAGGAGGGTAGAGAGGAAAACACCTTGGCCTTTATGAGGTAGTTGTGCCACTTATTTGACCAACAAGGAACCACCTAAATATAAACTCTTGCTGTGAGAATTAATAATGCCTTTATTTTTAAAGCCACTTTTATTTGTGTCATTTCTTTCTTGCAGTTGAAATATCCTATTTGATACAATTGAAGAAATTCATGTCCAGCCCCCCAAAAAGTGGAGATTTGAATATATCATGATTTACCAACTAAACAGTTCAGTAAAAAGTGAATTGTAGGAAGCCACTGCTGAGACCCAAATTGGAAGAAATATCTAAAAGCACATAGTAAATTTTACATAAAGAGGTCTCTATCATGAAGGAAAAATTAAGAGACTTGGATGATAGCTCCAGGAGACTTAACATGTAAATAATGTTAAAAAAAATTTTTTTTCTCATTTAAAGAAAAATTCAATTCTGTGAGGGGAAGGAAAATGTCTTTTTCCTCTGTTCTTCTAAATTCTCAGCTGAGACTCCTACAACAAAAGACAGATTAACAAGAGAAAAACAAATTTATTTAATGTGTTTTACATGACACAGAAGGTTTCACATTGCCAAAATCTTGGCTGTCTGTGCACCAATGCCAAATAGAAATATAGAGACAGAGTTATGGAGGAAGAAGAAAGTGTGGCTTTATTTCTTTGCCAGGCAAAGAGGGAACACAGTAGGCTGGTGCCTCAAGAACTGCCCCCCTCCCCCCTGCACTGGGGGATAGGGAGAGGTTATATAGTCAGGGGTAGTGGTCAGAGGTATGAGATAAGGATCAAGGCAGCAACAGTCTTGCATTCTTCTTTCTTCTGCACAGTATCAAAAGGGTGTTGCTGACAAGATTAGGGCATGTGCAGGTTCTCAGGTGGTCTGGGTCTCCTAATCTTGATAAGATTCTCTGGTCCCTTTAATCTTGCCTCAGGTGGTTTCAAGGCTGCTCCTTCCTTGATTAGCAACTGTTTGAATCTGCCCTTTGGAACTCAGGGAAGGTCATGGAGGCTGCAGTCTTGCCTGCAGAAATGGGGGAATAAAAAGGCCTCCGTGGGCTTCCCTGGTAGCGCAGTGGTTGGGAGTCCGCCTGCCAATGCAGGGGACACGGGTTCGTGCCCCGGACCGGGAAGATCCCACATGCCGCGGAGCGGCTGGGCCTGTGAGCCATGGCCGCTGAGCCTGCGCGTCCGGAGTCTGTGCTCCGCAACGGGAGAGGCCGCAGCAGTGAGAGGCCCGCGTACCACACACACACACAAGAAAAGGCCTCCGTGCCCAGGAGCCCCACAGGGCCCTGCTCAGCATCATTCATAAGGAGACAAAGACCCAGAAAAGCAGTTCAACTTGAATGTTTTCACGCTAGGTTTGATGAAAAGTGGAGAGTCTTGGGAAAATGTGATAGGACAAAAAAAGGATATGAGTCCAGTGTAGTAAATTGGGGAAAACAGCAAGGCCTGTTCCTTTTGATTCCTTTTATTCTTTTCCGAGTCTTGGAGATAAGGATATTCCTTTTTTTCTAGGTCTAGGGTGGGCACTTCTCACGTGAAGGTTTTATTCAGACAGGAAGGGGACAGGGTACAACCTTTAAAAGAATGACATAGCCTTTGAGGACACAACATAAACTGGTTAGAACCAACTACGTCCAAGATGGTGGACAAGTTGACTTCCGGTAGACCTTGAGCCTCTTATACTCTCATTGTAATACATCAGCATCTAAATGACACACCCACAGGCACCATGACAGTTCCGAGGCCAACCATAAAAGGCCAAAAAGAGGGTGGTGACCCAATTCCTGGAAATCTCCACCCCTTCTCCAAAATAGTTGAAATAATCCTCCCGCTCATTAGCCTATGAAATTACCCAGCTCATAAAAACCAACCATTCCATATTTCGGGGTCTTTCACCTTCTGAAATGGCCCACACTCTGTCTGTGGAGTGTGTTTCTCCCAAAGCCACTCTCACTTTCTGAGACCTCATTCTGTCTATGGAATGTGTATCTCTCTAAATAAACCTGCTGTCACTTTACTGTGGCTCACTCTTGAATTCTTTCCTGCACAAAGCCAAGAACCCACACTTGTCAGCCTGTCCCAGGGACTCGCCTGAGGCCTGGGACGTGACCATCCTCTTGCACCCCACTTTTCCCTGCAACATTATGACCTGCTTCAGAAGAAGGTCATACCATTTCTCAAATTCCTTCAGCTTAAAATATTCAATACGCCAAGGTGCCACATTCTGAGGTAGCACATCCTGTACTCCATCACCTGCAGATAAAACAGGCTTACCAAATTGCATGTAGGACTAATGAGAAAGCATAGGTACCAAAAGCCTTGCTTGATGCTTCAGGGATAAAGAGAAAATTTTATAAGCTTCCAAATTTACAATAGCACTCTCAGATTAGCCTTAGATTTCTCAACCCTGGAACCTAGAAGATGGTAGGATAACCTGCTTAGAAGGGGAGAGAAGGAAAGTGAAAGTTTTCAAAGGCTTTATGTCACGTGAGTGGGAGGAAGGGGAAGCAGGAAAGGGAGGCTATAGCATCTTGATAAGGAAAATAATGGGTCTTTGTGGAGGAAATTGTATCCTGTATATAGTATATTGTTTATAGTAGATAATTCTGTTTGTGAACACAGAGAAAGAGAGAGTGACTTAATAAGGGGAAAAAATGGCTAAATAGGAATTTGATCTAAACAGCAGAAACAAGGGGGAAAACACAACAAAAAATAAATAGTAAATGTAAAGAAAGATGAAACTAGATAGTTATGTTACTTGTTAAATCAAATATGCATGGACTGAATTCCCCCATTAAAAGACAGAGATTATCAGAGACTGAGTTAAAATCTAGCTACTTGCTACTTAGAAAAACAAAGTGTAAAGAAAGCTTGACAGGGAATTCCCTGGCGGTCCAGTGGTTAGGATTTGACGCTTTCGTTGCTGGGCTTGGGTTCAGTCCCTGGCCTGGGAACTAAGATCCTTCAAGCCGCATGGGGTGGCCAAAAAAAGAAAAGCTTGACCATAAAAAGATTGTCAAGAAGATACTAGATCAAAGCAAACAAAAAGGAAAGTAGAGATGGCCATATTACTATCAAAGTAAGAATTTAAACTAAAAATCACAAAAGGATAAAGAGGCAAATTATGCGATAATAAAAGTATAGGGCAATCATAAACCTGTAGGTATAAAATAACATAGCTAAATATATAAACAAGAATCTTAGAAATGAAAGAAAACAATTTAAAAATACAGAGTTATAGTGGATAACTTCACTATGTCTCTTTCAGATTGAGACATGTGAGTAGTCAAAACTAAATAAGGAGATAGATTAACCAAATAATGCAATCAATAAACTATTTAGCAGATATGTAAAGTATCTTTTAAATTTTAAAAGTCCCTCAAATAACAAATATAATTTTGTATTTTCATGGAACATTAAAAAATAGATCATGTACTTGACCATAAAGAAAACATTAATAAATTTTAGAAAGCAGTGACTTTTACAGCCATATGTTTAAGATAATCCAATGAAATTAGAAATAAATATCTAACTCTATGTGATACCATGAACATTATACTTAGGGGAAAATTTATAACCTTGAATGCCTTTATTATTAAAGAAAAAAAGATGAAAAACAAAGGAATTTTATAAAAAGAACAATAAAAATCCTAGGAAGACAGAACAAAGATAAAAGTTGAAATTAATGCAATAGAAAACATTAAACAATTATAGAAAAAAATAAACAAATTCAAAGTTCATTTTTTTGAAAGACAAAAAATAAGATTAGTTTATAATCTATAATGAACCTGTTTAGGGAAGAAAAGCCCAAGCAGTAATGTTTATGAAAAAGAAAACCTTAAGTGATACTTGCCTTTCCTGATATAAGAACATGCTC
This sequence comes from Mesoplodon mirus, assembly GCF_964341445.2. NCBI lineage: Eukaryota > Metazoa > Chordata > Mammalia > Artiodactyla > Ziphiidae > Mesoplodon > Mesoplodon mirus. The sequence continues at coordinate 68,286,728 of NC_138987.1, forward strand.
TAAAGCCACCATAATAAAATTATATTTGCATATAAATAGACAAGTACATCAGTGGAACAGACTTGAGAATCTATAAATAGATATCAGTTAAACATGGTATTTCAACTTAGTCAAGAATGGACAATTTAAAAATTGTTGATGGCCCAGTTGCTCTTCTATTTGGAAGAAAATAAAAGTGAAATATTATCCCATATTCTAAAAGAAATTACAGACTGATTAAGATCTAAATGCAAAACAAAAAAATAATCCTAGGGCCTCCCTGGTGGCGCAGTGGTTGAGAGTCCGCCTGCCGATGCAGGGGATACGGGTTCGTGCCCCGGTCTGGGAGGATCCCATATGCCGCGGAGCGGCTGGGCCCGTGAGCCATGGCCGCTGGGCCTGCGCATCCGGAGCCTGTGCTCCGCAACGGGGGAGGCCACAACAGTGAGAGGCCCGCATACCGCAAAAAAAAAAAAAAAAAAAAAAAAAAAAATCCTACAGAAAATATAGGATGCCATGTGTATAGTCTAGAGGCAGGGAGCTCTTGTTAACCAAGACCAGGATCCCAGAAAGTGCAAAAGAAAGGGTTAGACATATTTGACTGACAAAATCATAAACAAAGTCAATACAGAAGCAACAGATATGGAAGAATAATTACAATGCAACGGCCTGAATTAATATCTGCAATATACAAAGAACTGTTACCAATTGTGAAGAAAAACAACAGCAACAAATAACCCTATAGAAAAAAAGGGCAAAAAATATGAAGAAGATACAAGTCCCAGAAAAGCAGATAGCCAACAAACATTAAGAGCTGTCTATATTGCAGATAGTCAGTGAAATACAGATTTTGCTTAAATGAGCTACTGGCAATAATTTATTGGAAATTTTAAAAAGCTGCAACACCTGTTGTTGATGGAGGTTTTGAAGAAAAGAGTATTCAACTGTCTTTATTATGGAAAGCCATCTAGAACTACCTTCTAAACACAAAAATACATTTGCCCTTTGACCTAGCAGTCTTATCCCTAAGAATCTATCCCATTAGAAGAAAAAGTCTACCAGATGTAGTAGCATATGTGCAAGGTTGTTATTGTGTATATTTCATAGAGGAAAAACAATTGGAAACAAAGTCATTCTTGTCATTTGGCAGATGGTTGCAAAGTGGAATATTATGCAGCTGCTAGAACACTTATGTTTATGTGTATGTAGATACTTATGATTTTGTAAGGCTATAGGAACATGGACAAAAATGTAGAAGAACCCTTATTAGATTGTTAATGTAGGTTTCCTTGTAGGATGAGGAATGGGGACAAGAAAATAGGGAAAAAAAGGTTGCACTCAAAGTATGTAGGGTATAGTCACATTTATGCATTTGTATATGGTTAATAAATATGTGTATGATATCTTTAAAAAGTAATAGGAGCTAAGCAACAAGGCATTAAAAGAGTAATAACATTAAGATATCTTGGAGGGCAGAAACCCAGAGCAATACCTGGAACTGAGCAAAGAGTTGAGATTGAGAGTTAAAAATGATTTGTGTCGAGAGCCATTACAAATAAAAATGCACAAAAATAAAAACTATTAATTATCAGAGAGCTATTATACTGGATCTTGATTTACACCTCAAGTCAAAGTAGATGATTTTTTAAAATCTTTTGTATAGCACCAGACCTTGGCGAAATTTCCCAAGGGAGTTTTCTAATATGGGAAGTGTAGTTCAAATTTATTTTTACCTAGCCTTTAAGACCACGATTTTGGCGATTATTTAATAATACATGGTGTAGACTTTAATAGTACATGGTTGAGTGCTTTATGTGTATGGATGCTTACTACACCTTCTAAAATATTTTATGTTACCCAAATGGGCAAAAAATCAAAGAAATTATGTAGGTACTCTGGTATAGTGACATAAGAAATAATAAACGCTTGAGAGGTGATCTTTGTCAAAAATGTCTGAAATATATACATTGATTTATTGTGATATCATTTTCACAATTTTTGTTAATACTTTCTTCATCTTCAATTTGGTTCACTTATTCAACAAATATTTATGTAATGCCTGCTCCGTACTAAGTAGCCAACTCTTGCACCTGCACCTTGCATCATTTACGACTGGTTTAGTGAGGTAGGACTTATATATTACTGCACAACTGGCAGAATGATACATCACCCTATAGCTCATGCAATATATACTATGGATGTGCTTGGATCTTTATGGAATTTTACTCATTTGTTTCTTGGTCATGATGGTCCAGTGCCAAATTAAAATATGTGTGCAGTACCATATCCTCTTCAGTCGAATTCATTTATCTGAAGTTCAGCTTTCTTCATGTGATGACATCTAACTCTTTAATGCATTAAGCCTGTCAGTGGTCAGAATCAAAGCCACTGAAGCTTTCGAGTTGCAAGGCCACTTGTACCCATAGCTCTTGCTTGATACAGGACCTTGGCTCCATGGACTGTATTAGTTTCAGCTTTCTGAGGTACTCAAAGTACTGTTGATATGAGGGATGTTAGGTGGGTTACCTTCATAGAGGTCTCTAGAATGTAGGTAGCAGTTTGGAATGGGGAGAAAACTGTCAGCCAGGTGCCAAAATCTTCAATAAACATTAGTAAGTGACCTAGAGATTCTATAACTAAATCTATAATAAAGATTTTTGTAACTGTGTATTTTAAAACCAAAGCAATATTTTTAAATTCCAGATTTCCAGAGTGACAAGAATGTATATAGAAGGTTCACTCAAAGCATGCCAGGCAGGCATCCTTCTAGGAGCTTTGAATGCACTGGGAACAAAACAGCTATCTCCACCCACAGGGAGCTTACATTTTAGTTGGTGGAATACAGACAAGAAACAAACAAACCCAAAAAACATTATAAACAGTCAGTTATAGCATATTGGAACATAATTAAATATATGAAAAGGAAGAGCTAAGTAATGGGGATTGGGTGTTGGCAAAATATTTCCTTAAAGGATTTTTTTTTAATTGTATTTTATTTTTTTATACAGCAGGTTCTTATTAGTTATCTGTTTTATACATATTAGTGTATATATGTCAATCCCAATCTCCCAATTCATCACACCACCGCCACCCCCATCCCCCGCCGCTTTCCCCCCTTGGTGTCCATATGTTTGTTCTCTACATCTGTGTCTCTATTTCTGCCCTGTAAACCGGTTCCTTAAAGGATTTTTAAAAGAATGAATAGTTATCAGAGTATGCCTTGATTTGATGTAGTTTGCTTCATGTCTTTCTGAAGCAATTTATTTTAAAATTTTAATATATTAGGGAATGTACAGTGTTTGATAAATTGCTTCAATTTTGCCATGTGTCTGCTACAAAGGGAAAAACATCTTTTGTCATGTAAACAACTCTAAGTAATCATTTTGTTCTAGATTATTTGTGCTTAATAGCTTTTTTGAGCAATCTGTTTCAAAATACTTTTTCAAGATGGGTTGTCAGAAATTTAAATTGTAGTAGATGAACTAAGTTTTGACATGTCATAAAAAGGTGATGCAGTAAAGGATCATAGATTTATGAAAACAAGGAAATATTTTATTTCATATTGTGGTTACTAAAAGTTTATAATAGAATAAAGCTCTAAAGCCTATTCAGAAGTTTAGAGAGAGTTTAGTTAGAGAAAAATATCAGGAGAAAATTTAGAAAAAAAAAAGAATTTCATGACTTAACTCCCTCTTAGAAATAATCTTCCATTTTTATCAGGCACATATATATTTGAGAGGAAATATTCTGAAATTTTTGATAGTTGCCCAACTAAAGACTGTGAGTGATAGTTTGACAGTCCCAAAAGATGCTATGTAGTGAATAGACCCAATTCAGGACTGCAGTTGAATGGAACATTATGTCACTTTTAGTCTGGATTGCATGTCACTGAGAATAAAATCTGTATTTCTTTGAATTTCCCCATTCTGTATCCCTCCTGGAATTCTTAAGGTCAGTTAAGCACAGTAAATAATCTTCACTCAGCAAGCAACCCAAATCACCATCTTCCTGTTCAATGTAGCTAATAAATTCTAAGCAAACTCTAAACTCTTCCTAATGGATGCCTCACTGGACTGAAGAGCTTTTGGAAGCAAAATAAAATAATTATCTAAAGTTGAATGTTTTTGGATCAAGGTTACTAGGTCAACACTAAGTTTAAAACCAGTTTGAGAGACATTTTTTAATGGCACTTAGAAATTATGGCTGAAGGTCAGGCTGCTGCATGTGATATTGCTCAGATCCTTTGATGCTAAAGGTCTACAACTGACTTATGTGTAAGATATATTTTTTAAAATATTAACTGTGATTTAAAGTAGCAAGAGACTGTTCAGGCCAGGGGAAATAAAGTCCCTCTCCCCGGTTTTTTGGTTGAAGCAGTTTGAGTTCAGTAATTTTATTGAACCTGAAAAAAATTAACAGCTGCCTCCACAAAGGGAAATAGGGAAGCTTTCCTCTGTCAATTCCTGCTTAGGAGTTTATGAGATATTTTGAGACTGTAAGAAAACTGTGGATGAAATCCACACCAATTAGAGATCTTGTGTGTTTGGAACCATTTAAAAATGCTGTGCAGGGCTCAAAGGAATTAGTAAAGCCTGCTGCAGTGCAGCTACATTATTAATCTCCAAAGAGAATAGATACCAGATGTTCACACTGCCCAAAGGACACCTCAGTGTTCTTGACAGCTTTTAGTCATGTTGTCCTTTCACAAATGCAAATGCATGAAATCCTTATGGGTGACAAGGCTATGTGGCTTCTACATATGAAATTATTAATAATCAGTTTGAATAACTGTGCTATTTTTGATAGGCAGGAAAATAATCATATTATATTAAATTTGATATTTGTAAAAAATTGCCTAAAGCAAAATAGTAGAAATTCTTCATCTACTTTTTTTTTTTTTGATCAGCCTAGTGATAGGCAGGTCCAAACTAAGTGATAATCTTTTAATTCAGTCCAATGTTGTTGTTAAATAATGAATTAGGTTATGATATTTTCTTTATTAATTCATTTAATAAATGTTTCCATGAGCTAGGTGCTGAGGATATAACAGTAAAGAAAACCATCATGGTCACATGGAACTTAGTAAAAGAAGCAGACATTAATCAAAAACTACCCACATAAATAAGTAGTCACAAACCATGATACATGCTTTGAAGAAAAAGTACTGAGTGCTGTGAACACGTTTGACAGTAGAACCTGACCTAGAATTAAAGCTCTGGATTCATTTATTCATCCATGTTTAGTGAGCACCTACTTTGTGCCAAAAAAGCAGGACAGATTGCCATGGTCATTCAAAACTTAAACTCATCACTCTCCATTTGGTAGACCAAAAGATATTAGGAACAAAACAACAACAAACAACTTAAAAGTAAACTAAAGATAAAAAAGATTCTAGGGATGGAATCTTATTTTAGTCTTCTGGTCTTTCTTCAAATATAGCTTCTATACGGTAAGCTAAGGAGCATTTGAGTAATGCTTAAGATTTTTTAGCATGTCTATGTATTTTTCATATCACTCATTTTATTGCAAAAACTCCATTAGAGGGCCTCCCTGGTGGCGCAGTGGTTGAGAGTCCGCCTGCCGATGCAGGGGATACGGGTTCGTGCCCCGGTCTGGGAGGATCCCATATGCCGCGGAGCGGCTGGGCCCGTGAGCCATGGCCGCTGGGCCTGCGCATCCGGAGCCTGTGCTCCGCAACGGGAGAGGCCACAACAGTGAGAGGCCCGCATACCGCAAAAAGAAAAAAAAAAAAAAAAAAAAAAAAAAAAAAAACAACTCCATTAGAAAAGTAATAGTGTAACATTTTAAACACTTTAGAAAACAGAAAGGTGGGATCGGTAGGAGGGACCCTCCAGAACCCAAATATGTTAACATAAACATCATTATGCTCTCTGCTAGCCATCAACCTGGCTTACCTGCCTTCCCTGCCAGGCTTTGTAAAGAGCAAGTCTTTGTTCACTCTCTCCACTTCACATATGCTCTTCAACCCAACAGCATTCCGCTTCTGTCATCATCACATTGAAAAGGCTCTTCCTAAAGTTCCTCAGACCTCCTAATTGTTAAATTCAGCAATCTCTTCTCAGATTTTACTCAACTTGCTCTTTCTGTAGATTATGTCACTGCTGTCTGCCTGCCAACCTTAAATAGTTTTCTCTCTGTTATCTGACCCTGTCCTGGTTTCCTTGTCCTCTTCCTATTTCTTGGAACGCCCTCTTCTATTTTCCTTTGCCGACTCATTCTTCAGCTCACCTTTTAAATACCCGTCTGATTCTCCCCTGCCTTCTACCAATGCTCATCCATAACCTTACTGCCTTCTGTGTTCTGCTGACTTTCACATCTGTATCTTTAGCCAGGGTCTCACTTCTGAGCCCACATATCTCTCTGCCTCCTAGATAGTTCCACACTAGATTGATTTAGTTATTTTCCCTGAAAACATGTATGACGAGCATGATCCAGCTGGTCATACAAGCTGGACACCTAGTCATAGTCTCACCCTGCCCTTCCCCTTTGCTCCCCCACAGGTACCACAGTCACCACAATCTGAATTATGCTCTCTTAATCTCTCTACAGTCTTTCCCCTGCTCCCCAATCCCATTTCAATCGTCTTCATTTACAGCTTCGAAACTTCTGTTCCTGTACATAGGCTTCATCTGATAGACCTGCTTTCATCTGCCCTCTTATCCCTCACCCTCCAGCCTGCTTCCAGAGCCATCTGCCTAAAACACAAACCTGATCATGTTACTAGTCTGCTTAAAAGTCTTTAGGTGATTCCCCCATCATCATGCCATTCAAAATATCCCTGGCAACAGTGCCACTGCCATTTAGAGCTACTGGGTTACTTGACAACAAGATAGAAAAGCAAGGTAACTAGTAACCAAAATAAAATCAATGCTTGAATAGTACATCGTGCTTAAATTTTATTAGCATTTATTATCTTCTTCTTCTTTTTTTTTTTTTTTGCGGTACGTGGGCCTCTCACTGTTGTGGCCTCTCGCATTGCGGAGCACAGGCTCCAGACGTACAGGCTCAGTGGCCATGGCTCACGGGCCCAGCCGCTCAGCGGCATGTGGGATCCTCCCGGACCGGGTCACAAACCTGTGTCCCCTGCATCGGCAGGCGGACTCTCAACCACTGTGCCACCAGGGAAGCCCAGCATTTAGTATCTTCATGGATTTTTAGGGTCTATAGATTTAAGCTAATTTTTATATATATTCTAAACTCCTTGCCTTAACTATCATTTTTATTTGAGGTACTGCTTATTAAAGCTGAATGAAGCATAGGGAGAATGTTTGACAAAACCAATGGTTTTGTTTTTGTCATAAATAGGAAAATGTTTGATTTTAGGCAGCCTGAGATTCTGATAATTGGACCGTTGGAGAAGGAGATATAATCCCAGCACTCTTTAGCTCTGCAGTAAACAACATATATATAGCCATAATAATATAAAGGCTGTTTACTAGTTTTCAACTCTCAGAATCAATCTCTAGAAAAGCATAGAAGACTTAATTAAGATTAGGCATTGGAATGGTGGGAAAGAGGAGGTGGAGGGAGGATCAGGGCACTAAGGAGAGTCAAATGATATTAAGCTATAGGATAGTCATGCATTCGTTCAATCATTTGACAGTTCTTTACAACATATCTTACGTCAAAGGCACTATTTTAAATGATTGGCGATACAGTGATGAACAAAACAAACTCCTTGCCCTTACTGAACTTACATTCTAGTTCAAGAGGCAGATGTTACCAAACAAGGTTTGAAAAGAATATTACTATTCAAAAATTGGAAAGGGGAAGGGAGGGGAGACAGTGTAAGTATGAATGCTAAATCTTCATCATTCACAAGAAAGAATCAATTTATAGTTTATAAACAGCACTATCCAATGGTGGAAATGTTTTATATCTGGGGAAAATAATGGTGAAAATATTCTACATCTGTTATCTGTGTTGTCCAATATCGTCCCTATTAACTACATATAACTGTTGAGAACTTGGACTGTGGTGAGTGTGACTAAGACACTGAAATTTAAATTTTATTTAATTTTAATTAATTTAAATTTAAATTGTGACATGTGGCTGGTAGCTACTGTATTGGACAGCACAGATTTAAATGAAGGAATCAAGAGATAGCAGCATATGCATATTTTTTAGAAATAAATGGAAAACTATTAAACATGGTTGTCTACAAGGTGGGGAGAATTGAAAGGGAACAGTTCACTGAGTCATCTTGCACTGTTTGATTTTCTACTACATGCATGTATTTGGTTATTACTTAAACTTTTGGGTCTTTGAGGGGGAATAGAGAATCATCCTTTTAAAAATGAGATAAAAGTTATACTTGAAGTGTCAACTGAAGTGAATAACTGGGCAATAATCAGAGCTCTAAGCTTCAAACAATTCTTGTTAGCAGGGGGTCTTCACAGAGAGTTTTATTATTTGGCTTGAGATAGCTAATAAAGTAAATATCGGTCAGTGAGGTTAACATATTCTGGCTTCAGAGAAACTAAAAGCTACAAATTTTGAAGTATGGTCCTAGAATTATAGAGCTGTGAGAATTGCTATCCACACAAAATTATAGATCTGTAAGTCTTCAGCTTGTCTCACCAAAACCATGCTCAAACATATATCATCATTATTAAACCATCACTCAAGCCCAAGTGGCATTTGTTGTGCTCAAACTTATTTTGCATTTGAAGACAACAAAATATTTGTAATTACATTTCAATTAAATTGATTATTGGTCATGCGTAGTTTCTGCTATGTTTTACTGATGGGTCATGTAACCAGTTTACTGGGGGTATTTTTATCTGGGGGGTTGAGGGAGGGTGTAGGGGAAGGGGAAGCTGTATAGCAGTCCTTGTTAAATTAAGAGTAAGGGAATGAGGGCCACTTTTTCTAGACGTGGTACAGATGGAATTGGCTTCAACTTGTTTATAATCTGTTGTTAGTTTTAACAACTTGTTTTGAAGATTTTTGAGAGGAAGGAGGAAAAGCCTGGTATAGAGAGCTGAGAAAGTTTTTCTCAAGAGGCAGTTGGAGTGGAAAATTTTAAATTTATGAACACAATGCTACTTTTGCAGAGCTGTGTCACTATAAAATTCTGGGTTCAAGTAGACTCAGAGCAGCTTTATTAAGCTACATTATGAGTGAGAAGGAATAATTCCTCCTACTGCAATCTAAAAAAATCCATTCTAGGGTAGGTGGTAGCAAGCACCAAGGATCTACTATTAATCTCTTACTCTTATGTTCAGATTTGCTTCACATTATACCAGCATATACCACATATACCAAATTATGTCTGCAGATTAATTTGGCCTGATGGTTGGATAAAATTGAAGCAGAACTGTCGTATTCCAACTTGTCGGCATTAGGTGTAGTACCTATAGTTATTTGCTATTTAAAGATGAGAATTCTTAGAGAGGAGAACCTGTTTATTGAATATAAGATATTTTTTGAAAGATACTTTAAATTTATTCCATATCATTTTTAGAGGGTAAGTCCAAAGGGCAAAAATTAGAGCGAGACAGATTTCTAACAATTTGAACTCTTCAAAAATGGAATAGCCTTCTTGTGAATTAGTGAGTTTACTTCTGTTTGGACATATTCATGCAGATCACAGATGATTTTGTGCCAGAGATGTTGAAGGGGGACTTTACATCAGGCCAGATGATTTCTACATTACCTTCCAACTCCTAGGATTCTTAAGATTCTCTAATTTTAGGTTCATGAGTTCAGTAAGAGTTATAATCATTATAACACTTCCAGACGATACTGGAAGCCTATTTCTCCATCGTCAAGCATTCAAATACATTTGGTGGTTTAATACAGTGTATACAAAAACTGGTCTGAGTAAATAAAATCTCACACAATTATATTTTTTTCAAATTTAAGAGTTGTTAAAAGTTTAGTTTAGATCATATTTCTGCATATATATATGCAATGACTAATCCCAACCTAAGAGCTAAAAATACAAAACTCTTATCAAAATCAGGTGTGCAAAAAACAAACTCATTCATTGCTTACCTGAAAGTCAAGGAAATGTGGCAAAGAAAACTATATATAACACACCAATATTACAATCTATCTACACAATAACTCATTTACTCCTTCCATCTTTATAAGGTGAAAAAATGAGTTTAAAATTTAAAGCAGAGACAAGATGTATTAACCTGTGAAAATGGTTCTTCAATTGTGTGCCTTTAAATTAATAGAAAAAAGAGAAACTTAGTATTAAAATAGATAAATTATATATCACTATGTTTATGTAGTAGTTGTAGCCAAGGTCCCTAAACAGAATATTGTCCAGTGGTGCCAAGGGGATTGTAATAGTATCAAGAAGTATTAGATTCAGATTTCAAGTTCTGATTGAAAAAAAGATGATATTTTATTTGTTTTTAAACTAAGCTAAGCTCTTAAAATCAGAAATATTCTTTAACAGCCGCCCTCCAGAGTTGAGGGAGGTTTTTGGAAAAAGGAGACAAAAAAGCATTGAGAAAGATAACATTTTCTAGAGAACTCTGCTAATATTAGAATTAAATGTTTTAATTAGATAGTAATTTACTTGCTTTCTTGTACATTGTCATCTTCTCTAGTTTGTGTTGTTATAGTTCTGCATGTGAAATAACAAAAACATAGAATATAAGATATTTTTGATAATAATAGACTAATATCTAAAAGGTACAGTTTATGTTCTTGGAAATAAAATGATAATCAGCCCATATCCAACCTCTTCAAATAGAAGCAAAGGGATGTACTGGGGGTAGGGTGAGTCAACACTGTTTATACAGGTTTTCACATGACTTTTCTTTTAAAAAGTGTATGGAATACATCCAAAACAAATACTGTTTTGTTAGATGAGAAGACCAAAAGGGAAATCCTAGAGAAAGGAGGATGGATGATCTTTCTTTAATGTCAAAACTGACAAAAACACATCCCCTCCCCCCCACTTTGCTCAAGATAATTTTCTCAACAAGACCCAGATTGCTTCAAGTCTTTGCCTATCACCCTTTGAAGCACTTTCCTTATTATTAGGAGTGGGGGCAGGGTTTCCTTTGAGGATTTTTACAGCAGTGAAGAGTTCCTCCTTTAAATACTTTCACATGATGAGGGAATTCCGCTCTCAAAGTGCTGTCATCACTGTGGCTTCTCTGTCATAAGACAGTTTATTCTTGGGTAAAGGTCCTTCTTAGTTTGATTGTCAATAGGACTTACCTTAGTTTGATTGTCAATAGGACTTACCTTTCCGGTGGATTCTCTTTCTACAGAGCTTCTCTTTTTCTGAGAGATGTAGCAAAAGAACTCAACATTCTCCTTTGTTAACCTTATTGATGAAGTTGACCGTGATTCTCTTTTGAAATGTGTTCCATAAGGAGGTTATAGACTTCAACATGGCTCTCCTTGTCAATCTCCACCAATTAAGACGTGGGTGACATATCCAATATTCCATCTGGAAAACTGTATTCCTTCTACAGTGCAAAGGGACACTATGAATTTTGGGATGTTTAGTGTCTCTTCCTGTGTTTTTTTTTGCGGTACGTGGGCCTCTCACTGTTGTGGCCTCTCCTGCTGTGGAGCACAGGCTCCAGACGCACAGGCTCAGTGGCCATGGCTCACGGGCCCAGCCGCTCTGCAGCATGTGGGATCTTCCCTGAGCGGGGCACGAACCCGTGTCCCCTGCATCGGCAGGCGGACTCTCAACCACTGCGCCACCAGGGAAGCCCTCTTCCAGTGTTTAAATCACACCATGGTAAACAACAAGTAAACTATTCAAGTGTCAACAGTTTTCTCAGAAACACTGAAATCTTTTGAGAACCTTTACTCCATGTCACTCCACATCACCCTGCTCAACTCTTGAATGTGGTCTTCTGGAAAATTCTATAAATATTTAATTCATGGAGGCAAAATGTATAGCTCTATGGTTTCATAGCTCATTTGAAAGCAGTTCCTTCCCCCCCCCAAATCTTTAGTAGGCAGTGATTCACAATTATTAGGAAAGAATTAGAATTAAGAAACCCCAAATAGAATTGACAGTTTTCTCAATATTATTGCCTAAAGGTGTGCTTCTAAGTCTTCCTGGCTGTTTTAGATAAATGAATAAAAAACTTATCTATATCCTAAGCTACATTACATGATTTATATCATTACTCTTGGACTTTCCTTTGGACAGTTTGGTCTTTAGAAGTAAGAGAATAGGTATTGTCCGGTACATTCATTATCGGCTTCCACCTAGAAGCTCTTAAGTGCAACAGTGTATCTATCAACTAATGCAGACTGGCCGTAAACATATTTCTTAAAACCTTCAGCTTCCTTCCTGCCAGGGTGTTCAAATGATTGACCTCTCAGCCTTTCACCGAGGAAAAAAGTGGAACGTAAGAAGAGAGCCCTAGACGAAGTCAGAACACTCAGATTCTAGTTTTGGCTCTGCCACTTCCTGTCTGAGTAACACTGGCAAGTAACGTGTCCTTCTGCTCCCTCTCCCCAAAAAACGCGGTGAAGTGAGCGACCTAGATGATCGTCATGCATTTTTACTACCTCAAATAAATAATAAGGTTATTTCACCTACATAGAGAGGCTTAATTATAGTAAATGAGCCAAAATGGAAAGTCCAGTGAGAAATTAGCATTGATATTCCTTAATCTGGTCTTGTAAAGAAGAGTATGATTATATTCTTTCCTTCTTCTATGGGACTCTGTGGTGTACTGTAATGATTCATCCCACTTTCTTATTTAAGGTTAGTTGAAAATCCATTTAATAAACATTTCAGCTGTGCCTTTGTGCTGTACACCATGGTAGGCTGTGAGTATACTCAGGTCAGTGCCTTCAAAATGCTCACCAGCTAAGCAGGGAGAAAGCATGAAAACAAATCACAAATCTAGTGTGATGAATAGAACAAGATAAGTATACCTAAGGCGCAGAGGTAGCATGGGAAATACATTTATGTTTCTCCGTACCTATTTTAAATTCTAGAGGTAGGAAAATGTGGATGTGGTGGAGGGAGGGAGGTAGCTTTATGGTAAATTTAAAATAAAAACAAAAACTCCTAACTCTTTACCTGTTTACTACTGAATCAAATATGTTCTGTCATAATATTAATTGCTATAAACTGTAATCAAATGAGTTAAGATATGGGAGTTTTAAAAAACAAAAACAGAATGTTCTCTTTGTTTTCATAGATAAATTATTTTTCAATGTCTTGAAGCATCACCACTAAATTTCTCTTTATCAATGGGTACTTCTGTCATTGAACAAAGAAGAGCACCTAAATGTATCAAGTAATCATTAAAAACCAAATACTATAGGCCAGAATATATTCAGATTCTCTTTGGAATTTAGAAAATGGGGAGAAACAAGTTTTCTTAAGGATACTGATGTTTCTTAGTATAATTAAGTTTTATGGAATATTATCTTATATCGACAGAGTTAAGGTTTTCCTGGTGATTTGTAGCAATCTCGAAGTCAAATCAAAGAATTGGAAAGTGTTTAAACTCTGGGTGTTAAATCTAGCACTACCAAAGCAATGTTGTTGCATAAGCGGGGGGAGTGGAGTTTGGGGAGTTTAGTATAAAAACTTGGCCTGAGCTAATTTGTTTTGTTTGAAACTGGAAATCATATTGTTGAAATTTGCATTCTGTTTTCTTTCAAAAGGTGTATTAACACAAGGCACTCAGTTTCTAAAGGGCTTCCTCCTTTCTATAGGAAAAATTTGGCTTCTGAAAAAGGAAAAAAATTGCACAAGGAATTCAGCAACATTGCACCTCTTTCATCATTTTGAGGATACAGGCTTCAACTCAGTAACTCCAGACATATTTTCTGGAAACATGTAAAAACATGCCCATAAGTACTGAACATAAAACCTGACTGTACACCCATAAACATGTGTACAATCTTATGGTCTACTTACCACTGAGTTTCTTAAAGCCATGTGCATATTTAAAAAATCACTAGACTAAATGAAAATTGGAACAAGATGCTATTTGAGAGAAGGCGCTACCCAGAGATGCCTGAGGAACACTGCTCTGTGACTCTCCTATGAAGTAAGCAAGCCTCTTGCCCATCAATAGATAGAACCTATGCTTTCCAGATAACCCCTATCCTGAGAAATCAGATTAAGATGGAAAAAACAGAATTAAAAAATATATATTTTAACCATCCAAACTGAGTACTAAAAAAACATGGTTCCTAAAGAAGCATGGAATAGTTGAAAAGTTAACAGCCAGACCAGTTGGATTGCGTTTTGGAAAACATCACACTGTAAAACTCACAGTGCTTCAGGACCGTGCCCAGTGACTCTGAAGATAAGAGAGAGAAGAGGAAATGGTGATAGAGAGCTTTATAAGTTCAGGTGTGCGCTAAAAAAACTACTGGAAGGTCTAAGAGAGTCTCATGAAACATAAAACCCCAATGCAACTATAATCTGAATGTGAGGAAAAGGTTATTCTTAAAAAATATAGTTGCATTCTTGCAAAATATATTAACCTTGAGTCTTCGACCTCTTTTTTTTTTCAGGTTGAAAAAGTTAAGCATGATTCATATACTAAAGATTTCCGTTTTATGCTTAGTATTTCTTTTAAAATTGCATCTAACCCAAGGATGTGTCTCTCTCTCCTCTGTTTTGGCTCTTGTGCTTGCTCTGTCCCAGGTTGGCCTTCATTCCACGATGTGATCAGTTCTGATGCAGTCACATTCACAGACGACTTTTCCTATGGGATGCACAGGGTGGAAACCAGCTGCTCTCAGGTCAGTTAATCCCACCTGAAAATCCAAAATGCTGCTTACTCTGCATTGCAAGCACTTTCAAGACTCCTGGTTGTACTAAATATAGCAACAAAGGCCAAGTGACCCATCACAAAAGGGACAAACACAATGAAGTCTCTATCAAGTCCTAATGACATCTCAGTCTTGAGGAGTTTAGCAAGTCCAATTAAATGTCAGTCATTGGCTTCAACACTATTAAACAAAATCATTGGTAAGAAAAATCATCTTCAGTTGACTTAATACAGTGGGGAACGGGCCATTCTTAGGGCATGTGAAGATTTCATCACATGGCCTCACATAATCTGTTTACATAATCCCCCCCCTCCCTGCAGTTCTGTGCACTCATTGTTCAGTTATAATACCTCTAATGGTAATGATCCCAACATGGTCAACAAAGACCCCAGAAACAGCTCTCCTTGGGTGGATGTGAGGAGGGAGGTTGGAGAACGGCAGAAGGAAGAGGAAGTTCAGTGGTGGGCTGTGTGAGGGCGGAGAGGGAATGTGTGATAAGGTAATTCCTTCTCTGCTTCTCCCAGGAATAGGCCTATCCTCATTCCCAAGGATGTTCTAGTTAGTTCCTTCCACCCTGCTCTGACTGAATTAGTGCTGGATCTAAGGGGGAAAATGAACGTGTGTTGAGGAGAAGGCAAAAATATAGTTAATCTGTCATCCCAATCAAGAAATTTGAACTTTTGGGGGTTTTGTGCTTAAGCCCAGAGACATAGCCAGAACCTTCTAGTTCTAGAGCAACTGCACATTAGATAGTCTCTTCTAGTTCTCTAGAACTAGGGCAACTGCACATTTTATTCTAGAGTAGGTAGTCCTGCTCTAATTTGCTTTAAATAAGTGAAATATAAAGTCTGAGTATTGTGGCACTGGAACTCATTGATACTACAGAGTGTTTTGTTGGGGGCTGTCTCTTGTACAGTACATATCAGAGGTAGAGGGGGCACAATCAGGCAGCTGTGATAGCAAAGAGATTGCCACGTGGGCCTCCCTCAGCATTCTTCCACCTGACCGTTAACCCCCTTCATCAGGCACATGAGTTTTAGGGGGTAGGTAGCATATTTACTACCAAGTAGGGAAGGAGATTGGTTTGAACCTAACCACCTGATGAATTCCTGTTTTATTTTTTTTATTTTATTATTTTTTTTATTTATTTATTTTTTTTTTTTTTTCTTTTTTGCGGTATGCGGGCCTCTCACTGTTGTGGCCTCTCCCGTTGCGGAGCACAGGCTCCGGACGCGCAGGCTCAGCGGCCATGGCTCACGGGCCCAGCCGCTCCGCGGCATGTGGGATCCTCCCAGACCGGGGCACGAACCCGTATCCCCTGCATCGGCAGGCGGACTCTCAACCACTGCGCCACCAGGGAGGCCCTATTTTTTTTTTTTTAATAAGGCTGGCAAGTTAACTGTCTTCTAAGTATGAGGACCACTCTCTCCCTTGAAAAGCAGGCTTTATATTTTATCCAAGTCACATTTTCAGTTCACTCGTTTCTCAGATCTGAGTCTGAGCAAGATGGTGGTACTTTCTGATCCTGGGTCTCACCCCCAGAGATTCTAATTTAATTGGTTTGGGTGAGGCCTGAACGTCAACATTCTTAAAATCTCCCCTGGTAAATGTTCACAATAACCTTATGACTAGACACTGTTCTCCTCTCTCGTTTTACACTTGAGAAAATGGAGGTACAAGGAGTGCAATTACACTTGTGTAGATAGCATAGATTGAACTGAGACTTGAATTTGGGCAGTTAGCTCCAGAGCTCTTTATGGGGCTCAGCTGGATAAATAAGTAGATAGAGGGGAGGGAGGTAGATCGATCGATCGATCGATAGATAGGTAGACACATGTACCACAAAGAGTCATACTGAAATAAGAAAAAAAGAAAAACCCAAATCCTCTGATCCCTCAGCAGTTAAATTCAATTCAGTTTTGGATTCAATTGAATTTTTATTGATTTTTGTTATAATTGCCACAGAAGCAAATTGTGAATATCTACCCAGGAATCTAAAATACTTGACAAAAAAGTGAGGTTGGATAGTACACAGTAATTTGTCACTTAGGTACATAGTACTTAGTAAACCTCTCTTAAGGCTAATGGTTGTTTTTTTCTTTCTTTTTTTAAGCTGCCTTAAAGGCTGTTATATGACTGCTACTTTCCTTTTCACTCAGAACCCACTTTCAAACATTGAGTTCTATGAAAATCAAATAAAAAAGGGACAGAAAAGGTGGGGCATAAGATAATACCTTTCCGGGCTTCCCTGGTGGCGCAGTGGTTGAGAGTCTGCCTGCCGATGCAGGGGACACGGGTTTGTGCCCTGGTCCGGGAAGATCCCACATGCCACGGAGTGGCTGGGCCCGTGAGCCGTGGCTGCTGAGCCTGCGCGTCCGGAGCCTGTGCTCTGCAATGGGAGAGGCCACGGCAGTGAGAGGTCCGCGTACCACCAAAAAAAAAAAAAAAAAAAAAGATAATACCTTTCCTTCAGGCCCTACTCTGATGTCTTTGTGACTAATTCTTATAATTCACAGTTAGAATATACTTCCTCCTTTCTCTGTGCCAGCCACTGAGGTAACACCAGTAGGAGTCAAGACAAGACCATTAGGAAGATGTCCTACAGTGACCAGAGGAACGAAACCCACAGACTGTGCCCAAATTAGGCAACACTCATAACAGATACCAAGCTAACCCAAGCATAGCTCTCAGCCCTTTGGTTAAAGGCCTAGGTGACTGTTACTATTCTTTGGTCCTTTCCTAACAGCTGGGTGAAGAACTAACACGACTGACCTACTCCATTTCAGCTTCTTTTTCCACCACCTTTATTTCTCACATTAGAAAGTGACCCTTTCTTAAATAAAAGTCTTAAATTTAAAGAGAAGAGGGAGGGATATTTGTTCCATTTCTTTCTTAAATTTAAAGAGAAGAGAGAGGGAAATTTGTTCCATTAACACATGTGTAAACATGCATGCTTTGAGAAGTAAGTACCACGTAGAAAATAATTGGGTTCCAGCCCCAAAGAATATGTTTCTGGACTCTTTCCTGTGCGGACAGAGCGGGCATGTCTGCCCCACAGTGCACTAAGGGCTCACTAAGCTAAAGTGTGCTGGGTGTCTTTCCTTTCAGTTTCCTTGTCTTCTAATTTGTGTTTGACACAGACATTTATTTTCCTCTTGTATTACATTTTTCTTTAGTTTTCTCTTGTCCATTTTCTCATTCATCCTTTTTATCTTGACTCGAGGGGAAAAAACTGATTTAATGGTTTCCATACCAGAGTAACCACTTGTATCTTACTTCCTAGTTTCTCACCCTTAACACTATTTTTCATTATCAGTTTATCTTCTTTTACCTTCTATTCTTTCAGTTTAGGTAGTCTCTTCTCCTACTTGCAACTTCTCCCATCTTTTTTTTTTTTCTTTTAAACTTTTGTATGGTGACATGGTATGGCAAAATTGTCTGGTTTGCTTCTCCTCTTTCTAAAATTCTTGTTGTATTTTGAATTCACATGGTTTGTCCTTTCTCTGGACTGCATTGCATGAAAGGGGTTTGTGTTATAAAGAATCTATTAGATGTTTTCAGTATATTAGAGACATTCTCAGTTGGACATGGTATGTGGAGTGCTTCTTTCCTTATGGTAAAGATGGAGCATCCAAACACGTAGACCCTTTTACTGCCAACTTACACAAATAAACTGAGCTTCTGTGGATGGAACCAGTAGACTCAACCTGCTTGCCTGGCAATATGGCGATTTTTTTTCTTTTTTGGTGTATGGGTCTCTAATTCTTGCTTTAGTACTTAGGATTCTTCTCTTTCTCCTTCTCCTTCTCCCCTCCCCCATCCTCCCCTGCCCCTTCTTCTTCATTGTGATATGGATCACACCATGCAGTAAATTAGGCCTCATATTTGGGTAAGAATTGTAAACACATTGGGAGCCGTACCTACCACCTCATTATACTACACTGTAGTTTTTCCATGTGTCCAGTGACTTCTTCTTTTTTTTTTTTTTAATTTAATTTATTTATCTTTGGCTGAGTTGGGTCTTCGTTGCTGCGCATGGGCTTTCTCTAGTTGCGGGAATGGGGGCTACTCTTCGTTGCGGTGCGCGGGCTTCTCATTGCAGTGGCTTCTCTTGTTGTGGAGCATGGGCTCTAGGCGTGCAGGCTTCAGTAGTTGTGGCACATGGGCTCAGTAGTTGTGGCTCACGAGCTCTAGAGCGCAGGCTCGGTAGTTGTGGCTCGCGGGCTTAGTTGCTTGGCGGCATGTGGGATTTTCCCGGACCAGGACTCGAACCTGTGACCCCTGCGTTGGCAGGCGGGTTCTTAACCACTGTGCCACCAGGGAAGCCCTTTTTTTTCTTTTAATTTTTTATTGGAGTACAGTTGCTTTACAATGTTGTGTCAGTTTACTGTGCAGCAAAGTGAATCAGCTATGTGTATACATCTATCCCCTCTTTTTTGGATTTCCTTCCCATTTAGGTCACCACAGAGCATTGAGTAGAGTTCCCTGTGCTATACAGTAGGTTCTCATTAGTTATCTATTTTATACACAGTAGCAATAGTGTGTATATGTCAATCTCAGTCTCCCAATTCATCCCATCCCCCCACCCCTTTTCCCCCTTGGTATCCATACGTTTTTTTCTCTCCAGTGACTTCTTAGGTAGTAATACTGTAGTAAAATTTTTATTGAGAAAGTTAAGATTTATTTAGTACTGTAATCACTTTTCAGAGAAATATTGCAGTCAGGTCCTTCTAAAAGAATTGCTGTGTAAGAAGCCTAGCTCAGTGCCTGATCTTTAAGTTAACAGCACAGAAAACAAGCAAGGGTAGTAGAGATTCTTCACTGTCTTCCTCAGGATTCCTGCTTGTGGAGGAGATTGGTTACCCTGCTACATTCTGATTTTTGTTGCAACTATATTTGTTTTCTTTTACTGTTCTACCTACTGAGTTGAGGAATTATATTCCAGTTGTCTCTTCCAAAGAGGACCTTTATCTTAAATTTGCCCACTTTGGTGGGCGTATGTATCTTCCCCCTGGCTGTAGCAATTTCCTAACAATTTTCAGTTATAAAGAATTTTTCTTAATTTCGTTTAATTCACATTTTTAGTTAGCGACAAAATATATTGTTTCTATTCCACTTTCACTGACTACTATGAGTAATTGCTTGACAGCTTCTTCCTAATCCTCCAACCCCAGCCTGTTAGGCAACACTGTCAGGAATTTAAATTCAGTGCAAAGAGGTAAGATTTGCATGGTTTAAGCTGTAGTTCAGCGAAGTAAGTCTCTCCTGGAAATACTTGGGGAATTCTTCCTTCGTTAGATAAAAATTCTACATCTGCAGCAAATGGGAGACCAATAAATCACTTAACTTTCTGTAATAATCTTTGAGGAAGAACCCTGAGTTTACCCAAGTTGGACTCTATTTATGACTGCAGCTATTACTGCTTGAATCTATGGTAGAGTCCCTTAAGTTTGTTTTAGATCCTTATTAATTTGTTCTAAGTCAGCCAAATCAACAGAAAGGTAAATATCCACCAATACAAAGTATTTTTCAAGAGTTAAGCAGTTTTTGGGCTTCCCTGTTGGTGGAGTGGTTAAGAATCTGCCTGCCAGTGCAGTGGACACTGGTTTGAGCCCTGGTCCAGGAAGATCCCACAGGCCGCGGAGCAACTAAGCCCGTGCGCCACAACTACTGAGCCTGCGCTCTAGAGCCCACGAGAGCCCGTGTGCCACAACTACTGAGCCCGTGTGCCACAATTACTGAAGCTTGCATGCCTAGAGCCCGTGCTCCACAACAAGAGAAGCCACTGAATAAGAAGCCTGCGCACCTCAACGAAGAGTAGCCCCTGCTCACCACAACTAGAGAAAGCCGCGCACAACAACAAAGACCCAATGCAGCCAAAAATAAATAACAAATAAATACAATTAAAAAACAAAAAGAGTTAAGCAGTTTTTGGTAAAACCCCAAAACTTATTAATCTTTTGCAGATGACACCTCATCACAGCCCCTCTTTTTCTTGATCTTTCAGTAAAATCATAATGCTAAACTGGTGACTTCACAATCATTTCCTTGGCAAAATATTAATATCACAAGCACAGAGGAAAAGAGCCCTACTTACACACAAGTGTCTTTGATAACGATGGGAGAAAACAGGATACTACTGGCAAAGTAAATCGCTTTCCTTCTTAAAACTCTTTTCTCCTTCCCATCCTGCCCCACGTGCCCAAGTGTAAAAGCCCTGCTTTGAAACTGCTTCATCTTGTAGATCAAACACTTAAGAGAAAATGATAATAATAAAACCCCAAACATCCTAGGAATAGCTGGGAGAAAACCTTGCAGGACAGTTGGAAATATATCGGTGCAGAAATATGTAACTGTGTTGAATGCACTATTTGTGTTTCTCATGCACACAACTGAGAATTGCAGTCAGATTTTAAGGAATTATGTTAAATTTGATGCTAAATCACTTTTCTTTTTTTTGAGGGGGGGTCCTTTCCCTTGGTTCTCTACAGGTTCTTTACTTGCCAGTTTTTCTGAGTGAGAGGCTTAAGTGATAAAGGATTCCCGTGGGAATTTAAATTATTTCTTTTGAACAATGCTTATCTCATGCTTCCTCAGAATAAGAGCTGGAATATTCAGTCATAGTTTATATTTTACCTGTAAAAGAAAGAAATACATAACCATTTTAAAACAACTTTCAAAATGCACACCAAAGATCATACCCTGAAATAAATCATTAACAGCAGGTTTCAGAGATTTCTTCATTGGGCAGCCAGTTTGTTTCAGTTACAACCAGGTGTGCTGAGGGATCCCAGCACACTGCCAGCTGGCTGGGGCCAGGATGCGGAGCTTTAGGTGGCTAAAGAAACAGTGCATCTGTGACAACTTTCATTCGTCACCGTAGCCTTCCGCCAGGGGTAGAAGCTGGAAAGAATGGGCTCCATGGGTGTTCCCGTCAGGGAGGAGCCTTCAGGACTTGTGCACTTTTAAAAGAAACCAGGTACTGGTCTTTTATGGGAGGCTAGGTGTTCCTGGGAGGAAGCAGAAATGGTACTGTGTGGTTAGGCTTCCTTCAGACAAACGGCCTTACAACTTTGCAGGCAACCGGATGGGCATGTATGTGGTGGCACAGATATAAATGAACACCTTGCTCCTCCCTCAGTTACGTGAGCCTGGAGTGAATCTTCCAGAACACCTTGTGCAAGCATGATGAAGCTATCACTATTGTTTCTAGGGCACCATTACCATTTCTGAGGGTTTCCCTACCCCATCACCAACCCAGATACTTATTTACCAATGATCTTTGTTGCCTTTTCCCCACTATAATTCTTCTTCCTCATCCCGCTCCCTTTTTCTGTTGCCTGGGTCTAGAATCTGTGTTTTTCTTATTGAAATGACTTGTTTCATTGATTCAAATGAAACTGCAGGCCGATAACCAACTCAGTCCAACAGATTAAATTACTCTAATTTGGATTTTTTAAAAATGATTTGGGAAATGAATGATTTGGGAAATAAATAACTACAAAATGGCTTCAAGTATACCATTGCTATGCTTTATTTTTGTAGTAAGGTAAAGAGAACTGTTTTCTAAATATGCTCAAGATGATTAATAAAGGCAGTATCATTTATTTTTGCCCAGAGAGCTGTATTCTCTCATTAAAAAAAAAGAAAAACCAAAAAAACTATCTGAGGCTTTTATGTGAAAACTCCACCTCTCAGATGCCAGGTGATTGAAGAGCCAGAGCTGCACATGAGATCAATAATTGTGCACATGTACTGGTCACCGAGAGCACCAGTTCCTGTTGGCCTGCACGCTGACTCTTTTGGCAGGCAGAAGTAGGCGCTTTCCTGTGTCCGTTGGGTAAGCATGTGTATTTTTACTGGTGCATCTTAGCTGCTGATGCCTGAAAATTTGGTCTCCATTGTTTATAGAAAGGAAAAGCAATCTGAGCTGTCAGCCTTGATATTACCTAAACCTGCATAAAATGTGGTAAAATAATGCAAGATTTGTTTTTTAGGCCTGTTTCATATTTTCCAGGCAACAGATCAAATCAGTTCAGGGTTCCTTTTTAGTTCTTTAATAAGCTGACACAGTATGTTGGCAGTAAAAATAAGAATATGCACTTTTACCATGCAAGTGCCCTATAGTTGAAGTTGCTATTTGTGCTATTCATTAATAACTAGAGAACCCTTGAAAGTTGAATTTAGTACTTTCTATGGGGAAACTGAGATTCTGGTTCTTTCCACTGTAATGAGCACCATCCCTCACTTCTCTCTCATCGTCTCCTGTTTTCCTTCCTTGCAATGTGTAAGTGTTTTATACACCAAACGAGCACAGTGAGAAGAATTAATCAACCATCTGTACGTCTCTTCTCTCACGTTCTTGCCTAAGTCTTGACTCCTCCATCTGCTTGAGATGCTCTCCCCTGGATATCCGCTCCTTCACTTCCTCCAGGTTCTTATCCCAAAGCCAGCCCAGAAAAACCACCTTACCTTAAAAATGTCAGCCCCCAACCTGACAATCTGTGTCACTTTCTGGTTTTCGTTTTCATTTTTGTTTTGCTCCTTAGCATTTATTTCCACCTACTGTGCTTTACAGTCCCATATTTCCTTTGTATTGTCTGTCTCCCCCACTGGAATGTAAGCTCCATGAGGCTACTGCCTGTACCTCCAGAGTCTGGGACAGTGCCTGGCATGTAGCAGATGCTCCATAAATATTTGTGAAATGAATGAACGGGGTCATTTGCCCCAAGCTTTGGTTTCTTTGTTACGCGACGAACGATGTGTTTTCGCAGCCTGTTTGAATGTGAAGCACTAACGTCCCCATACCCTTCAGCCCCGTCCCTGCTGAGGAGGGTGGGGGACAGGTAAGTGTGGCCTGTGCTCTTGTCTCCTGGAGCCGAATCCAGCAGCAGACTGGTTAGTGCGGGCTCTGGTCAGTGAGCCAGGCTTTTTGGAGACGCTTTCTCTGGGCTGGATTTCTCTTAACACCGTCATAACCAACCATCCCTCCTTCTGCCTCTGTCTGGACTCTCTGCCTCTCCTCCTTCCCCAGCTTTTTGGATAGTCAGTAGCATGGAATGAGCTCGACAGCTTATTCCTTCTCCATATGTCCCAGTTTGTGCAGGTAAAGCAGCCCGCATGGCACTCCACCTGTTGGAGGCCAGAAAAACCGATTGCGTGGACTAGTGATGTTTCCATGTGCCCCACTGCAGTCTTGGTGACTGTGACATAAATCTGTTGAGTCTTGCTATTGCTTTGCTGCGTTCCAAGAACATCCAATGCTTGTCTGATGTTAAGTTTTACTGCCCATGAAAGCAAACGTCACCTCCGTCATGGCCGGTTAAACAGTATCTTTTACAGTGGACTTCTGCATATCTGAAAGCCACCCATCCAAAGCCAAAAGCAGTGCCAGAGGTCCAGATCAAGGGTCAACTCAATTCATAAAACTACTGCAGTCATTTTTCAGCTGGCTGAGTGGCTTCACAGATCAGAAGATACAGTGGCTCCTAAATGATTTCTGATATGCACAATTCTAGTGCTTTTTATTCTCAGCATGTGGTGCAAAACCTGCCAGAAACCATCTTTGCAGCTATTGACAGGCGATTTAGAAATCATCCATGATGGCTTCCATCATTTATCTACAGGCCAGTCATCCATTTAAACTGCTGAATGTGAGTTCCCCTCAAAGCCGGCTTTGTAGACGCTGTTGACTTACATTTTGCCCTTCTCTTGCAGTGCGGTGCTCACCTCGGGCACATTTTTGACGACGGGCCTCGTCCAACTGGCAAAAGATACTGCATAAACTCTGCGTCCTTGTCTTTCACACCTGCAGAGATCAGCGACGCCAGTGGGGACAGCGCAGTGGGCAGCCCGGCCCAGGGCGACAAGACAGAGCTGTAGAGGAGTTGATGGAAACAAGTGTACTTAATGCACAGCTTATTAAAACGAATTCGAGAGCGTCTATCTCAGATATATTTTTTCAAAAATAGAAGAGCAATTTTATGCTATTGATATTTTTCTTCCTTTGCTTAAACAGAGGCCCTGGCCATCAATGCATTTTGCTGTTGACTAGATCGGGAACTGTTTGTATCTTTAGTGAACCTCAGAGGTAGCTTTGTGAAACTTCTTCACGAGCCACTTACATAGCATTTGGCATTACTTTCTTCGCCTACATAGCTTCTTTCGATTTTTTTTCTCCTTGCTTAATAGGCAGAAGGTGCTTGGTCTTCAGACATGAAAATCAAGATCTCCTCTGCAGTGCGGAGACCAGGGCTCAGTGGGGCAGGGTGTTGAGACCTGCGAGACACACGGCCTGGAGGCATTTGTGCAGATCCACCTAAGATAAGGGTGGAGCATGTCTTGTGAGACTTCTCAGCTTTGTGGAAAGTTTGGGCTGAGGTCCTTTATTCTCCCGAAAAGGGTGTGAGGGTCTAAAGTCTTTCCTTATGTTAAATTGTTGCCAGATCTGAGGGGGCACGCTGAGTGTTGTGGCAGAGAAGCAAACATTACCTCATGGTTAGGCCTTTATTTTATTTTTATTTTTCGTTGAAAACATTGGAATGTAAGATAACCGTAAAATGTTGATCCCTGTTTTGTCCAAAATTCACAGAGTCCCTGCCATTGCCTTCTGTAAGTCTGTCCCTCCACACCTCATACCAACTGTGGCTGGAAGGGCATTTTGGTGAATTCCCTGTGTAAAATAAAATACTGGGGACAGCACACTTCATCAAGGCAGCAGAAGTAAGAGAGAGCAGAGAAGGTTGAGGGGGAAGCCTGGGTACTAGATGTCCAGTGCTCTGAAGAAGAGCAAGTAGGGAACGGAGCCCAGAGGGGAGGGCGGGGGACCTGTGCACAGGGCAAGGTGACCTCTGGAAGGACATTGGGGCTTAAAATAGAAACAGCCAGGAGCTCACATCCCACCCTTGACACTAATCTGCTGTGTGACGAGGGACAAGCTGTCTAGCCTCTCCATGCCTATTCTTTATGTATAAACACGACTTAGAATATTTGCAAAATAATTGACACTCTCAGGGGAAAATTACTATATTGCTATACAATGAAGATCAGTGTTGTAAAATTAAACTGATCTGGTTCTAATTGCCTCAAAGGCCGAAGCCCAGGCATTTGAAATGGAAAGAAGCAGAGAGGAGGGTGACTTAGCTGATTGGTATGGAAACAGTTGGGCCAAGAGCCAGAAATTTTTCTCTGTAGCAGTATGGCTGGTTTTACTCTAAGAAGCTCCACTCAGTTGCCGTATAAACATTTAGTCTGGTGGGATGGATGTCCCACCATCCATACGGTGGGATTGTGCACCGTAAGGTTTCTACAGCTCTGAGCAGTGGTGATATATATTGGTATTGCGGCCGCCAGGCGTGAAGGTATGGTTTATGACATATATATTGTGTTTGTAGCCTTGAATGCTAATCCTGAAGTGTAATTTTTAAAAAATAATTTTTTTGTAAATCTTTGATAGCTTATGAATACTGACATCTTTCCTTATAAGCACCAAGACCAAAATAAGAAAGAGGAACACCTGACAATCTTCAAGAAATAATGAGAAACTAAAATGAAAAGTTGTGATCAATCGATGTCAGCGTGGTCATGTCCACATCCTTCTGTGTCTCTCAAAATACCTCCTGGTGAGGCTCTTCATTGTCATGTGGGCCACACCTTTGAGATTCCAGATGCACTATGCTCTTCTTCCCTTGGCTCCCAGATGTGTCACCTCAGGCCCTGGGGTCACTGGAATTCACAGGTTTCACTCCCCTCTAGAAGTGAGACGTTGAATTTAAGACCCTTGCAGCCTCGGTGTCCAGACTATCCTAGAAGTCTTTCCCGACCTCACCAAAGGAGTCCCAACATTTCCCAGCGACCCAAGGACCCCTAAAGAAGTGGGTCTCCCAGGACATTCCTGTCCCAGTGTGCGGTCCATCCTTCGGGGGCTCACGTGACTGCTGCTCTAGGCGGTGGCCTGCTGCGGGGTCTGCTGGACACGAGCTACAGTGTTGGGGTAGACAAGGAAGATAAACGGGGGCTTCTCCCTCTCCCCAGAGACTCTGGATTCTCACTGTTCCTCCACTTTTATTGTGGGGCTTAACATTCCCCTCAAAAACTCCTCTTCTAATGCTTAGTCTTCGTTCAAGGAAAGCCAGTTTTTCTTCTACCACATTTTCCAGCATCAACTTTAAGAAAAACGCAACATCCATGGCAAAAAGAAAGTGGGTGTATGCATCATGTGGTTTAATTTCAGATTGCTTTTGAGTTTAAGTGGTATCAAATTTCAGTATATTTCTGTCTTATGTTAAAGAAATATATTACTAAAATGTAAGTGAGCAATAATGTCAGCTGTCGAGCACTAGATTTATTTTTGCAGGATATGGAGTGCAATGAACTGAGTCAATATGGCGAGGTGTATGTGATCTGTGGGAGTTATGCCATTTAACATGGGAAACGCATGGGACTCTCCCTCTCTGCACTCCAGCCCTCACTGTGCCGTTAGGAGACGCAAGTTTCTTTGCTGGTGTGTAAAAAAGTACGTCCATACACTCATGTGGAATGGATCTGAAGAAAACAACAGTACATATTGTATTAGAGAACATTTCTATGTGTTTAAACTTTTCACTTTATAGATGAATTTAAACTCTTAATGTAAATGACATAGCAATTTGAAAGCCTCTCCATGTTAATTGAATTGAAAATGCCTTGCTTTAAATATGGAATATGATGAAAGGGATTAGCATTTGTTCTGAAGGTCAAATACTACTTTTGCCTTAGATAGCTTTGTAAGAATTTTTCTCCAAGCAATTCAAGACTTTTGAAAAATGACATGGAATTTTCATTAAAAACCCTTTTCCTATGTCTATTGTATACAGAAATTATGTAATAAAATCTCTTTATAAAAATGTTTTCCTCTCTGATTCCTAAAGACTTCTCTTATTTTTAGCACAGATGCACAGACCATCCACTGGAGTTTGCCATAGGCTGCTCTGTTTACCTCCTCACCCAGCTGACATGTCTGTAGTTTGTACAGAGGGCCTTTTATCTGGTGTGGACTTTATAAGCTGGAGCTCTGACAGTGGGTCTAGTCCGACTCCCCATACCCCAGGCCCCAGGAGAGGCCTCCTGGGATCTGAAAGGTTGGAGGGAAGGGAAACATTTACAGAATTGCTCTACTTTCACCTCATCTCAGCAGAGTCTTCAGCAGCTTGTATATGTTTTTGTGCTTAAGACATGGACTTTGGCAAGTTGCATCATGATAACGCTATAGGTGAAAATGCAGGAATGATACCATGCTGATGCCTAGGCTTCTGTTAAATAATTTGACAGGAGACATACTGTTGTCAAGGACTCATCTCTAGGGAAACACGTTATGGGTTCGCCATTGCTCACAGATGATTCACCTTTAAATATCTCTAACAGAAGAGTTTCGGTATAGTATTATTTGTTATTGAAATTTTTGAGTTTAATTTTTTGGTTCATTTTGTTGATTTGTTTATTTTGGGAGGAGAAATGAGGTGATGAGGACTTTTGTTTTTCAGCCACTTCTTTAAGTCATATTCCTGGGATCCTAAAATTCACAGGCCAGCAATTTCATGTAGTGTACCTTAGAACAGTGCTTCTCAAAGTGTGGTCCCCAGACGGCGGCATCAGCATCACCTGCAAACTTGCTACAAATATAAGTTTTCTTAAACTTAATGCATCAGAAATTCTGGGGTAGGGCCTTATCGATTTATGTTTTAGCAGCCCTCTTTGTGATTCTGGTGTTTGTTCAACTTTGAGAACCACTGTCTTGGAACTTTCCGTGAGAAAACTTCATTTAGCATTAATTCTAAAAACATTTCTATCTGACCCTCCAAAATGGTTTATTTTGTCATCACTGGTTGTCTTTCTGTAGAAGTGGGTCAGTTTTCCCAAAGCTTCATGACTTTCAGCTATTCCTGTCCTTCATTGCCCATTTGCCTTGTTCTAGAAGACTAACTGGTTCTCATCAAGCAGTACCACCTTAGCTCCTGTTTGCATTTATGGGTTGACCTTGGGCTGCCCCGTGGTGCTCGCCATACCTTTCTAGAACTGCAGGATGTCCATGGCAGGGTTCATCTCAGAAATTCCAAGAACTAGAGAACAGATCTCACTGCATACATTTACATAATGACCTTTCCCATTTCTTTCATTTCCTTATGCATCATCATCATTTTTTTTTAACCTATTAGGAGATTTTTACAAAGGCACCATGTACCCAAATCATGACTCTTTTTTGTCAGAAAACTGCCATCAATACCCAGATCGTAACAATGAAATGACTTCTAGAAGATGCTAGTATTAAAAAAAGCCTTGGGACAGGCTTACAGGCATCCTGTACTGACTTCTTACCAGTGTTTATTGTGTATTACATAACTGATAGAAACTTAACCATTTTGATGTAGGACCTGAAAAAATGCCACATGCCATAAAAGAATAGTCTAGAAAGAACCCTTCCCATCCAATATCTCCCAGAGGCTAGCCTTGTCCTGGACCAACCTGGAAAGGGATTGGCCAAAGATGATTATAGGTTCTAAACCAAGCAGCTCTATAAATCTGTCATGCGAGTAAGGGGCTTTTATGGAACCATGATAGGATAAGGCCATAGTGACTGGCGATTTAGGAACCAAATCAGATCCTCAGGCCTACCTGAGATTTTCGCCAACGTTTAGGTTGGTTACAGAATCACACTATTGTCAGATTATGGATGCGAGAGAACCTCATTCTTATTTCAAGGTTTGCAATTCCCCTCCCTGCAGTGTCTACCACTACCATTCCCAGCAAACACACACTCACCCTTATCATCCAGACTGGGCAGGACCCGGACAGATTTTCAGGAATAAAGAGCAGGACAAGTCAATTAGTAATTTTTAAGTACTTAACCTCAGCACTGTACTGACAAGTTAAGGGAGTAGAAAGGTGTAGAAATAACTAGAAAGGAACATAAGAGTGTTTTGTGCAGGTCTCAGCCTATCAGTGGTAATGTTATTGGCTGGAAATGCCTGGAGCCACTTACCTGGGCCCCACTGAGCTTCCCACAGACATCTCCCTTTTCCAAACCAACGTTACTACTGGCCAGACCCTTGTGGTTATTATTATGGTTGCAAGACGCCGTCAGCAATAATCACCTGGAAACTTTAAAAAGTGTATTACTTACAAGCCCTGGAGCATATCAGGCACACCCCAGGACACACAGTGGGGCTGCAGGTAGAGGGAGAGAGAGTGAGCATGGGCCTGGGGTTCTGCCTTTATTGGGGTTGAGGGTAGAACCCGAGGGCTTCATGGGCTCACTCTTTATTGGCATGTTTAAAACATAAGAGCTGGAATTCAAAGCTGGAAGAAGGAAGAAAAAACAAGTGGCCCAAGTGGCTGGCCAGTTATCTAAATCAACCAGGATCTCTAAAGCAAAGGAGCCTCATGGGGGTAGGGGTAGGGAGGGAGAGTGCATGTGTCCTGGCTCTTCAGTCAGGTAACTGGCAATGTGTTTATTCAAGACAGCCCTCTTTGAAGTGGATGCCTTGGCAATGGAAGCTTAAATTAGGCATTTGCATCGCAAAAGAAAAGACAACTGTCAGGGCTTATATTACAATCCACCCTGTGATGCCAAGGCATCATAGTCAGTGATGAGGACATTAATGGCCTAGATAGCTGATATGCTAAAAGTCAGGTATAGGGCATGTTGTAAACAGAAATTGCATGTGTAAATAGGATTATAGTAGCAAAAAATATAATAATTATACAGGCAGTAGTCTGAAATCCTGTAGGCACCCATTGTCCTAAACTTGAAAGGTCCAGCCATGAAAATAGGTCAGTGATCTCAGGGACCCTGGGAATCTGTTCAAAGATTTAGTAAGATTGTGGAATATTTTAACAACTTGGGCCATCTGGTGTAAATAGATTTGAACCTGTCCTGAGTTGGTAGATTGCTCCATACCTCATTGAACCAGTCTCTGAGTCCTGAGAATAGGTCAGCTCAGTTAAAGGGCTATGTCTTATTTCAGAAAGCAGTGAGGCAGGTGGGTTCCCAAGTTAGGCCCATGTGGTGCCGGTATTTGGATCACGTATTTAATAAGAGGCATTTCTACGGAAACAAACAAACAAAAAACACACAAAAGTTAATGATTGGAGCAGATTATAATCCCAGTTACTGAGTTCTGAAGGCAGTTGGTCAAGAAGACTTCCAGATGGTGAGCTCGAAGCATCTTCAGAGGACGTGAGGGGAGACTGGCAATCTGATAGATCTTCCTGTTTTGCAGTTTGAATGTCTCTGGTGGCTTTTTGAGTGTCCCACATAACAGTAGACATGAAGACTGTCCACACACGAATGAGGTGACTTCTCTGAAGTTGATATAAAGTTGTCCCACTTTAGCCTGCATGGCTCTGGGTAAAGGAGCCATGCAAGCTAAAGAGCCAATTTTAGTTCTCAATGATTCCAAATTAGTAGGGCGGAGAAAAATTGGAAACATTAGTTTGGAGAGTTGCAGCCAGATATTCGAAGAAACAAGAAGAATTCATTATCCAGTCCAGTTTATAGGTAGAAAAAAAAAACCCTGAAAGACAATTAACAGAACTAGAATCTAATACCCACAAGTATGTATTATGTTTCTATTGAAACATAATTTTCCTCTCTACAATCATCTCCATTTCTATCAAAGATAACCATAGTAAGACTAATTTGTTTGCAAATTCAGTCTAGTTTCAATAAACTTGGCCTGATTATTTACATAAGTACAGCAAGAATAGTGATTGACCATATAGGCTCTTTTAAGTTTGTTTTGTTAGAATCATATATAAGAAATCTGAGACAGAACTTTTAAAAGCCTCTCTAGCTAGGAAACAAAGTCCAAAACTTGCCATCAACTTTGCCTGCAGTATCTAGAGATTTGGATGAATTCCTCTCTTCTCGAGTTTCCCCCAAATATTCTGAAGTTCCTGTACCTGCCAGGAAGTAACCTTCCTTACTCACCTGGTAACCTCTACTGGGAGCCATGTAAACAAGGTACCAGGCCAATTTTTCCAAGGGGCTTTATTGGCTCCATAAAGTCAACCTTCATTCCTTAAAGCTGTCTGGTCATATGTGAGTCTATGCATTTCTCTTTCAAATATGACATTCTAGTCAAAGCCTTGGTAATATAATCAATGGTTCCAATTGTGTCCTGTTACAAGGAAAACAGATTCTTATTGATATGCCCTTTGTTAAAGATCTGAGAGTTCATTATAATGCAGTTGTCAAGGAAATCTGATTATTTCTGTAACAAACAACATTTTAAGATGATAACTAGAATTATTACTGATACCATTACCTATCACATTTTTAGGAATTTCATATAATTTCTGGAACACTAATATTAATAACATATATCTATACAAGGATATCCATAAAGATGGTTTAGCATTGTTTCCTATTTGACAATGCTTCCCATGTAATTTAACATATCAAATAAGCCCAATTATTATAATGTCTCACTTTTTATAAGGAGAGAGAATAAATCTTTTGAGATGTTCCAGGGGTCCTCTGTAAAATCCCAAAGTTACTTCCCGGTCAAAAAATGTCACTTAAAATTTGATTTGGGGAAGTTTGTCAAAAATATCAAAAGGTTGGGGACACTTGACTAACTAAACAGGATCACAGTCATTATGAAACAATACTTAATTATCTACTTAACCAAAAGGACAAAAAATATTAAAGACAATATTACAGTTACAGCAGATTACATAGTTGTGAGCAAAACTAAGTTCTTTTAATATTGAGAAGATTCAGTTTTCTTAAGTAATCGAAGACCTGATTAAGATAACATGAAGACAGGAAATTTTTCATAAAACACAAAATCTTTGCTTTCTAGCCAGATTACTTAAAAGGTGAAGAAAAACATTTCACAATATCTTATTAAGTGCAATAGTTCAAGAAAGCTTTCTACTTTTAGCAGATGAAAGAAAAATAAGTTTTAGTTTTACATAAGTGCACTATTGATATCAAAGCTTATTTTTTAAAACCCTTAAAATAAATTCGTTCCATTTTAGCCATCTTGACCACACAAAGTAAAATTCTCTCTCTTTCTTCCCAACTTTCTATACCATTTTTTCCTTTGTTTTCCTCTTTCTCATTCTAAAATAAAGTTTTACTTTTAAGACAAATTTACTTTCTTTTTCCTTAAAAAATATATCTCCATACTTCATACCTTTTCTTGCCAAAACACATCCTACTTTCCTTGCATATAGGGTTGTATCTCTCATTATTTCTAGCAGCTTTAATTACATATGTTAATTAGAATTCTTAACCCTTAGAAACTTTAATTTCTAGCTAAAACTAAGAAGGAAGCAATTGTGAACTGACTGTTACACCAGTGTTCTTTACATTGGTAAATTTATGAATGCATTTCATAATTTCTAGTAACACACATTACCTCATAACACAATTTTTCAATGTGGCAGAAGCCAAGTTTACTAACAGACCCAAATATCTTTGGTTCCTCTGTAATAAGAGGTCAAAAGTAAATAAACTTAGACTTGGTTAGCAATTAATGTTTCAGTATTTTCTCTTATTTGGAAATGATCTAGACATTCAGTGAATTCCCATCATTATACTTAGCAAAACTCTGAAGTTTCAAGTTACCAAAGAGATTTGGGAAACTATTTTCTTTTTAAGTATTTTTTAAAATTAATTAATTGATTAATTTTTGGCTGCGTTGGGTCTTTGTTGCCACACAGGCTTTCTCTAGTCGCGGCGAGCAGGTGCTACTCTTCGTTGCGGTGCGTGGGCTTCTCATTGTGGTGGCTTCTCTTGCTGCGGAGCACGGGCTCTAGGTGAGCGGGCTTCAGTAGTTGTGGCATGCGGGCTCAGTAGTTGCTCCACGGCATGTGGGATCTTCCCAGACCAGGGCTCAAACCCATGTCCCCTGTATTGGCAAGTGGATTCTTAACCACCATGCCACCAGAGAAGTTCCTTTGGGAAACTATTTTTAAGTAGAAATCCCATAGCACATAATTATTGCTAAAAAGTTGACCTACAGTCTTATTCCAATTACATATATCTAAATTATTTTCTCCCAACAATGATGTCTAGACTATCAAGGAACTTTCATTAGACAGTAGCCAAAGTCAGCCATCATGCCGAGTTACTTTTCTTGCTGACAAATTTTGTGTCAACATGAATATTTTTTTTTAATCATCAATACCCCAGACGCATTTACCATTTTTATTTTATTTTATTTTATTTTATTTTATTTTTTATTTTTTATTTTTTCGGTACGCGGGCCTCTCACTGTTGTGGTCTCTCCCATTGTGGAGCACAGGCTCTGGACGCGCAGGCTCAGTGGCCATGGCTCACAGGCCTAGCCGCTCCACGGCATGTGGGATCTTCCCGGACCGGGGCACGAACCCGTGTCCCCTGCATCGGCAGGCGGACTCTCAACCACTGCGCCACCAGGGAAGCCCCAACATGAATTTGTTTGACAAGTAAACCCAGGTAGAATAAAAGTTGTTTATCTGAATTATATTTAATACTGACAACTCTGAAGAAATACCTATTTTAATTAAACCAAACAAAAATTAGATTTATCAAAGATTATTCCAGATCATGTGAACTTGAAAAACATTTGGGTTAGTCTCTATATTTCTGAGTTTTAGGAATACTCAATTCATAGTGCTTATTTTTAAGCCAGTTAAGTAGAGCTCTTTTACAAAGTAATTTTGGCAATGTCATCTGCAGGTAGAAAGAAAAAAAATCACATAAATATACATCCATAGACATACATAAACATGCAGGCAGATACGAGACACTATAACTTCTGTTCCAAGATTTTAGCCATGAATCAGGCACGATATAAAACTCACTAGTTTATAAATAATAGTTAAATACAAATTGGCAGATGGAACAATTTAAGGTTACCTGCTGCAGTGGCTAAAGCTTTATACTAACATTTGTGGAGAAGACTTTTAAGATTTATATTTGTCCTTGACAAGTAAGCTTAAGGAGGCTGTGGACTAGACTTTGGGCAAGAGAGTTTTTATAGCATTTTGTATTTTAAAAGGCCTCCTTCTACTTGTCCCAAATCTAGTCCACTTTGCTTCAGTCTCAGGAGTTTGTGGGCAAGAGTTTTAGTCACCTCCTGAGGTGTTTACATTTCAAAGACATGGTAAGATATATATCTTCAAGAGACAAAGAATGTAAATTTTATCCTAGGAGTTTTAGTGCCTTTTGGATGGTTATGGCAGTCCTAATAAAATGTAGTAAAGCTGCCCTGTAATTAGGGAGAGTCCTCTGTGAAAATAATTCTCTGGACTCAAGGTCAAGTGGGACCTCCTCAGGGTTGGAAGCAAAGAGGGGCTCATTTGGGTCACTATGGTCATGAAAATGACAAACACATCGGCCCATGCCAGTTCTGCACAGCATCTTAACGTTTTCCATTAACCGTGAGCCTTAGCAATGATCACTGATGGGAGGATGGGCCCAGCACCAGGCAGTAAATATCCAAGTGAGGAGAGGAAAGACCTTGATACAGACATCATTGGCTCTAGGGCCTTTGCCTTCCCATTTCTCTCTTTCTCCTCCCTACAGGCCTCGCTAGTCCCGTCAGCTTTTCCGAGGGCCGCAGGGATACTGCGTGCGGCGTGGCTTCTAGTTGGACCTCCTCCCCCGGTCTCGCAAGGCGCCCTGGGAAGGAGCGCGGAAGCTCCAGAGCCCTTTGCAAACTCGCGCGGCCTTTGCGAGTGCGCCCGTGACTGAGCTCTGGAACCTCGCGACAACTCCTGCAGGTACTTTTATCTGAAAAGGAGCCGGGAGCTGACGCCACCAGCGGGTTCCCGTCTAGTTCCGGCCTACTTAGAAAAGTCACAGGCGACGAGGTGGCAGCGCGCGCGTCTCCGGTTTCACTCTGACGCGCTGTGGTGACCGCCGCGTGTGATGAGCTAGAATGAAGGCCTCCCTGCTTCTTGCGGAGCTTTCCGGGACGCCCTTCTCTCGACCTCGGCTGCCCCAGCCCAGCGGCTCCACAGCCCGTTCTGGTGCGGTAGCACAGGCGCTTTGGGTACCTCTTTTTTAATCAACATCTTTATTGGAGTATAATTGCTCTGCAATGGTGGGTTAGCTTATGCTGTATAACAAAGTGAATCAGCTATAAATATACATTTATCCCCGTATCTCCTCCCTCTTGCGTCTCCCTCCCACCCTCCCTATCCCACCCCTCTAGGTGGTCACAAAGCACCGAGCTGATCTCCCTGTGCTATGCGGCTGCTTCCCACTAGCTATCTATTTTTCACTTGGTAGTGTATATGTGTCCATGCCACTCTCCACTTCGTCCCAGCTTACCCTTCCCCCCCCTGTGTCCTCAAGTCCATTCTCTATGTCTGTGTCTTTATTCCTGTCCTGCCCCTAGGTTCTTCAGAACCATTTTTTTTTTTAGATTCCATATATATGTGTTAGGCTACTTTTCTCTTTCTGACCTACTTCACTCTGTATGACAGACTCTAGGTCCATCCACCTCACTACAAATAGTTCAGTTTCGTTTCTTTTTATGGCTGAGTAATATTCCATCGTATATATGTGCCACATCTTGTTTATCCATTCATCTGTCCATGGACACTTAGGTTGCTTCCATGTCCTGGCTTTTGTAAATAGAGCTGCAGTGAACATTTTGGTACATGACTCTTTTTCAATTATGGTTTTCTCAGGGTATATGCCCAGTAGTGGGATTGCTGGGTCATATGGTAGTTCTATTTTTAGTTTTCTAAGGAACCTCCATACTGTTCTCCATAGTGGCTGAATCAATTTACATTCCCACCAACAGTGCAAAAGGGTTCCTTTTGCTCCACACCCTCTCCAGCATTTATTGTTTGTCGACTTTTTGATGATGGTTGTTCTGACTGGTGTGAGTGATAACGGCTTTCCACTCTTCTCAGTCTGTCCCCGAAAGTGCCACGTTGAAGAGTGTCTGCTCATCCTCGTGGGAACTGGGACACGTTGAAAGGTGAGGACATGCCCCTGGCCTGCTCTTCACGGTAACATCCGACGGCCACAGCCAGAAGCAGGTCACAGAGGAGGATGCACAGCAGGCAGCCCTTGCTGTGAGTGAAGCTAGGGGGCATCGGGGGTGAGCGCATGTCCCTGTCCATAAGCAGCTGGCTGGAGGGGGAACCAAGACGCAGACCCAGCAGAAACGCTAGTTGTGAGGATAACCGAGCCTCCTGTGAACCGGGTCAGAACCATAGTCCCAGGCAGCTGCACCGCTGGTCTCCTTAGAGAACGTTCGAATGCCGAGAACCCCTCTGGACTGGCAGAAGGCAGACCTTTGTGACGCGGCTTCTGGCCAGGTCTGGAGGACGCTTTTAACACAGTACTGGAACTCAGGTGCCTTCACTCGCATAAAGAAATCGTTGCTCGGAAGACACCTTGCGGAGCCGAACCCCTCTCCGGGTGGAAGTCAGGGTTCCCCAGAGCCCCAGGGGGACAAACGCAGCTTCGGTGTCTGTTTATGCCCGAGCGGCCCTCGCCGGCTCTGGATCCCACAGTCAGCTTCTATCCTCCCTCCTACTAGGGTTGAGGGGACGGGAGGTGACAGGGCTGTGCCACGCTCCAGCTCAAACCAAGCTGTTTGGCTTTGTTTGAGCAACACAGGGAGCACCTCATGCGGGCGGCCGGGCCTTGCATACTTTTCCTAAGAGGTGCTGCAGATAGAAGAGCCTGTTGACCTTGCACTGTTGGGGAAGGGAGTGGGGGAGTGCACAGGGGGAAGACAAGCCCACCTTGAAAATCACGAAAGCACAGAAGAGCCAGAGGGAGCTAAGAGGTCAGGGTGCAGGGGGCTGGAGGTCAGGGCACAAGGGGCTCAGGTTATGTGGTATCTTGGAGGAAACGAGCACATAGCCTGGATGGATCTTTTATATAGTTATGGATTTTAGGGTCTTTAGAGATACTGGCCAGCTGATGCATTTTGGCAGCTATGAGTAACAAACAATTCAGAGCCCGTGGCAAATAAATAAGAAACCCGCAATAACCAATTAGTTCCCCTGTCTCCTTCCTGCTGCATAAAAAAAGGTTTGAATTTCAGTTAAGGTAGAATTTCTGATCCCAGCTTCCACTTCTTGATTTTCTCCCACCACCTTAATCTTACATGTTGTTGCTGGAAATATTGATGGATGACATTCCTGCTAGCCCTCTTTGTAGGTGGCTGCTCTTCTCCAGGGTGTCCCAATGGATGTCTCCAGGATTGGGATCTGTATCCACTAGTGCAACATGCACAGGGTCTGGGGGAAAAGCTTCTAGGCCTCTGGAGTGTAATACCAGAGCCTTGGCATGTTTGTGTGCCCCAGCACTGGGCAACACTCAAGAGGCTTCCGTGGGGTTTTTGCATTTACCAAGGAGCTGGTGTACCTCCTCAGGGTTCTTAGGAGGCACTGGCTCTAGATATTCAGAACATTTGCATTTGTCCATTAATTTTTTAGCAACGTGGTGCCAAGGACCATGATATCCCAGTGGGCCAGGGGACGAAGAATTACAGCAGCGAGTAAAGCAGTGGCACAGAGACCACATGCCTCTGTTGTATTTTCCCTCTGGTGGTGCCTCTAGTTTCCACTTGCAAGACTATTTGTCTTCTGGGTTAGAACAGTCTGGGAACAATCCACTGACTCAGTGGTTGCAGGTTGAGATCTCCTGTCCTTACTTACTTAATGAAATCCTTTCCTCAAGCCTTTAGCCCAGAGCGTCTCCTTGGTCTGTGACAATAGTCTTGTGGTCCAACCCACCCTCCTTAGCCCTCTTGGCCTTGAGGCATGGAGAACACTTATGGACATTAATAGTCAATTAAGGCCTTTATAATTACTGGTCTAATCATCTTGTCGGACCGTATGGCCTTGATCACGTGAGTCTGGGGAGGTTGTTGGATTATTATGGCAGCCGTGATCTTTGGGGTTGGATACCACAGGCAACAGTTGACAGAGGTAATATGCAAAAGCACATGGCAGCACGACAGACCCCCACCATGTGGTGGTCCTTTCCCAGATGGTGTTACTCACCTGAGTTAGGTGGTTAGTAAGCAAGTTGCAGGTAAAGGGCATTTCCCTTGATTACTTAACAAGGGCAATCACGCAATCCTGCCCACTATGTCAATTGTAGTGTGCCAGTCTCAGACTGTCGATAGTAAGAGAGTAATGCCATTGGCTGGAAATGCCTGGAGCCACTCACCTGGGCCCCACTGAGCTTCCCACAGACATCTCCCTTTTCCAAACCAACATTACCACTGGCCAGACCCTTGCGGTTCTTATTATGGTTGCAAGATGCCGTCAGCAATAATCACCTGGAAACTTTAAAAAGTGTAATACTTACAAGCCCTGGAGCATACCAGGCACACCCCAGGACACACAGGGGGGTTTCAGGTAGAGAGAAAGAAAGTGAGCATGGGCCTGGGGTTCTGCTTTTATTGGGGTTGAGGGTGGAACCCTGGGGCTTCATGGGCTCACTCTTTATTGGCGAGTTTAAAACATAAGAGCTGGAATTTAAAGTGTGGGAAAAGAGAAAAAGAAAAAGTGGCCCAAGTGGCCAGTTATCTAAATCAACCAAGATCCCTAAAACAAAGCATGTTCCTGACGGGGGTCGAGGAGGTGCATGTGTCCTGACTCCTTATCTTGTCGTTTGGCTGCACTGTGTTTGTTTGAGATAGACTTCCTTCCGGTGCAGTGGATGCCTTGGCAATTGAAGCTTATGTCAAGCACTTGCATTAGAAAAAGAAGAGCCAACTGTCAGGGTATAAACTACAGAGAGGTTGTATAGGTTAGCACAGGAGAGAGTCCTAAGAGTTAAGATGAGGTTGCCTGAAGCTTTATTCCCAAGGCCTTTGATCTCACCATGGGACTTCTTTTTACCTTAATGATACTGTATATTGAGCAACCTCTGTAAGTCAGGCACTTGATCCGTTATCTCTAGTATGAGGTAGGTAGTCTTATCCCCATTTTACAGATGGTGGAGCTGATGCTCAGAGCAGTTAAGGTAAGTTACAGAGCTAGTACATGGTCAAGCTCAAATTGAAATCCAAGTTTGTTCAAGGCTTCTAAGGCTGTGCTCCCTACTCAGCACTGAACTGCCTCTGCTGTAGACCCTGGCCATGTGGTTAGTGTTCAGTTCAGTAAGGCAGGTGTTAGTTACATGAGGGGGAAAATGTGGTTATATCATTTCTTATTTATTTCACATTAATTGTAATTTGCCCTTCCAAAATATATTCTGCTGCGTGACTGCTTTATCTCAGAGAGAGCTAAATAGCATTGTACACCTTGGTTTTTTTACACTTCACTGATGGAGAATTTCTTTTTTTTCTCTTAATACTC
Source organism: Mesoplodon mirus (assembly GCF_964341445.2). Taxonomy (NCBI): domain Eukaryota; kingdom Metazoa; phylum Chordata; class Mammalia; order Artiodactyla; family Ziphiidae; genus Mesoplodon; species Mesoplodon mirus. The sequence continues at coordinate 68,326,784 of NC_138987.1, forward strand.
CAAATAATGTCTAACTACCACAGAAAAAAATAAGCCACTTTCTGGATCCATATGGAAAAAAGGAAGAATAGAGGTGACACTAAAGATGCAGTTGATCAAACTATTTCATTTCTGACATTGCTGATCTAGTTAATCTCTCCTCATCTAGAAAGGTGTAGAGCCTGGAGCAGGGGGTGGAGATGGGATGTCCTTACCGATGTCACTAAGTCAGTGAGACTCTGCAGTTGGAGACTGAAGGAGGGGGACAGATTCCAGAGGGCTCACACCACACCCAGAGCAGGTCTGCAGGGCATATGATGGACCTATCCCAAGAAGTGACGGAATCAAGAGGTTTGTTTGTTTGATTGCAATTCATGACAGATTGATAACTGCAAAGGCATTCAAACTTGGTGTTTCGCCCCCCTTCTCTTTAACACTACAGCATGTAAGGCGAGTCAGGCATCTGGTGTTTGTTAGATGGCTGCGTTGCATCATCCTTTGATTGCTGGGGAACATCTCCCAGCATTGGTGCGATTGGAGAGAAGACTATGGGGCACAAAATGGCCTCATCCGGTTTACATCTTCATTACTGCGCTTCTCACATACCTGCTTACATCTGGAAAAAATCTCCAGGTAAACCTCTTGGGCTCTTTTTCTAAAGAGTAACTGTAATTATTAGGGCTATACCCAAATTCAGCTTTAAATAGGTATGTGGCTGAACTTCAGCCGAAATCCTGTGCCTGTCGAAAAGAAATTTTCTTTTTTTTAACATCTAATTACATAGGAGGAGCCTTTCCCCACACATGGCCGGTGGGTTTCCTGGTGCCCTACACCCAAGGCTTCTATTTATGCCCTTAGGGAAAAGGCAAGGAGATTTTAGGGAAAAAACTTAGAGATCTCCTCAAACCTCCCACTGACTTTTTTTCTTAGTACCAAATCCCAGAATTCTAATATGCACTGCAGGTCATGTCAAAATTTTACGAATGTCAAGTCTTTTCCCCACTAGGTACTGTCACAAACTATCTTACCAAGTAACAGCATCACAAAAAAAACTTTCTATTTTACTGTTTACTGCTTGTTCCCCTTGTACAGGATTTATCCACTCAACACACATTGGTTGAGCACTTGCCTGGGTACTGAGCCCTGTGCCAGGCACAGGAAACCTAAAACTGAGTAAGATTCAATGCTTGCAGTTAGTTGGAAAAACAGACATGCAGCTAATTACACATCGTACTGGAATGTTGCATAAGGTTACATGGAAGTGTGAACAAAACATTGTGAGAACTCAGTTGAGAGAAGAATGAATTGTGCCGAAGAAAGGGATGTAGCAGAGTGGGTGGCAGTCAAGGAAGCCTTCGTTTAGAGATGAAACATAAGCTGAGTGTTGAAAAATATGTGGCATTTCACATAGACGAGAATAAAACAAGGTCATCCAGAGAAACGAGGGAATGGAGAAGTGAGTAAGGAACTTAGGGGTGCCGTGACTTTTTCATACATGCTTCTGTTTCCTTTGTTAAGTAGTGGTTTTCCAAGATCGTCCTGTGATACGATACTTTTTCATTTGCCTCCCCTCTCCTTTTAAAAACATTTAGCCTCAGTAAAAATTCATATATACAAATACTGTTATATGATATATAATATATATGAATGTGATATGTATGATACATTTGTTATAATATGTATATATCATATATCATGTATCATATATACTTATACATACATATATACATACGTATATATATATATATATAGAGAGAGAGAGAGAGAGACAGAGAGAACCATAAGGCAGAGGAAGAGGAGGAGGAGAAAGAAGAGGAGGATCTTAGAAAGAGGTCTCAGTCTTCATTTCTGCCTTCTCCATGCCCAGTGCCTCCAAAGAGAAAGAGCCTCTGCAAAGTCTTTCATATCTGCTTCCACCTCTGTTCTACTCCCTGTGCTCAAGGGCGGGCCATCATGAGCTCATCTGGACCACTGTAGCAGTTGCCAATTTGGCTTCCTGTCTCCAGGCTCCCTCCTTCCTTCCAGATGCCACAGTGCAGCCAGTGATCTTTTGAAAGTATAAATCTGGTCATCTGGCTGCATCCACTCTAGGCTGTAGCACGAACACACTGTAACAGAGCCTACAAAGGCCCTTCACAATCTGGCTACAACCTGCCCCTTCCAGACTCATCTCTCCCCTCCCCTCCCTCACCCCTACCCGCAGCCTCTGTAGATAGACTTCTTGCCACCGGGGCAAATACTTTCGCCTGAAATATCCTTCTTGCCTTTTCTGAGTGGTAGACTTGAGTCATCCTTCAAATCCAAGCATAGCATCTCTTTTGTGAAGTACATTCCCAATTTCCTCTCCTCCCCTAGCACAAATGGATTCCCATTATCATTTGTCTGTGCCTTGATTCTCAAGTTCAACACATTGAATAATTGTCTCCCTCACTAGATTTGGAGCTCTACTTGAGGACAGACACTTAGAATAAATCATCTTAGTAGTGCGGATGCCTGGAACAAAGACTTAAGAGTTTTTGTTTCACTTAGAGTTAGACTCACTCTAAGTGAAACAGATGGTGGAGTTCCTTTTCCACTCCCCTTCTCTCTCAGTTTCTTTGCCTTCCCCCATCTTTTCTTCTAACAATCTACCTAGATCTGTCCTCTGGGCACTGCACATGTCCCCAAGCCTCTTTTCGTCATGATCCTTCTAGGAGCTTAATCTGATAGATAACAGCTCCTGCCTACCCCCTGAGTTTATTAGAGGTGGACTCAATGTTAAAATTCACTATCTCATCTGATTTTCTGGGTAAGATAGAAGTCACAGACTAGAGGCTGAAAGTGTGTTTTCTTTGCCGACACTTTTTTTTTTTGCGGTACGCGGGCCTCTCACTGTTGTGGCCTCTCCCATTGCGGAGCACAGACTCTGGACGCGCAGGCTCAGCGGCCATGGCTTATGGGCCCAGCCGCTCCGCAGCATGTGGGATCTTCCCGGACCGGGGCACGAACCCGTGTCCCCCGCATCAGCAGGCAGGCTCTCAACCACTGCGCCACCAGGGAAGCCCTCGACACTTTTAAAAAAACATATTTTTACCAATATTTAAAAATCAGGACGTCTCACATAAAAATCCAAATTTTACCATTCTTTTGAATAGAAGGACAATCTGGCAATTCTGGGTAACTATCAGATAGTACTAAGTAGCAGCTGAGTACTTGAGGTGAGGATGACATTTCCAGTTTGTCACAAGCCTTACCGCTTCCTATGGGCTCCCATCTATCTTCCTATGTATGCTGTTTTATTGTTTCTTATAATAGACAAATGTGTTTTGAATCCCTGTCTCAACCAGAATCTAAAATAAAATATAGACTCTGGAGGCCACGTGACCTTTTGTTTTAATTTACCTATCTTGTGTAGGTGTCTGATTTATGACCCTTGAGGTAGGTAATTTTTTTTTTTAAGTTTTCCTTTTATTTTTTAATGTTTTTTTGCCCCATGGCAGAATCTTAGTTCCCTGACCAGGGATCAAGCCTGTGCCCCCTGCAGTGGAAGTGCAGAGTCCTAACCACTGTGCCGCCAGGGAATTCCCGGTAGGTAATATTTTTATCTTTATTTTACAAACGCGGAAACGGAGGCAATGGAGGTTAAATAACTTCACCATGATTACATATCTAGGAAGCATCAGGGCAAAGACAGGCCATTTTTTTTTTTTTTTTTTTTTTTTGCGGTATGCGGGCCTCTCACTGTTGTGGCCTCTCCCGTTGCGGAGCACAGGCTCCGGATGCGCAGGCTCAGCGGCCATGGCTCACGGGCCCAGCCGCTCCGCGGCATATGGGATCCTCCCAGCCCGGGGCACGAACCCGTATCCCCTGCATCGGCAGGCGGACTCTCAACCACTGCGCCACCAGGGAGGCCCAAGACAGGCCATTTGACTGCAAAGTTCATCCTCTTAAATGGAGACGTTTCGGTCCTGCAGTTTCTATAAATAAAAATCCTTGAGCTTGCACACCTAGTACGTACATTTACTTTTAAATTATGTACATCCATCACTATAGTAGTATAGTGTGTACATTCTAAAATATATACAAAGGTGGAAAAATTTTAAAGATGAGTTAAAAAATGTTAAACTCAAGTTTAAAAGTAATTTAAATGTTATTTTAAGGATACCAAAAATATTTTTGCCTTTACTAAAACACTAAAATTTTGAGTAAAATTTTTAGTGAAAGCAGCATGATTTGAATAAGCCATTATTTTTCAAAATCTGAACTTAACAGTTTTTGAAACAATGTTTGAAGGTCTGGATCTAAATTCAATTTATTTTAATACTTGCTTAAGTGGTTGATATAACTGAAAACTACATTCCATGACATCCCAACAGAAAGTTACATCGTGGGCCCACTTATGGATCATGCCACTCATTTTTTAATCCCAACCACTGGTGTACAAAGGTGTCTCTGGTCTTTTGGTTATTGGATCTTCATATTCCCAGATATCAATAAGGTATTATTGCAAATTATTCATATATTTAAAAAAACATTCAGCAAATGTGAAAATCCATTGTACAGTATTGAAAAGCAGATTTTAAAATTCTGATCCTGAGTTTTATAGGCATTCAGATGTGAAAGATTATTTAAGGTAAGACACATACATCTTTTTTGGCAATAAAAATCACACAGGAATGGAAACAGTTCCAGATACCCATTTTCATAATGGTCCCTCCAGAACCTGAATTTCTTTTGAAAAGCAGTTATTAATTGTTGAGGTGTCACTTTCACCTGAAAGGAATGGATTGAGTGTATTTTTCAAAGATTATTGTTAGATAGCATACTACTAGAAAATGTTGGAAAACTTGGAACTTGAAAAAAAAAAACGAAACTCATCTTTAAGATTGATAACCCTTCCATGAAATGGCCAGCAAATATAAAATATATTCATAGCTATTACCTATCTCACTGCAAGGTATTTTAAAGATTGCCCGTATTTCCAGGATTTATTTTTATAAAATTAACCACAGCAATGACATACTGTAGCACTTCTGGCTTCAATCCCTTAGTGAGAAGTCTTGTTGGTACATAAATAGTGAAGGGGAAGGTGTTCAGGTGCAGTGCTCTTTCTGGAGCCTTCTCGTGGAATCCATTCTTTTCCCCAGTACTCTAGTCAAAGCAGGCATGACACTGGTGGTCACATTTACAGAGTTTGCCATTACACGTTATGTTTATTAAATTAGTTATTTCCATTTTTCCTTTACTGGCTCACAAAAAAAGTAGTTCTTCATTACTGAAACAAAATCTAGCAAATACCATTATGGTATTTGCTGAGATGTGACAGAGACATGTATATTTAATGCACTGCAAAGCAAACTTCTGCAAAAACTAGGTAGTTTGTCCAATGACTCATTTCTTCATATCTTCAGCATGTTTTCTCTGCACCTTCCAATGGCACTTTTCTTTCTGTAAATATATTTTGGTTTGTTACCATCTTCTTTTCATATTACTTTGTATACTTTCATCAGGGCAGGGAAAACAATTGGTGTGTGGCCTTTCATAGTTTACTAAACATGGATCATTACATTTATGGAAGGTTGATAGTGTATTGAGTATTATGTGCTGCTAAACATCGCTGAAAAAAATTGTAAAGTTTGTTTTCCTGTTCTGAGCATTTGGCAACTAAATGTTGAGCTCACAGTTATGGTCTCATACTATCAGCTGCTAGTAACTCAAGGCACCATATCTACTTTAGAGCAAGTTCACTGTTAATCACGGTGGGTGTAAATTGATATTTCATATACTCAGCCTAATCACCTCACATTTTTTGCTGACTTCTTGATGGATCTGATCGTTGCTTATACCTCAGAATGTGGCTGACACAGAGCTCTAATCAGAAGCGGCATTCTCTGTCATTTACTTGTGCTCATTTGGGCTTTCATTTTTATTATCTTCAGTCTGCACTTTAGTTGTGGAAATTATCTGAAGGCACTTGTCCATACTCTGAGGGTTCATTTCTTTAACTATAGATTATCCATAAATCTTTTAGTAACACATGCATGTGCCTCTAGTAACACTGGAGGTGAAGACCCCCCACGTTTCCCTGACACTGTGTGTGACATGTGACCACTATTCCTGTGAACCTAGTGAGGGCACAAGCATCCCTACATCAGACACAGGTTGTCCTTACTTTTCGTGGTAATGTGAGACCACAAAAATTACCATGCAAGCTGAAACCATGCAAATCGATCTTAATAATCCATTGGAAAATTCCAACTTTTCCAGAACTCAAAAAATTTGGTTAAAGTGTTGAAAGCTCTTTTACAGTCTGTTGTAAGTGTAGAGGGAAAGGAAAAAAATAAATACTTATTTAGTATGCTGTAATTTAACATATTACAAATATTGGGAATGAAAGTGTTTTATTTCTTTGTAAAAAATTGATTAGTTTGGTTAGCACTTGCCTTCTCATTGTTTAACTTAAGACTCAGAGAACATCCTTTCTGTACCATGGTGACATGTCTTATGCCATGTATCCACGGTCAGCTGGAGTGCTGGCTGTTCTACCATGGCCACTCCTGGGGCAGCTTGGCTCTCCTGCATGCATCTCTCATGTCCCTCCAATTGGCTGGCCGGGGCGTGTTCTCATGGCAGTGACAGGGCTTTAAGAGAGAAAGTAGAAATGTGCAAGTGGTTTTCCAGACTTCTGCTTGTGTCATTTGTTACTGTCCCTTTGGCAAAAGCACATTACATGACCATAGCTAGAACCGGTGTGGGCAGGCCTTACCAAAAGGGATGGGTATAAGAAAACATGAAAAACTGCAGCCATAATGGAGTCAGTCAGGTCCAATAGAAGATACAGTAGGTCTTGGCCATGCTGTTTCCTGGCCATCATCTTAAGAAAGTTCCTTAACACCCCTGAACCTCAGTTACAGGCATACTTCATTCTACCTTGCTTTGCTTTATCACACTGTGCAGATACTGCGTTTTTTACAAACTGAAGGTTGTGGCAACGCTGTGTCCAGCAAGTCTGTGGGCACCATTTGCTCACTTTGTGTGAATGTGTCACATTTTGGTAATTCTCACATTACCAAATGTGAGAGCATTTCAAACCCTCCACCAGAAGAAAGATCATGACTCACTGAGGGCTCAGATGCTGGTTCACGTTTTTTAGCAATAAGGTATTTTTGAATTAAGGTATGTACATTGGTTTTTTAGACATAATGCTATTGCACACTTAATAGACTACAGTGTAATATAAACATAAGTTTTATATGCACTGGGAAACCAAAAATTTCATGAGATTTGCTTCATTGCCATATTCATTTTATTGTGATAGTCTGGAACCAAAGTCACAATATCTCCAAGGTATGTCTGTACTGTATTGTGACTTAGCCTATATATGATATATTTTTAAAAATATATATCTTTTTAAAAATAAATTTATTTATTTTTGGCTGCCTTGGGTCTTCGTTGCTACACGTGGCTTTCTTTAGTTGTGTCGAGCAGGGGCTGCTCTTCCTTGCAGTGCATGGACTTCTCATTGCAGTGGCTGCTCTTGTTGTGGAACATGGGCTCTAGGCGCGTGGGCTTCAGTAGTTGTGGCACACAGGCTCAGTAGTTGTGGTTCTCAGGCTCTAGAGCACAGGCTCAGTAGTTGTGGCTCACGGGCTTAGTTGCTCCGCGGCATGTGGGATCTTCCCAGACCAGGGCTTGAACCCGTGTCCCCTGCATTGGCAGGCGGGTTCTTAACCACCGTGCCACCAGGAAAGCCCTAAAATATTTTTTAAATTAAAGAAATATATGCACAAATTTAAAAAGTGAAACAGTGCTAAAAGACACAGCTAAAGGAGCCCTTGACCCTTCCTCGCATTCAATCCTGTTGCCCAGACACAGTCACTTTTAATCCTGCTCGCTGTTTCTTTTTTTGCCTTAGTTTTTTCTCTCTCCCAAACGATCACAGCAAAAACATCTATGCCCACAAACATCCTTTTCCTCTTCCCAGTTTGCTGTTTTGTCTGACATTGTATCAATGTTTTGAAATATTCCATGTTGCCATCTATTAATTAATTAATTATAGGCATCATCTATTGATTTATTATTTTAACTCTCTTACCTCCCTCTTTTCTCTCCCCCCATCCATACAACATAGTTTGATCACGATTTTTGGTTATAGCTCCATTTAGGGTCTTCATTATTATAATAATAAAAAGAATTTTTTAGTGTTGATACAAGTAGTGTATAATATTATCACATTTCTTTTTCTGTATGACTTCTGGTTTTCCTTGGAGTTAATCATTGTCTCATGTGTTCACCTGTTCATTTATTTACTTTTTTCATTGAGTCTCTAGTTAAGCCTTCCTACATCTTCCAACTATTTTGTAAAATAATGTTTCTCTTTCTCAAGTATGTCAGATAATATATGTTACATTTTATTACTAGAAATACCCATACCAGAGTATATCATACGCGCGAGCACTCATACACACACACACACGCATGAACACACGCCTCTATAATTCCCTGTTCCAGTTTGGACTGCTCGCTCTCCAGAACTTCTGCACTGATGATGCCCTGGATCCATACTCTGTCATAATCCTGAGGATTCCTGTCACTCTTTTCTTGTACCTCTTGCTTTGTCACTGGATCCCTTCATTTATGTCCTCATTTCGGTAGAGCAGATCTTCTCTGGTTTCCTATGAAAAGGTGCACTCAGGGTTAAACTTTTGAGACATGGTTTGTTTTGAAAATAACTCTCTTCTGCTCTCACACTTTATTAGTATTTTGGCAGAGTCTAGAATTCCAGGGTGAAAATCACTTTCCCTTCAAATTTGGAGGCATTGCTCTATTGACTTCTATTTTCCAAGGTTGCTGTTGAGATATCCCATGGAGATTCTAATACTTTGGTTGAGAGCTTTGCCACTAGAGTTTGAAAAAGATGAAACGCCCCAGGGAGGGTCTTCTCCCATTTGTCTTGCTGGGCACTTGGGGGGTCTTTTCAGTCTAGAAGTGTGGGCTCTTCCACTCTAAGAGATTTCCTCATCATTCCTTTGCTTGTATCCTTTGTTTTGTCTGTTTGTTCTATTTTTTTTTTGTAACTTCTATTAGATGTTGCACTTCTTGGATTGATTTAATTTATTTTTCTTCTGCTTTCCATCACTTTTGTTCTCCTTTCTAGGAAATTTTCTTACATTTCTTTACAACCACTTTACTAAAACTTTTTTTTACTTTTCATATATATCTGTATATCTATATCTATATCTGTGTCTATATATTTCATTTCCAAGAGCTCTTATTCTCTGGTTGCTCTGTTTTTATAGCATCCTCTTCTTGTTAAAAAAGCAGTATCTTCTCATTTCTCTAAGAAAATCAATGATAATTTTAAAACATTTTACTTCTCCACTCTGTATGTATTTCTTACACTGCCATTTCTCTGACCACAGATTCTGGGAAAGGTTCTCAGCTTCTAAGGACTTGTGTGATTACACTGGGTTCATCCAGATAATCCAGGATAATCTCTCCATCTCAAGGTCCTTAACCCTAATCACATCTGCAAAATCCTTTTTGCCATGTAAGGTAGTATATTCACAGGTTCTGGAAATTAGCACGTGGACATATTTGGAGAGGGACCATTATTTTGTCTACCACAATGTGCAAGAATTTCTCTAGGTCATATCCTTAGGAATGAAATTGCTGGGTCATAGTGTACATGCATTTTCAGTTTTACAAGAAAATGACAAAAGAGTTTTCCAAAATAGTTGTGCCAAGTTATACTTCCACTGGCAATATATAGAAATTCCCATATCCTTGTCAATGCTTTGTGTGACTGAACCTCTTCCTTTTTGCCAATCTAGTGTGTGTAAATCATCACAGGTTTAATTTGAAGTTTCCTCATTACTGATGATGCAGAGCATTGTTTTCTATGTGGTGGCCATGGGTTCCTTTTGCTGGGAAAAATGTTATCCATGAGTTTTGGCCATTTTTCCCTTGGCTATCTTTTAAAAAAATTTACTTGTAGTTATTTTTCCGCATTTTGAATATTAGTCTTCTTTCTCTTATACGTGTGGCAGTCTTTCTCCCAGTTTGTGGCTGACCTTTCCACTTTCTTCATGGTGTTTTTTTATAATTTGTCTCTGGTGGACAATTATTATAAATTTTAATGTAGTCAGATTTATCAGTCATTTCCTCAGTTACCCACCCAGGTTCTTGGACTCTTTCATTTGCAGAAATTGATAAGAGCCCAGATGAGACATTCAGTCAAGGCACGAGGGAGTGAAAACAAGTAACAGGTTCCCTTGCTCCCTCTGCGAGGGGGGCAGGCTGGTCCCTTAAATGGGGTGAGGGTGGGGACGCATGGTGGGTTGGGCCAGAGGAGGCGTAGCTTAGGCGCTCTGCCCACCCCCTTGCTGGTACTGCAGGGATCACGTGCAGTACCCTGCCTTTGCTCCTGGCTCCTCAGAAGTGGCAGTTGGGTTTGGGACTTTTTGTATCTTGTTGTTCATAATTTGCCCCAACTGCAGTGCAGGCAGTTATTTTTAGTTCCTTATAGTTTCTTTGTATTCTGTTGTATTCTGAGGCTGGGAGGAGAGGTTGTTCAGGTATGAGCACTGCAGTAAAGGGTCCAAGGTCCTAGCCTATCTCACTTCCATGGTTACCACTTTTGTTTTTTTCTTACTTTACTGTATTGGTAAGAATGCCAGTATATACGTGAACTTCATAGCGTCAGAGAAGTCTTTGTCTTGGTCCTGATTTAAAAGAAAATGATTCTTGCTTCTCACCTCTAAGAATGCTGTTGTTGTATTTTTGGTGATTATCTTTATCAAGTTAAGCATATCCCTTTCTATTCTGTTTGTTACCAGTTTTTATCATGAATTGGTGTTGAAATTTATTCAATGCTTTGTCTGCATCTATTAAAATTATGGTATCGCTTTTAGTTTTAAATATACTATTTTGGCAACTTACATGTATAGGTTTTCCAGTGTTAAACTATTCTTTTGTTTCTAAGATAAACTCAACTTGGCAGAATTGGTTCCTCAGTATTTTGGGTAAGATTTTGGCCTCTGGGTTCATGAGTGAGAGTACCCTGTAATTTTTCCTTTTTATTCTGTCCTTAGCTGGTTTGGGCATTACAATATACAGATCTTATACAGTTAGTTAGGGTATTTTCCCTTCTTTTTAATTTTCCAGAAGAGTTTGTATTAGATTGGAACAATTTGTCCTTTGATAGTTTGGTAAAGTTCACCTGTAATAACATTTGGGCCTAATGTTTTCTTTGTAGAATTATTTTCACTACTGATTTTATTTCTTCAGTGGTTACAACACTCTTCAGACTTTCTGCTTCTTCTTGATTTCATTTTTATTAAGCTTAATTTTTCTAAGAATTTGTTCATTGTGGCTATGTTTTAAAATGTATAGATAACGAGTTGTTCATAATATTCGCTAACACTTTTTAGTGTCTGCCATGTCTGTATTTGATTACTCCTTTTAATTCCTATTACATTTTAATTGTGCCTTCTTTTTTTCTTGACTAAGATAACCAAAGATTTGTCTATTTTCTTTTATTTTTTGAAACAACCAAATTTTGGTTTTGGTGATCCTCTGTATTGTATCTTTGTTTTCTATTTACTGCATTCCTGCTCTTATTTTGTATTATCTCTTCCATTCTACTTTATATGGGTGCTTTTTCCTAATTTCTTCAATTGGATGCTTAACTTATTAATTTTCTTTCTTCTTTTCTACTATAAGAGTTTAACACTGTAACTTTCCCTCAAAATAGTATTTTATTTGAATCCTACAAGATTTTTAATATGTAATAAGTTCATTATCATTCACTTCTATTTTTAAAAATTTCTATTACATTTGCCTCTTGATTTATGAATTATTTAGGAGTGTAATTTGTCATTTATAATTTTTATTTTAATTATATTGTGGTCAGAAAACAAAGCCTGTATGATAGCTATTCTTTAAAATTTGCTGAGGTGTGTCTTATAGCCTACAATGTGGCCAATTTTTATAAATGTTCCCTGTGTACTTGAGAAAAGCATGTGCATTCTAATTGTTAGTTCTGTTGTGTGATAGTTATTAATTGCATCATTCAATTCTTCTATATCTTCACTAATTTTTTTTTGTCTGCTTGACCTACAGTAATTGACAAAGATAGTTTGAAATCTCCCAGTACAGTTGCAGATTTGACAGTATTCCCTCTACTTCTATCTTTTTTTTTTTTTTTTTTTTTTGCTGTACGCGGGCCTCTCACTGTTGTGGCCTCTCCCGTTGCGGAGCACAGGCTCCGGACGCACAGGCTCAGCGGCCATGGCTCACGGGCCCAGCCGCTCCGCGGCATATGGGATCCTCCCAGACCGGGGCACGAACCCGTATCCCCTGCATCGGCAGGCGGACTCTCAACCACTGCGCCACCAGGGAGGCCCCTACTTCTATCTTTTTGAATTTTGTATATTTTGGTAATTTTTGGTGATGCAAGTTTAGAATAATTATTTCTGCCAGGTGAATTAAATGTTATCAATATGTAGTGATCCTCTTTGTCCCAAACAATGGTTTTGATTAGCATCTATTTTGTTTGGTAAAAAAAATAGCATCTTGAGCTTTTATTGTTTGGTATATATATTTTGGAATGTGCCTTTTTACATTCAACCTTGTTGTTACCTTATATTTCAGTGGTTATTTTTCAGATAATATATAATGGAATTTTTCTTTTTTAAAATAACACTCATAATCTCTTTGAACTGGTGAGTTTATATATATACATACACACAAAGATTAAAATTATTACTATATTTGGATTTGTTTATGCCATCTTTCTTTTTTTTTAACATCTTTATTGGAGTATAATTGCTTTATAATGGTGTGTTAGTTTCTGCTTTATAACAAAGTGAATCAGTTATACATATACATACATCCCCATATCTCCTCCCTCTTGTGTCACCCTTCCACCCTCCCTATCCCACCCCTCTAGGTGGACACAAAGCACCGAGGTGATCTCCCTGTGCTATGCAGCTGCTTCCCACTAGCTATCTATTTTACATTTGGTAGTGTATATATAAGTACATATAAGTACATGCCACTCTCTCACTTCGTCCCAGCTTACCCTTCCCCCTCCCCATGTCCTCAAGTCCATTCTCTGTGTCTGCATCTTTATTCCTGTCTTGCCCCTAGTTTCTTCATAACAAATTTTTTTTTTTAGATTCCATATATCTGTGTTAGCATACGGTATTTGTTTTTCTCTTTCTGACTTACTTCAGTCTGTATGACAGACTGTATGTCCATCCACCTCACTACAAATAACTCAGTTTCATTTCTTTTTATGGCTGAGTAATATTCCATTGTATATATGTGCCACACCTTCTTTATCCATTCATCTGTCGATGGACACTTAGGTTGCTTCCATGTCCTGGCTATTGTAAATAGAGCTGCAATGAACATTGTGGTACGTGACTCTTTTTGAATTATGGTTTTCTGAGGGTATATGCCCAGTAGTTGGATTGCTGGGTCCTATGGTAGCTCTATTTTTAGTTTTTTAAGGAACCTCCATACTGTTCTCCATAGTGACTGTATCAATTTACACTCCCACCAACAGTGCAAGAGTGTTCCCTTTTCTCCACACCCTCTCCAGCATTTATTGTTTGTGGATTTTTTGATGATATGCCATCTTTCTTTATGCTTTCTATTTTTCCTGCTTATTCTATGCTTTTATTTTTCTCTTTAAATTGATTTTTGTTTTTTTTCACCTCCTTTTTCTATTCGTTTGGAAGTCATAGCCTCTCTTTTTAAAATGTTACCCTTGAAATTTACCATGCATGGTTAACTTAACAGCATCTAAGTTTTTCAGTGTCTGAATAACTCAACTTTAGTTAACTTTGACATTGATCATTCACCTCCCAAGTTAGATATTATTGATACATAATTTTAGTTCTGTCACTTCGTTCATCTCACAAAGTAAATATTATTATTATTTATACTGACTCACTGATTGTACCTAGAGGTAATGATGGCTTGCCTACATGTTTACTGATTTCTTTGTTCACAGCTCTCTCTTGCTTCCTCAACCCTTCTTCCAAGGTTATTTTTCTTATTCCTGAAGTTCATCCTTTAGAAGTGTCTTTGGTCAGCCTCTTTTTTTTGGGGGGGGGTAGGAGTTTAGTAATTTATTTATTTATTTTTGCTGTGTTGGGTCTTCGTTTCTGTGCAAGGGCTTTCTCTAGTTGTGGCAAGCAGGGGCCAGTCTTCATCGCGTTGCACGGGTCTCTCACTATCGCAGCCTCTCTTGTTGCAGAGCACAGGCTCCAGATGCGCAGGCTCAGTAGCTGTGGCTCACGGGCCTAGTTGCTCCGTGGCATGTGGGATCCTCCCAGACCAGGGCTTGAACCCGTGTCCCCTGCATTAGCAGGCAGATTCTCAACCACTGCGCCACCAGGGAAGCCCTGGTCAACTTCTTTTGAAGGTAAATCCTATATCTTTTATTTTTGGTTATCTGAACAAAAACTTTTATTATTCTCATTCTCAAAAGTTTTTTCTCTTGATACACAATTTTTAAATTTAACAGTTATTTTCTCTCAGCACTTTGAACATATTATTTACCCTTTTCTAGTCCTAATTCTTAATCTCTTGTAGATGGACTCTCTCTTCTCTCTGAGTGCTTTTTTTTCCTTTTTCTTTTATTTTAAATTGAAGTATAGTTGATAGTGTTGTGTTAGTTTCTGTTATACAGCAAAGTGATTCAGCTATACATATGTATATATTCTTTTTCATATTCTTTTCCATTTTACCACAGGATATTGAATATAGTTCCCTGTGCTATACAGTAGGATTTTGTTGTTTATCCATTCTATATGTAATAGTTTACATCTGCTAACCCCAAAGTCCCAATCCATCTCTCCCCCACCCCCTCCCCCTTGGCAACCACAAGTCTGTTCTCTATGTCTATGAGTCTATTTCTGTTTTCTAGATATGTTCATTTGTGTCATATTTTAGATTCCACATACAAGTGATATCCTATGGTATTTGTCTTTCTCTTGCTGACTTACTTCACTTAGTATGATAATCTCTAAGTCTTATGGGTGCTTTTAATATTGTCTTTTTTTTCCTCAGAATTCTTCAATTCCACTACATATTTTTTTCAAATCCTGCTTATACACTATTTTTCTTATATTTGTGCATTTATCTCTTCCATCAGTTCTGGAACATTCTCAGCCTTTATCTCTTCAGATGTTCCCTCTCTTCCATTTTCTCGTTCCTTTTTAACCTCGGATTCCAATTATACCTATATAAGTCTTTCTGACTCTCCATATTTCTTAATTACCTTTTTATAGTTTCTAATTCCTTGCCTCTTTATGCTGCATTATAGGTAATATCTTCAGCTTTATCTTTCTCTAATTCTTTCCTTAGTTGAGTCTTATCTGTTGGTAAACTCATTCACTTAGCTTAAAATGTCAATGATTATATATTTCAATTCTAGGAGTTCTTTTGCTCACTCTTCAAACATGGTTAGCAATATTTGGTGGTCTCCTGTTCTTAGCTTCTTTCAAAAAAATTCAGTCTTTTAAATTTTGTTTACTTGGTTATTTCATATTCTATATCTGATAATTCCAAAATCTGAGATTTTTAGGGTCTGAGTTTATTGCTTCAATAATCTCTTATAAGTGGCTTCTTTCCATTTTTGTTTGGTTAATTTTGGATTGTGCATTCATACTTTATAGAACTTAATCTTTGGGAGTTGTAGGATGCTTTCCTCCAGAGAGAATTTACATGTACTCAGTTGGAGCCATGTATGTACTTTCCCCAGTCCTGGATCAGCTGAGAGCTTCACGTTCATCTCCCTCATCTTCACATGGGACCATGATGAGTCTCCCAGCCCCAACTCAGGTGTTGACACTTTTGCTCCCGTGATCCCAGGCAGGCAACTCAGGAACTTACTGGAATTTACTTACTATCATGGTTCTGTACTCAGATTTCAGCTAGCTTTTATATTTCCCCCTCAGAGAAAGGTATAGTGAAGGAAGCTGAAGATTTGTCTTACTTTTTAGTAATCCCAGAATGCATTAAAATGATCTTTGTTGTAGTTTATCCAGGCTCTAATTGCATTTTGGCAGGAGGGAACTTTATTGTATAATCAAATCTGCCATACCACTAGAAGCAGAAGTCTCCTCCTACTTAGCTTTTTAACCAATTTCCCTGTCACCCCATTCTCCTCTGTGAGTAAGAATAATCCCATCTGGAGTACCTGGAGCTTTCAATTCCTGTGTCTTTTCTTTTAGGACAACTTTAATCAATATCTCCTTCTGAGGATCCTTAGGTTTGATTTACCTCCACTCTGCTGTGTCATTTAACTTTTCTCCATCTACTTTCAGTCTTCATATATTGTAGTTTGTGGTTGCATATGTCTTCTAGTTTAATCAAAGATGGAATCTCTGTTTTCCTGTTTCTTGTTCTTCTTTTCCTTTTAGGGTAATTTTTAAGATGAAGAAGAGATGGAAAGTTCATTATTCTGCCATCTTCAAGACTCTGCTTTAACTTAGAAGTCCCTCAAAATTGATTGCTTACATAGCTTGGAAGAATTATTGTAGCTTCCACATAGTTCATATTTCCAAAGAGTAGTATCTTCAACTTTGGGATCCTTTTCAATAAGAGGTGGATAGCTGGTCAAATAAGAGGAGATGCTTTGGGTTTCATAGATGAGGTTTTAGACATTTGGATCAGCAGTCAAAACCAGACACCTCTAAATGACCCATGGAGACAGCGCCTTCAGAAAGGAAGCCAGAGCAAACATCTGTCCTTCATGGAATTATCCTATAATTACTGTCTTCTCAACCTTTGGGGTTTTTTGTTTTGTTTTGTTTTAATCTCTAAAGAGACCTGTGGATAAAGACTTTTCACATTTGCCTTGAGTGAATATTGATGCCTTCTATAAGTTCCTATCTTTCCAGGATTTGTGCCATTTATCCTTGTCTCATCCTTGAATTTGACTTTGCTTCTTCATGTTAATGCTTCTCCCCATGCCCAAAAGATTGGATCCTTAGTGTTGTTTCATTTGCCTGTTCCTAAGTGCTGCTACTCTCAACAGTTATTTAAGAAATGTTTCCGGAACTTGAAAGAAAAAATTCTTAATTTCCTTTAAACATGATGTCCATCATTAAAAAGTTAAATTTTAAGGAGTATTCCCTGTTTTGGCTCCTCAGATCACCAGCCTAAGAAATGAGAAACTATACAAGCATTGTTATATTTATATAAGTATGGGAAACTTGGGCTTCCCACTAATAAAAATATTTTTGTAGATGTGACTTAATTTGAGTTCTTACAATTCTGAGGGATAATTGCCAGCTTTATTTGAGGTAGGTTAGGAGGAGTTTTATAGTGAAATATTTCAAAGTGGTGGTGAAAAAAAAATCCACCTAATTCAAAACAACAAAAATGTCAGCCATAAAGATGTACAACATTTTTAGGAAACCTAGTCCATCCTGAGCAAATGTTTTTATACCAAATAACAATCCTTCCATAATCACTGTTATTGAGAGACATCCCAGGGTTGCCAGATGGAAATATGTTAAATATGTTCTGAAATCCAATCTAACAGAATCCCAATGTTCGAGCTCATTCATAGGAAGGCATTCAAAGGCAATGCAATTTTCATAAAATATGTCTGTCTAGGTAATCATGAATGCTGAATATTGTCAGGGTTTCTCAGGAATTCTCAGGCTTGTGGCAAAGCTTTACAACTGGACTTTTAACCACCAAGAAAAAAAAAACAATAATAACTTGAAACTTAAAATAAACAGTGCTGGAACTCCCACCCCAAAAGGCAGCAATAGGAGTTTAGTGCTACTTGTAATATGACACAGGGATGTGAAAGGGAACACAAATACTAGGCTTGGGTCTGACTGCTGGGGTGTGGCAGACAAGTGTAGTATACAAAGCAAGCCTGGCTTTCCGGAAATGATCCACCCAGGTGATCCTCCAGTTCTCCCAGTAGTTATCTGCAGATATTTAAATTGCAGGAATGTAGAAATGGCTCAGTAATGAGCTCATCACTGCATGTGCTGCTGATGATTAGAAGGACTTAGTATTAGCTCTGGGTGTCTACCTCCTTGAAAGCATAAGAAGAAAAGAACCAGGTTGGGAGAAGGTCATACCTATGGGCACAGCTCTGTCTGCAAAGTCTCTCTGGCTTGGAGATCCCTGAAAGAGTGGACATAGGAAGAGGATTGGATCTGGGGTCTAATGGTTTCATGCAACAGACCTTTTTACATTTTGCTTCCAAACAGAGTCTCCTATAACAGAACAGGGACTATATCCCAACATAATTTTTTTGCCAAGTTGAATCTGTCGAAAAATGACTCAATGTTGAGGAGAGTGGGGTTTTCTGGCTTTTCCTCATGCATCTGAGTCTTTTTATTCTGATATGTTAATCCTTCAAGTCATTTGATCTGCCCCAGGCAATATAAACAACATTTACAGCAAGTCTTGCACTCTATCCGTCATGTGCAAACGGCCCGCTTTTCCTATTGCCACATGAAAGTGAAAGAGTCAAATGGGGCCATTCAGACTTTCCTGCTCAGAGACAATTCGACAGTGTCAGCTTCACCCTTTGGCGTCACCATTTCTCCAGGAGCTAGAACCTGATGGGGGAGGAATGGATGGTTGTTTCAGCATTTCCCACACAGCAACAAGGAGCAGATTTGGGGTCATGCTTGAGCCTAGTGGGAGCTACAGTAATGGTAAAATCCCTGATTCTGTATGTTAACAGAGAACTTGTGGCTGAGGGAGGGGGTACTTTGAGCCAAAACTTCACTCTCCATTGTACTTGGTGTGAAATTGTCCTTAAAAACCTTTATTCCACAAATATGTCTTAAATATTTCCTTGGTGCAAGGTCATTTCCACTCTGTGTATGTATAACATGTTTTAATCCTAATCGTCAGTGTGGACCATCAGCTTGCATCAGTTGCCCAAAAGGGCTTTCAATTTTAGGAAAGTGGAGAGGGACTCACCAAAAACACCCAAAGGCAGACAGTGCACCAGAGGGTGTGGGGAGATCTGTAGTGAAGGTCTTTGTGTGTTGTCACATTGCGTAACGAGCCAAAGTGGAGAACGGGAAGAGAAGTTGTTTGTAATTCCTCACCAAAACCCAACACCACAAGAAGCCAAGGTATCAGGTCCTTTCTCAGTCGCTATCTTAAAAATTAGATGCCAGTAGCACAGGGAGATCAGCTTGGTGCTTTGTGACCACCTAGAGGGGTGGGATAGGGAGGGTGGGAGGGAGACACAAGAGGGAGGAGATACGGGGATATATGTATACGTATAGCTGATTCACTTTGTTATACAGCAGAAACTAACACACCATTGTGGAGCAATTATACTCCAGTAAAGGTGTTGAAAAAAAAAATTAGATGCCAGAACTTTCCTGTGTTGCGGGTGGCAGTGTGAGTCGGTATGGCCACCTTGGGAAACTGTTTAGCAGTATCTACAAGAGCTGAACGCATGCATACCCTATGGCCCAGCTATTGTACTCTCAGTTATACCCCCAGCAGAAGGGTTCACCAAAAGCCTAGCATGTTCCTAGCAGCAGGAGTGGAATGATTTAAAAAAAGAGAAACTGAAGCATATTCATCCACTGAAACATTAGACAGTACTGAGCATGAAGAAACTGTAACTGCACACGGCCGCACACATGAACCTTAAAAATACAGTATTCAGAGAAACAAACCAGACACCAGCGTTCATACTACACAATGCCATTTATATAAAGTTCAGAAACGGGAATCTCTGTGCTAGAAATCACGTAAGAGGTTCCCTTTGGCAGGGGAGTATGGCGATGGTTAGTGAGCAGATGGGTGGGGTCACAAGGGACCTTGTGTCGGTGCAGATAATGTTCTGTTTCTCGATTACATGCTGCATGCATGGTTGTGCCCAGTCTGTGAAAATTCTTTGAACCAGGCACTTGTGAATCGTTAGCTTTTCTATATGTGTGTGTTACACGTCAATAAAAAGCTTACTCTCAAATATAGGTGCCCCTCCCCCCATTTTTTAAAATCAGAGAAATTAATTTTCTCCAGTTACCAAATGCAATTCAGAAATCAGCAGTTTCTTTTCTGGCTCCATGAGTTCCAATCCACTCTTCATCATTCCCACCCCAGATCCCGTGCTATACATCTTAGATTTTTCCGGCAAGTGTGCGCGTGAAGGCACATACATTTGCACGTGTGCATGGACACACCTTCCCTTTTGCTTTCTCTTCCAAATGTGAGTTTAGGTCTGTGTAATATACATTTCTGGTGCATAAGGCACTCTGCTGGGGACTTAAACCCTATCCTATGAGGCTGTCATAATTGTCTCCACAGATGAAGAAACTGAGGTCCAGAGAGATTATGTAACTTGCCCCAAGTCACAGAGCTAACCAGGTCTCACTGATTCCAGACCCCTTGCTCTTTCCTCTATACTAAAGCCTCTTTCTCCTTAAGCAAAAAGATAGCAACTTGAGAACTATTGACACATCACATTAAGGGAGAAATTATGTAGCCCATCTGCCTCTGTTTACAGATGAGAAAACAGAGGGAAAATGACTGGTCCAAGGTCCCATGCTGGTGGCCACCATTTCATATATTAACTATTCACTGTAGGAAACATGAAGGAAAAAAATACACAAGTAAGAACAAAGTTTAAAGAACTGCAGAAGAATAGACCCAGCATGTTGCTTTGGTACTACTCATTACAGTTTTACAATCTAACCCGAATTTCTTCTGTTTAGCCTTGAGGATGAACCACAACTAAGCTTTTTTTAAATTTTAATTTAATTTAATTTTCATTTAAATATAGTTGATTTACAGTGCTGTGTTAGTATCAGATGTACAGCAAAGTGATTCAGTTAATATATATATATTCTTTTTCAGATTCTTTTCCCTTATAGGTTATTACAAAATATTGAGTATAGTTCCCTGTGCTATACAGTAGGTCCTTGTTGGTTATCTATTTTACATATAGTAATGCATATATGTTAATCCTAAACTCCTAATTTATCCCTCCCCCCTTTCCCCTTTGGTAACCATAAGTTTGTTTTCTATGTGGGTCTATTTGCGTTTTCTATATAAGTTCATTTGTATCATTTTTTTTTTTAGATTCCACATATAAATGATGTCATATGATATTTGTCGCTCTCTGGCTTACTTCACTTAGTATGATAATCTCCAGGTCCACCCATGTTGCCGCAAATGGCATTATTTCATTCTTTTTTATGGCTGAGTATTGTGTTTATGTATACATTGTATATATGTACCACATCTTCTTTATCTATTCATCTGTCAATGGACATTTAGGTTGCTTCCATGCCTTGGCTATTGTGAATAGTGCTGCTGTGAACACTGGGGTGCATGTATCTTTTTGAACTGAACTTTTCTTATACCCAAGTGAGATGGTTCTGCTTTGGGATTTAGAAAATCCCTCACATGTCACAAATAACTATGCCCTTTGATCTCTTGGAAGTGCTTTGATATATAGAAAGAGATAGGGAAAGATTGATAGACATAGATAGATACAGATATATAATTCCGCCACAAGAAAGAAGAAAATCCTGCCATTGTGGCAACATGGATGTTCCTTAAGAAGTTATGCCAAATGAGATGTTAGAGAAAGAAAACGACTCATCTCCTCCTCTGCCCCCTCCTTTCTCTTTCTCTTCTTCTTGTACTCCATTTCTTCCTCCCCTCCCCCTTTCCCTCCCCCTCCTCCTTCATTTTAGTGAGGAAAGACTTCTCTTGGTAACCGTAATACTGTATCATTCACTTTTCTCACCTCCCTCTTCATCAACGCTGATTTTGCTCAAACCTGAAGTGTCACAAATTTTTTTGAATCCAACTTTCTGCCAGAATTCTTTAAACAGATCAACCCCTTTCATTCTCTAACATCTTAAAACTCATTTGCACAAAAGAGAATTAGAAGGTCTTAGAGTATAGTTGTCTGGTGGTTCCTCACAACCAACAAAGATTGTTATTCCAGTTGGTAACATTTTAAGTCCAGTAACAATGGAAGTTCTCCCTTTCATATAAATATCATAGGGATAAATAAAGAATATGGAAGTACTATTATTGCCATTTCTACTGGATTTTTAGATAAGATCTTATTTCAGTATTTTACTCTTTTTTTTTTTTTTTTTTTTTTTGGCGGTACGCAGGCCTCTCACTGATGTGGCCTCTCCTGTTGCGGAGCACAGGCTCCAGACGCGCAGGCTCAGTGGCCATGGCTCACGGGCCTAGCTGCTCCATGGCATGTGGGATCTTCCTGGACCAGGGCACAAACCCGTGTCCCCTGCATCGGCAGGCGGACTCTCAACCACTGCACCACCAGGGAAGCCCAGTATTTTACTCTTAATTAATTTTCTATGTACTTGACTTGCACAGCAGGTGGAGAGGAACTGGGTTTCCTACACAGCATTAAGACAAGCTACCTCTCATTTGTTGCCATCTTACTGACCCCACACTTCCACAAATTACTCTGTGTTGGGCAAGATGGTTGCCAAGATAGGCAGTCTAGACTATAATTAAAACTAAGATCTTTTTTCACTCTATAAATTTAACAGTTTATTTCTTGAAGCCATCCTGTTTCTCCTTATTATGGCTCTAGAAAAAATAAACCACAAGTGACACATTTTTCATTGTGGGTTCCTTAGACACTGTGGCCATCCTCAGTTGGGGTGTTAGGGTTTACAGTGGCTCCAGATCCAGGTTGTGTGATGGTGGTAGGTATCAGAAAGTCTTCCTGGCCATAACCCCAGTTGAGGATAATAAAAATTTATTTGACCAGAAGTGAAATGTCTTAGAAATTGCCAGGACCAAACTACCAGAGTTCCCAGGGCAGCTGCATGACATCCATCAGGCCCGTTCTTATTTATAATTCATTGGAATAATCTAGAATTTCAAAAGCACTGGGTGCTTTCTCAACAGCTTAACTCCACCGTGCATTAGAAGTAACCTATGATGGGTTCCATAATGAAGACTTTAAAGTGCCCCTAAGGAAGTGTGGAGTCTAGCAAGGTCAGGGTTGCAAAATCCTCCAGAGTGTTTTAGTTACATTTTTGAGCACTTACCACAGACATGTAGTTAGACATATAGATAATGTTTCTCTCATGGGTTTGCAAATCTCTATTGTTCACTGTTGTATTATGAAGCCAGAGTCCTTAGAAGATATTTAGAGAATAAAAGGTCTGGAGCTGGCCCACGATGTAATCTTCCTTCCAGTTCTGCCCTTAAGATCGCTTAGTAATTGTAGCCTGTAACTCCTTTTCCTTTGGAAAATGATCACATTTTGTTGTCTTGGGAGGAGTGGCAAAGATTCTGTCACATGCTTATTTAACAGAACCTGAAGGCCCAGAGATTCTGAGGCTGTGTGAGTTTTAATTTTGCAGAGCATGTCTTGTAACTTAAGACACTTGACTCTCTGCAAGTCTGGGTATGGCCCCCTCTCCTTCTTTGGAATAATAATAATAGTAATAGTGATAACCACAGTGAAAGTTAATGATGCTTGTGTCTATATACTAGACCCTGGGTTAAGTGCATCATATGCATTATATTATTTATTCCTTCCAGCCACCTCATGAAATCCATGTAATTCTTATCTCCATTTTACAGACGAGGACACTGAGGTGCAGAAAGGCTCAATAGCTTGTTCAAGATCTTCCAGCTAGAGAGAGATGGAAGAGAGAATGGACACAACTAGCCTGCCTCCAGAACCCATGTTCTTAGTCTTTACGCTCTCCTGGGGCAAATACATTAGATCATCTCTCACAAAGCAATTGAAGAGATGAAGAAATACTCCAAGGTAGATTTTGTTGCCTTTTGAGTCCTTAATTATTCTTTCAGACTTTCCGTTGGCATAGCTCTCTGCTCATAAGAAGATGTTTCATTGACTGAAATGTGACTCCAGAAGTCTTATGAATGCAGCCAGCACACAGTGGGCAAGAAGGAGTTAAAGCGCTGACAGTCCTTCCTTTGCGGGTCTAGCCAGCAGCAGTTCATCACAAAGACAGGGCTTTGATCCTGACAGCTCTCCTTTCACTCAGGGGGAGCAGGGAGGGTTTGACATGGGGAAGCCAGAAAGACTATAGAGAAAAGGGTCTTGTTGGTTTCCTGGGTGGATTGCCTCCTTCTTGGCATGCCTCCAGGAAGTGAGTATTTTCCTGCCCTGAAACTTCAGGGAAATAAATCTCTCCCCTGTAGAGCAGACCTGAGAGAGGCCCCAGGGCAGCACATGAGATCCATCAGGTCCAGTGACTTGGCGGTCAGGGTGGTCAGCGTGTGACCTGGCAGGTTGCAGCCCCTGGCCAAGGCGGGAGGGTGGGGGGTTGTCAACATGACCCAGGGAAGAGAACGGTGATGCCAGTGAAGTCTTTGACTCCAGGGGCCAGCAGCCAGAGCAGGCACCCATAGAGAAATAGGTGTCCTGAGACTGATCCTCTGGGGGAGGAAGCCTAGGAGAAAGGGTAATTTTGAATGCATTTATAGAGGGCAGTCCGAGAGGCAAGCTTGAGGGAGACTGAGCTCAGCACTCCAGAGACCAAAGCAAACTTGAGAGAGGAACAGGAAGTGTCATGGATACAAGCTCATGAGAAATAGCTCCAGCATTAAGAGTAAGAGCAGGAAAAGAGAGAATTGGGGGGTTGGGGGTGGGAGGAGTGGGGTCCCCACTGTGGACATGTGGTTTCTTGCAGACCAGGATCCTTTGACGCTCATTCTTGTAACTGTGTCCTGGTTTCTTTCTGTAGAATTTACCCCATGAAATTTGAACAAGTTAATTCACTTTCCAGCTCTAGTCAAGGCAGGTTTGTCACAGTAACTGGTGCAGGGATGGATGAGGATGC
Source organism: Mesoplodon mirus (assembly GCF_964341445.2). Classification (NCBI taxonomy): domain Eukaryota; kingdom Metazoa; phylum Chordata; class Mammalia; order Artiodactyla; family Ziphiidae; genus Mesoplodon; species Mesoplodon mirus. The sequence goes on from NC_138987.1 coordinate 68,351,578, forward strand.
ACCAGGGCCAGTGAGAAAGTGAGACTTTTGTTGGAACTTGAGGAAGGCATTCTCATTGGATTTGAAGTTAGGAAGAAGTAGATACTGAATAGATTGCATTTATATTGGGACTGTGGTGGAGGAAAGACTCTAAGTTTGATTATGGTTATAACATTTACCCTCCTCCCCAACCCGCTTCCATGAGAGGAGTATACGCCTTCAGAGCAGTGATGTCAGGCTTGGCCAGATGACTTGCCTTATGGTGGGCAGCCCTTAAATTTGGACTCAGCCACGTGACTTGCTTTGGCCAATGAAATGTTAGTAGATGTAACACAAGCAGAGGCTTGAAATGTGCTTGTGCAGTTGTGCTGGCTCTTTGTGCGTCTACCGTGGCCATGAGAAGAATCTCCCAGGGTAGCTGCTGCCCCCTCAGCCCAGACTCAAGATGAACCCCAGCCTGCATTGAGGAGCCAAGCTTAGCTGGACCCCATGTGAAGCAGAGCCACCAGAATCTAATTCAACGGACATGCAAAGGGGTGACCCACAGATGTGCGAGATGGAAATGCTCATTGTTGAACGCTTCTGATATTTTGTGGTTGCTGGTTCAGCAGCTTCATTGTGATAACAGCTAACCGATACAGCACTTTCAGAGAGAGGCCAACATGGCAGTGACAGGGCTAAGAGATAGAGTGAGAGAAAGACAATGGGTCCTGGTGACATCATTTGAACCCTTGATCAAGCTGTTCCTAGATTCAGATGACTTCTTAAACTTTCCCATTCTGTGAGCCAATAGAACCCATTTAGCTTAAGCCATCTCAGATCAGACTTTTGTCATTGGAATAGGGTCCTGATTGGACTAGATATAGACTAAATGTTAAGAGGACCTATATGCCCTTACAATACAAACACACACAATATATACACATATTATAGAGATATCTGTTTATATAAAGAAGCAAAAAGCAGATAAAAAAATTAGAAATCAAACAACAGGAAGAGGAGGGGCTTATATTTAGTTCCTTGGGACACAGATTCTGGAATGGAGATTTATGTGCAGGGGAGTGTTTGTAGGACCAATACCTGTGAGGAAGTAAGAGAAGCAGAATAGGGCAAAGGAAGACGTTGAATTGCAATGCATCTTGCAACAGAGACCTCCGGGGGTTCCATGGGGAGACCTGGAGCTGGGCTGGCCCCTCAGACTTGTCCCGTGGAGGCAAGGGAGCCAGATCTTTGTATCCACCCCATTGACCAGGCATTAGATATGCGCTGGCCTCAGAGATGCACTGTAACCTTGGGTGAGGCAGCTCCCTTTAGATGAATGCAAGTCCTGGAGAGAGACTCAGCTATGAGCTCTCAGTAGCCAACACTCCTGGAAGCTGGGGGATTGAGAGGCTTGGTCCTAAAGGGGATGGGTGGTAGTCCAGGTAGGGCAGCATAGTATCCATTACAAAGGCCACAGTCTGATGCAGGGATTGGGATGGTTTCTGGCTAAAATTATCTAACAGGTGAGTGCAGAGTATTACCCAGAAGTCATTATTTGATCTAATTTTGCTTTACATTATCAACAAGTCAGTCAGCCAAGAAGTGTTTATTTAATACAGAGAGGGTACAAAAGGCCCAGTGTGTGTGTGTGTGTGTGTGTGTGTGTGTGTGTGTTTGTGTGTGTGTGTAGAGAGAGGGAAATATATATACATATAGGCACTCATATATATATATATATTCAGAGAGAAAGAAGAGTGACAAAAGCAGTCCTATTCTAGTAGAGTCAGAGGGAATTTGTCAAGAAAAGCCATGTCATAATGTCAATGTTTCACTTCTTACAAAATGATGGGAGACTAGAAGGACTGGCTGGTCTTCAACGTACAGGTTCTCACAGTGATGATGTCTGTGAGTAAAACTTTCATAGTACCAAGTATCCCACAGGCCTAGAGGTGTGGGCATTCAGTTCTTTCTAGGGAATCAAGTGTGCCTTGCAAAGGTAGAGGAGCTCTCTTGCTCCCAGAGCAGGTCTGGTGCTCACCATATTGGGAAACGAGCGCCAATTTCCTCCCTTAAGCATCCTTATCTTCCCTTGGGATATACTTGTTTCCTCTCTTCCATCTTTCTCAATGGTTTACAGAGCCTCCTGCCTGCCAGCTTAGAATGCAAAGGGGGAGCCCCTTTACCTATAGCTCCTCTCGCTGAAAAATTCTGCTTCTTGACTTTTCAGCACCCTTATGTGGAAATGTGTTACTCACAATGCTTAAAATATTTAGGGTGGAAGGGACGGAAGCAGGGAAAGTAATAATATTGGCAACACATCATAAATCCTTAGAGACAAGGATGCTGAAAGTGGCAGAATTAAGGACTTTGGAAAGCACATGGGGTCAGCTGTGAAGAGGGCACTATTGTGAAACACTTGAGGGACTGTTTTCTTAACCTGGTGTGCAGTATGGTACAGAGAGCATTCAGGAGTTACACCATTAGAGCACTGATTTCACATGAGTTTAGTATTTCATATTAATAATTTTGACATTTCCAGACGTTGGCTAATATTGGTCCCTATTCTGTAACAGCCTATTTCCCTCTTCTCCACATGAAAGGCAAAGCTGTTGAGTGTTCCATCCCTGTTGGGTCTGGATTTTTACCAGTTGTTTGTTTTAAGTGAAGTATGATTCTAAGGTATGAAGGAGAACTATAACTTTCTTTCTAGCTGGTCCTTTTTTGGGATGGGGGAGCTAGGAGTTTGAGAGAGACAAGATATACTGTGAACGGAGGAAGTATTTTAAGACTCAGAATGAAGAAACTGATTAGATTTATAAATGTAGGATTTGAGATTGTTTTCTCTTCATCAGAACATGAAATGACACCTATAATTTGGATTTTAGTACTCACAATTTAAACTTTTTTTTTGCGGTACGCGGGCCTCTCACTGTTGTGGCCTCTCCCGTTGCGGAGCACAGGCTCCAGACGCACAGGCTCAGCGGCCATGGCTCATGGGCCCAGCTGCTCCGCGGCATGTGGGATCTTCCCGGAGCGGGGCACGAACCCGTGTCCCCTGCATCAGCAGGCGGACTCTCAACCACTGCGCCACCAGGGAAGACCTAGACTATTTAAAAAATATTTTTCTGTTATCTTGGACTTCATATAGAACAATTATTCACATTATACATTATGCTCTGCTAACAGCTCTATTAAAAATGGTATCCCACCAGGACAAAAAATAAAAAGGACCACTTTCCCCAAGAAGGACATTAATTTATATTTTGCTTCAATACTGATCGATTTGGCAAGGTTGTAAAAGCATAAAAGCTGTGGTAAGATAAGCTTTATTCTGAATTATCAACAATTATTATGAAAACTGTGTGTTTCATGAGATATTTAATAAAACTCAACATCTTTCCTGGTAAGAAATCTTAACAAACTTAGGATAGAAAATTTCTTTCTCTCTTTTTAAAAACCCCGTATAGAATTTCTACTATAAAACTACAACAAATAGTATGTTTGCTGGTGAAATACTAAAGCAGACCCCTAAATGCAAAGGTAAGGCAATGATGCCAGCTATCGCTGCAAGTACGCAACATAGTGGTGAAGGTCCTAGCAATTGCAATAAGATAAGAAAAAGAAATGTCTAAAGATTGGAAATAAAGAGAACACTATCTAGAATATCTGAGAAGCTCAAGTGAAAAACCATTAGAAGTAACAAAATAGTCCAGCAAGGTAGTCAAATATAAATGATCTGGTGTATAGTGATGCTCGATTAGAAAATGTGAAGGAAAGAAAGACCCTATTCACAAAAGCAACAAAAATTGCAAAGTACACAGGAACAAATCTAACAATAAATGGGTAAGACCTACGTGAAGAAACTTATAATACTTTACTAAAGGACCTACTAGAAACCTGAAATAAATTGAGAGTCATATTATATTCTTCAATGGGAAGATTCAATATTAAAAGGTGTTAATTCTCCCCAGATTAACTTGTTAATTCAGTGAAATTCCAGTCAAAACAAAGAGCAGTTCTGGCTTTCCCTGGCAGAGGGAAAAATGCTTTGGCTTATAAAGGCAGCACTTGAGCCCACAAAGCTTTTGTGGGTAGTGGCAGAAGTGCCACTTCAAAGGAGCACACTTCAGCTGTAGTTCCACAGGGATGACAATGCACGTCTTAGTCATTCACTGCAGCAAACTCCGCTGGCAACCAGTTATGCCATGAGGCAGTAAGATACCTTCAGCACCTCTAGAGCCCAAATAGTCTCCTCTGCTGATTAAACCAAATTTCACTGGAGCAATTAGGATCAGAACCAACCCTCAGTTCTTATATTTATCACAAGAGAGAAAAGGATCTCGAGGAGGAAAAAAAAAGGTGCTCTCTAGATAGCAAGACAGGACATTTTATTTGAAAAAAATTTAAATATATGACTTTATTTTGTTTCCCAAGCTGATAAAGTGGAAAAAATCAATTCTGTAATTATAAACATAAGGATAATTAATGAATTTACTAAATTCCTTTTTTCCTCCAGACATTAGCCTGTATATTTAGAAACAACATATGAATTTGTACCTGTTCTTTGTTCTTAATTAGATCATGAGATCTTTGAGAGCATGCACTATGTGTCTTTCTTTTGGAAATATTGATAGATGCTATGTGAATTTTTAAAATCTAAAATGTTAAAAAATAGAAAATCCAAAGGATGGTTCAAGAGTATTGATGGAATCAGTTACTATATTTATTCATCCTCTTACAATTGTTTCTGGAAAGTCCAGGAGAATAGAGTAGATGCCAGGAAATTAGAAAAATACAGCTATGGTGGAAATCTTCAAAAGAATTAAGTTGAGCCGTCCTTTCAAATTACTCTCCCTCACTGTCAGTTTGGAAGATTTGGGAATAATTGTATAAAGCTGAAATATAAAAAGAGTGAGACACAAAAAAAGTTTAACAAAGCAATCTGAACTTGAGTATGTGCCTATAATAAAGGGATAAGGAGACTGGTCCACAGATGGTCATTGTAGTTTGTTTAAGCATATTGCCTGCCAGGACCCCACACAACTTCATTTATCAAATTCCTTAAGCTTGAAAGAACAATTGTGATGACTTCACGTTGCCCTAGCCCTGAACACAGTGAAAAAGATCAAGGGGGGAAAGGTTGGGCTATATATATCCAGAAGCAGCAATGCCAGACAATTTGATATCATTTGAGTGATCAGGAGAGAGAAAGACCAGAAGACTCTGCAGTCTAGAAAAAGCTCCTGTACATTTGGGAGTTTGGGAGACAACAAAAACACCAGCAACAATCTAAGAAGTGAGGCTGACAGGAAGTGAGAAAATGAAACAAGTGCCAAGAAAAAAATTCAGACCAACTCATCAGGGAAAATAGATTCGGGTATTCAGAGTCAAGAGTAATCCAGAAAACCACAGTGACATATGTGATATCATGAAAATAGTGACAGCAAATTAGATAGATAATCAGTGTGTCTCTTCCTTGAGCTGCCTGTCTCATGTATGCCTTGGAGTGCCGTCATTCAGAGGGAAATCTGGGGTCATGTAATTTCAGGGTCACGCCTGCCATTCTCCCACTCTCTTCTGGCAATCAGATCCAGACTCTTGGGTTCATTTTGGCCCAGGCTTTAGCCCTCTCCTTCTCTTGAGAAACCTTGGAAGATGTGGCGCCCCCTTGTCCTGCAGTGAGGGGATAGTGGTTTCTGGAATGGGACGGGGATGTTTGCAAGTGTCCTGGAACTTTTCTTCCTGCTTCCCTGCTCCTGACCACCAGAAGAGAAATTTGAAAAAGTGGAACCATCTTTTCAATAATCTCCTTTCAGAAATCACATTCGCGGCTGGGTTTGCCATTCATTTTTGTACCACGAACTTTATGAAGTGGAAATGGCTGAACTCATCTGGCAGGGCTCTCCACTGCAGACGGCCAGTTCCCAGATCCCCGAGGTGTGAGGGCTGGGTTCTCCCCAGCACGTTCTTTTCAATAAACATTCCCACACTTGGCCCTTTACTCTAGCCGCCCCGTCCCTGCCCTCCCAGCGCCTGGAGCTTTCCACCTTGGCTCTGGGTCTGCTGAGCCTGGGCTCAGCCTTCCAATTCCAGGTTGACCTTGGCTGAGCGCTCCACATGGTCATTCTTCTTGTAAAAGGAGAAAATCTCAGGCACAGATTTCTGCACTTGGCCGCTCTGCAAAACGTTTTAGTACTCAAGGCAAATGCAACCTCCGGCTGACACTGAACGAAAGCAAGAGCACTTGCTTACCAGAAGTCTGTGTTTACTGAATTGGATTTGGCCTTTGGCAACCCTCCTGCTGAGTCCATGGTGAGAAGAGCCTGGAGCTGGGCCAGGTCTCAGGTCTATCCCCGGCTTGTTTAGCACCTGCACGTACATAGGGCTCTCTCTCTCTGACATTCTCAGTACACACGTCGCCTCCCACCCTGGAGGACAAACCCTCCCAGGGCGTTCTTTACCATCATTGCACCCCTATGCATTTTGCAAAAGACTACTGTATACATTTTCCTCATCTGCAAAATGGACACGATGATAATACCTACTACCTAGTATGGTTGTGAAAATTAAATAAGTGTTTAGCTCAGTGTGGGGCTATTTGAAAATTATTATAATTGATTCAGCCTAATTTGATAACTGATAAAGAAATAGAGTATGAGAGCAAATTAAAGAAGTAGTCAAGATGGGGATCTTTGGATCTCCGGTTTCTTCCTTGTTTTTTGTCCCATGGCAAAATCCTCCCATAATCCACAGGGTAGCAGGTTTCGCCTTCCTGTCAGAGAGAGCTGGGCTGAGGCCTTGGGTAAACCTCCAGTCCTTGGCATCGGACAGACCTGTGATTAAAGAGAGCTCTGTAATTTCTAGCTGGGTGACCTTAAAAATCTTTGAGCCTCAGTTTCCTCATTGGTAAAATGGGAACCATAGTTCTGACCATGTAAGGGAGTTGGGAGGATGGAAGAAAGGCAGACCCTCAGCAGAGGAGATGTGGAGGGGTCCCAGGAGATGTCTACATGGGCTCTCCTGAGTTGCCTGATCTTGATTATTTGTCAAGGTCCAGTTTCTGGATTTCAGCCTTGTGAGGTTCAGAATCTGAAAATGGATGCAGATCCACAGAGGGCAGGTGAAGATGGAGAGTTCCTTCCATCTTCTCTAAGGGCAACACATGGAGAAGGACAGAGATGCTACAGCGATCTGCTCAGTGGCATGGCTGTGGGGTTTTCCATCTAGGAATGGGTGGGATGAAGGGTGTTTAGAAATGACCTGGGTGTTAACCCTCCCTCTGTGGGGGAAATCATGAGTTTTCTTCATGGTAGCAGAATTCAGATACAGACCTTAAAAATAATTAAGGTACAAAAAATATAAAGCCAAAGCTGTTTATTTTTTACAGAGGGGGTTAAATGACTTGCCCCTGTTTTTTTGGCAGGTTAGTGGTTGAGGGAAACAAGCGATCAAGCCCTGTCTGGTCATGAATAAGGAGACTTTTTTCTCTCTTTTGAGAAATCTTTATCTTCTAATCATTTATTTTATTAAAGATTAAAACACATTTATAATTGGAAAAAATAAATGTGCTAATCATAGGAAAGTTTTAAAATGCAAAAGAATATAAAGATGAAAAAATAGATCTCATACCCTAGAGATAATCACTATTAACATTTTTATGTATTTCTTTCCAGTCTTTATGTGTATATATTTACATAATTGGGATCATGTTAATTTCATAGCTTTATATACTTTATCAATACTTTCTGAGCATTTCTTCATGCTATTAAACATTTTTCCACGTACTGATTAATATCCCACTGTTTGGATATACCAAGACTTGCTTGATCATGCCCCTCACTGATAAATTTTTAGTTTGCATCCAGGTTTTCTCCTCTGCAAATCATGCTCTGTTAGTCTTCTTTTATAGCAACCTTTGGGCATTTCTGATTATTTGCTTAGTACAAATTCCTAGAAGCATAATTGCGGCTGTGCTAGGTTCTTCTGTAAAAGGCATTCTTCCTTCCAGTCTTGTTTTCCCAAAACTTGGTAGATTGGCCCTATTCTCCATGTGATTGTTACTATAATCAACAGATAGAAAATATGGTATCTCACAGATTTCTGGGCTTTCTTTGTTTTCAAGAGTACACACTGTTTCAAGCATGCTTGGGTTTCTAGGCTCAAGGGATCCTGACCATTGAGCCTAATTACCATGACTCCCAATATCTCCTTGGCAAATGTCTTCTTGAGTTCAAATTGGGCAATAGGAGCATATGTTTTGCCCTTATGGCCTCCCAACCTTGGCCCAGGCAGTGAGGTGGGCAGCTTCCTCTCTCTCCTTTTTTGATGCATCTCTCTGGACAGTGAGACTGGGGACTGTCAGTTCAGAGGCCACAAGCGGTGAATCTAGGGGTTCGGTTGGTGGAACTCCAATGGGACCAAGACAGTGGTGGGGAGTGGTGAGGATTCTGCCGAAGTGAACACTCTGCTCAGCCCTTGTCTTCTGCTTTCCTTTCTCCTCAAGATCACAAGGAATGAACCTCCTGCTGCTCTTCGTTTTGTCCCCACCTGTTGCTCCAGACAGGTATCCTTGACATCGCTCACCCCACTCTGCCATGAAGAGAAACAGAAGCCCGCGTCATATTTTCTCTCACTCTCTCCTCCCTGACGAGGCCAATTCTACTCACTGCTGAGCTGTTGTAAGGGTTTGTACCTCTAACAAAAACAGGAAGCAGACAAGGCTTAAGAAGGCTTCCTCCTCAACCCCATTCACTTTTTTTTTTTTTTTTTTTCCACTTAGATTCCCTCCGGAAGGAGAAAAACTATCTGGGGGATAATAGTGGTTTCTGGAGGCGTGAAGTCTTGCAGTGGCATGCAGGACTGGGGAAGAGAAAACCCAGACCTGCTTGTCTTCTGGGCCTTTCCTCAATGGAGTGGATGGGCATGTGGGAGCGAAGGGGAGAGAAGCCAGCACAGAGGCTTGGGAGTCTCTGGACGAGGGACTTGGACGGGTGTTAGGGGTTACCCTTCCCAGCACTTTTCCTCTCTCCCTTCCCCTTTGCGGCCTATCCTGCCCCCTAGTGGGTGTGGGCTGAAGGGGCAGGACTCCCAGGCAGCTGCACAGTGCACAGTGGAGAGAAGGCAAGGCAAGAGCAGGGACAAGGCTTGGAAATTTCAGACATCAGCAACCTGGGAGAAGAGGAAATCCTTTCTAGAACTCAGCAGGGGTGATGGGGTGGGGGCTTGATGATGATTGCTGTTATTACATAAGGGCTAGGTGGAGAAAAATACCTGGCACTGCCTACAAACATATCCATGACAGACTTGAGTGGGATCTAGGAGGGGATGACAATGATGAAGGTAAAGATGATGAAGGCTACTTTTTGCTGAGCTTTCTGTGTGCCAGGCAATGTAGCAGCCCTATAAAGAAAAGTCTTTCTATATCATCCTCATCGCAGCTCTGTGCAGTGGGCATTATTACTACTTTGAAGATGAGAAAGTTGAGGCTCAGAGATACAAACAAGCTTGCCTAAGCCAGGAGCTAGTAAATGCAAGAGAAATTCTAGCCTTAGAGGGACTATCTCTAAGACCCATGCACAATGTTTCCTACTACTGCATTCAATTCAGTAGCTCCCCACAGAGTATGGACTGTAAGCCCAGCACAGCAGGGGCATAAAACATGAGAATGACATCACCCTTATTTTTCAAAAGTTTGCAGTCCAGTGATATTTCCAGACCTCACTTGTATTTCTTCCTTGTATTGAGTCCACCCCATTTGACACCCTAACCCCTTCTTAGAATTTCTTCTCCAAGCAAGCACTGAGTCCCTGGTCACCTAGCCAGTGGGCTCATTGCCTTTCCTGAAGGCAGAGTGAAGATAAAGGCAAGAATCCAGAGAACAGCCATATACCTTCCAGTGCAGGACTCGGTCTGGTTTTCTGGGCATTTAGAGCCTTGAATTCAATCCATGGATGTCCATGCTTCTGCAGAAGGTTAGGGTCCCTCTGGGCACTTTGGCAAGTTTTGCCCTCCTGTATCCAGCCAACACCGAGGTCAGGACTGACATCTCCCTGCGGCTTGGCCTTTGACTTTCATTCTTTGAATATCAACCCAAAGAATTCCAAAGCCTCATTTCACTGCCAAACTCCTTCCCACTGACACAGTGCATCTTTCTGATATGTAGCTGTACTTCTCCACCTTTTAAGCTTCCCTACATGGATCATTCTGCAGAGGGAGGGAAATTGACGTAGTTTGCCATCTCTCTGTCTCGACTGTTAGGCTGGCCATCTCCTAGCGACCCCCCGAGGGGAGGCTCACTGCTTTCTTGCTTGCCTTCTGTGACATTTTTAGCTGTCTTTGAAGTTTTATCCCTTATAGTTTTGAATTGCGTGGTCCTTTCGTCTGTCCAGTTCTTGATGTTGTCATCTGGACTCTGATTTCAGCTTACTCTTTAACCAGGTTGCCCAAGCCTTATTTTTTTCTGTTTTGATTTGAGACAGCTTTTTGCTTATTGTTCAAGTCAGTGTGTACCTTGAATACTGTGGTTTTCACTTTCAAACATGGCTAAATGTAGTTGGGGTCCTTTGCCAGTGGTTCTCCCAGGCCATTGGTTGGGGAAGACATTAAGGGAGGGCATGCTCCGGAAGAAATGCTGGGGGAGCCCCGGGACAGAGATGACCTTGTCATTGGTTATGAATGAGTTCAAGTTCCTGCTTCAGAGCTGGGGACGACATGCTTTAGAAGACCTGAGAGGAAGGGAGATTCCTCAAGGCAGCGTGGATTCTACCCAGATGGAAGGGGAGGTCTCCGGGAATTCCCTGGGATCTGTGCTCTGCCTGAGAGGTTTCCAAGAGACATTATCTCAGTACATTCCGTTTTAATAAAAAACATTTAAGGAGATGGCATCTGGGGAGCATGTGTAGCCTACAGAGCTACTATAGGTAAAAAGAATTCTTTTTGCTTGTGGTAAATCCACAACTGCTTGGCCAATGTGGATTTATTGCCACTAAATCTTCCCTGCTCATGGTAAGAGGCTCAAGCTGAGTTGTAACAATCCCACTTCTGTAATGGTTCACACGGGCAGAACTGGTGTGTTGTAGCAGGCATGTCCCACAGAGGATTTCTTATCCATGCTGATTGCCATCCCCATGTGGCAGTGCCACGAGTGTTATCTAGATTTGTCCAGTGACAAGTTCCCTCCAGACATGGGAGATTCCAACACCGTGTCAGCAGCACCTACACTTCTCACTGTACTCTTTACAGCTTTTGTCAGATGAGGACATGGTAACGGCCAATCGTCTCCTTAGAACTTTGAAACAACCTTTTACCCCCTAAAAACAAGAACTCTATCACTAAACCTCTTTGTTGACTATCTACCTTTTTTTCTACTTGGATAAGGTATATTATGATTCTCTTCCCACCTCCCCCATGCTACTTACCACAAGAAAGGTGATAACCATCTTCTTTGTTTAATGAAGTACGTTGTATCTCATTCTAGCTGTGGAGAATATTCCTTTCTTACTGGGTATTGGTGGAGGATATAGAGAAAACATGACCATTGATTGACCCACGAGCTGGACGTGGGCAACTGGAGGCTCCCCACCCCCTCATCTGTCCTTGGAATATATGTACTTTTTACCTTCCCTGTTCCCAGAAGCTGCCCCAAGGATACAGCCTTGACATAGAAATGTGGTGTTGAGACCATCTGGATGGTATACGTGACTGAACCCAGTTAAGGCCTCTATATAAACTTTTAAGATTATGGTGGGCGGATGCAGAAATCTACTCATTTTGCAGCCACATGAGACAAGCCTCATAAGGAAGTTCCTTTTCTTATTAAACCTGCCACATACCAATCTGGAGTGGTCTGCCTCTTTCTTTGGTTTCTACCTGCCCTTTGTGAGTCTAGGAGCTGGTAGATTATATCTGGGAAGCTCTCTAAGAGGTTTCAAACTGACACTGGGAAGTATGCATCCTAGATTGGAAGGTCAGAGACTCAAATTTTTGCCTTTTAGTTTTTAAAAAACAACAAGATGTATATATCCTCTTGCTTCATCTGAGTTTTTTACGTTTCCTCATTAGAAATTAAAGAGATTAGACCTGATGATCCCCTTTACAAGATCACTTTTCCATTCTAAATGCCAAGGATGCTTCTCAGAATAATGTCTGCAAAGGTCATACCTGGCTTGCTCAGAGTTCCTCTCCCTTTCCCTTTCCCTTTGGAGGCACACAATGTGCTTCTAATAGCGGTAAGACTTTAGAGCATGTATTGTCCCTTCTTTGTGATGCCCCATCCAGTTGATAACCAGCTACTACCAAGCAGCTGAACCTCTTACACCGTGCAATATATGTCCAGGATTTTCTTTTTTAAATGAACTCCAGCATCATAATAACTAACTTTATTGAGCATGTACTATATAGAGGGTATTCTTCCAAGCCTTTACATGATGTGTAAAGTCACTTTTGATATCCTATGAGGTAGATTCTTTTCTTTTTTTATAAATTTATTTATTTTATTTAATTATTTTTGGCTGCGTTGGGTCTTCATTGCTGCACGCGGGCTTTCTCTAGTTGCAGCGAGCAGGGGCTACTCTTCGTTGCGGCAGGCGGGCTTTTCATTGCGGCAAGTGGGCTTTTCATTGTGGCAGGTGGGCTTTTCATTGCGGCAAGTGGGCTTTTCATTGTGGCAGGTGGGCTTTTCATTGTGGCAGGTGGGCTTTTCATTGTGGCAGGCGGGCTTTTCATTGCGGCAGGTGGGCTTTTCATTGCGGTGGCTTCTCTTGTTGAGGAGCATGGGCTCTAGGCACGCGGGCTTCAGTAGTTGTGGCACATGGGCTCAGTAGTTGTGGCACGTGGGCTCAGTAGTTGTGGCTTGCAGGCTCTAGAGCATAGGCTCAGTAGTTGTGGCTCACGGGCCTAGTTGCTCCGCGGCATGTGGGATCTTCCTGGACCAGGGCTCGAACCTGTGTCCCCTGCATTGGCAGGCAGATTCTTAGCCACTGTGCCACCAGGGAAGTCCCTATGAGGTAGATTCTATTATTTATCCCCATTTTACAGAGAAACAAACCAAAACATAGAGCTGATAAATTACTTTCCCAAGATCATATAACAACATGGTAAAACTAGGATTCCAGTGCAAGCTATCTAACACCGGAGTTTGTGCTCTTTTAACCTCCAGGTTAAATCTGCATTTGTGCAAATGTGGTTTTGTTTTTTGTTTTTTCTCCACAGCCTCAATTATTTTAGGTTCTGTTTGCAAGTGCAATAAATTGCCCAAATGTTAGAGTCTAGAACTTACATATATGTCTTGGAGACATGATTTGACTCAAGTTGTATGTAAACCTGTATAACACCAAACTATATACAAAATCCTAGGATGAATAAGCTTGACATTAAGTTTCTTGGAAAGAGATTATTGCCTCTACTACGGGTAGATATTGATTGGGAAACTTGACTCTGGTTATATTTTCTGATAGGAGACCCTGGTCCTTTCCTTGAGCCCCTGGCCATAGCCTCCTGTTTCAGGCTTTAAGAAGACACTGAGCATTGCTTGTCTTCGTGAATGAGAAATATTGCCTGGTCACTCAGAGGGAGACTGCCTGGTGGATGTCCTTTGGCAGTGACAGGATATGGCTCCAGCTGCAATCTCTAGTCTCCCTTCTTCTATACTCACCCTGGTTTAACCAAAACCAATAACCACCCTCCCAAAGGTTTTTCTTAGACTCAGGGGATGCCCCCACCCCCATTTTGAGAAATGCTTATAGCACCTAGCACTAGGCCTGGCACATGATAAGCACTCAATAAATATTTGTTACTTCATGGCAAAATCGATCCATTCAGCAGTGATTTTTCACCTTTCCCAAAGACTCACTGCAGGGTTCCTTTTAACGGCCAGCTCCCCTAGCGCATTTAAAATGTGACTTGATTTATAGGAATTCCACGTACATGGTTCTGCAGGGCCACATCAATCATGTAAACTGAGATGCTTGTGCTGCTGGGTTCCCACTGACCTGGCGTGTTGGCAGCTCTCCTCCACCAGCTCTAAATGCACACAAACCCTGGGTCTGCTCTCCCTCCTTTTACCACAAAGGAGCTCATTTTGTGAATGAACAGCCACTGCCAACAGCAGGATGGTATTCTCGGTGACCTTTGCCCAGGGATTGGATTCTCGCCCAGCAGGGAGACAAGGCCTTAGGAAAAGGTTAGTTCATTGATTGCCACAGCCTGCTGGGCTGAGGTCTGGGGAGGAAAAGGCTCAGAGAACTTTCCTTTTTTCATGAATCACCTCAGAGAAGCCACCCTTCCCGCCTGTGTAGCTGTCTCTCTTCTTTGTATGGGCATATTGGGTCCTGTTCAGCAGGGAAGTTTTATTGCTTCTGCTGCTCGTGCTCATGCCTTTTTTTTTTTTTTTTTTTGTAGCCGTGAATAATAATCATTCTAGTTTGGCTTTGCCATTTCCCACCAGTAATTCTGGGGTCCTCATGAGCTTCACCCCATCCTCTCCTCACCCCCGTTTCCTCCTCCTTCTCCTCCTCCTCACCATGGCTTTTTCAGTTTGATGTTTTTAGGTATCAAAGGAAGGTCTCCAGGAACCCTGCAACTAAAGACTTTAATGAGGACCATGCCCAAGAAATCCTGGCTGCCAAAGATATGATGATGATTTATGTCGCTCACTCACTCCCTAACAGCAAGAGAACTATTTGTAAAAATAAAAAAGCTGCTCATATGGAATTAAACAAGAGCATAGCTGCTTCCTTCCAGAACCCAGGAGCTTAACAAAGAGCATCCACACTCTGTCGCCAGCAGCACAAGGCTCAGGGCTGTTATTAGTCTTCCTGTCACATAAAGCTAAATCCTGTTAGCCCAGGCAGTGGCGCACACTCTGTCGGTGGACCTCAGAAGGCACATTCCCCGGGAAAGCGCAAATGGCACCAGACACAGAAGGGCATATGCGCTCACCCTCAGGCCTAGGCTGAGCCGCTGAAGGTTGAGAGCCCACCAGGACCGTGGGGCTGCTGCTGTGGGGGACCCTGAAACTGGCTGCAGGGTATTTAGGGTCCCCCATTTGTTCCTGGCATCGAGTTGAGTGACTCATGGATACCAGTTGGGTTCTGGCCAGCTCTGTGGAGAAAGCGCTGGAGGGAAGATGTGAACTCTAATGCCTCTACCTTCTCCTCTGTCAACTGAGGTTACCTCATAGTGTAGTTGTGAGCAGGAGTGGGATCAAGCGCAGAAGGCAGAACACAATGCCAGTATACATGCTACTTATTATTATTATTCTATATTGTGGCTACCATGAAACGGTGCCTCTCAGACCTACTGCAGCAGCGACAGTGATTGACTAATGGACTGTCCTGTGTTCTCTCATGTGATGGGCAGTCAGGTGTGGCTCCCAGACAGGACACAGAAGAGGCACAAGAAAACAAAGTTCATTATATTCACAGGTCCTAGAAAGGGAGTCACTGCATGCCACGAAGGGTCCCAGGGGAAGAGCTAGCTTCCAGTCAAGTGGCCAAAGACAAGATGGAGGGGAACGCCTAGTTCTTTACTATCTCTTAGAATTGGCTAGCCCCTGGAGGAACAGACTCCAGCCAGAAAAGGTTTTTCAAGATGTCAGAACATCGTATATAGAAAATAAAAAGTATATACAATAAATGGTCCTAGCTGGTGAGCTCTAAATCCTGTTGGCACCATGATTGCCCCAAGGCCACACTTCTCACAGGTGCTCCAAGCCATTGATGGAGCATGGCAGGGATACCGGTACAGGCTCATTCTTGAGAGACCTGGGACTCCTCTGGCAGCAACTTTAGCTCAAGGACTGCCCAGAAGTTGAGCCTGGCTCAGTCTTTCTGGGAATTGGGCTGCTCCCTGAGACTCTCCCACCCCATCTCCCTCACAGGGGTCAGACCAAAGTTAGGTTTGAAGGCTCTCCCTGCATTTTCTGCTCACCCTCGAACCTGTTTTCTCCCACAGACAGTTTCTCCAATAACAAGAGTAATCTGTTATGTGTCTAAATCTCTGTCTTGGTGTCTGCTTCTTGGGGGACTGAACTGACACATGCTAATCAGCCTCTCTATCATTTCAGTACTATCATTACCAGTACAGCACAGTACTGGTTCAGAAATTGCTAGTAGATCAACTTCTCTGATATATGGACATTTGTTCACTCTTCTACTTAGTCACTTAACCTTAAAAGCATTGAATAAATATGCAAAGGGTGCCATAGACCGAATGTTTCTATCTCCCCTAATTCCTATGTTGAACCTTGATCTCCAGTGTGATGGTATTTAGAGGTGGGGCCTTCGGAAGGTGATTAGCTCATGAAGGTGGAGCCCTCATGACTAGAATTAATGCCCTTATAAAAGAGACCCCAGAGAGCTCCCTTGCCTCTTTTGCATGTGAGGACACAGTGACAAGAAGGCCATCTACGAACCAAGAAGCGGGTCCTCACGAGACACTGAATCTGCTGGCACCTTGATCTTGAATTTGCCAATTTCCAGAACAGAACTGTGAGAAATAAATCTCTGTAGTCATCCAATCCAGTCTATGGAATTTTTGTCACAGAATCATGAATGGACTAAGAGACTCTCATCTATGGGCTGACAAGCTGGAGTGCGCACATACACAAATAATCATAGTAATATGGTTAATATTCAAGTAAAAAAAGGCAAGAATCCACAGGAGGAAGTCCTTTATTTTGCCAGGGCTGTGGGAGTAGGTAGGGATCAATAAGGAAGGCTTCGTTAAAGGATATTTGAACTCAGGCGAAAGACGCACACTCCATACTGTCACCCCATCTGCAGTGTGACCCAAGGAGCAAACAAGAAGGAAGAAGAGGAGCCTGTAAGAGGTGTAACAAAACATCTTTCGATGGGCTTTCTCCCTCTTCTTTCAATGCCTCGTACAGTGGCTGTAAAGTAGCAGTAATTATCCACAGATTTGTGACATATTCCACCTTGTCAAGTTGAAAGAGGCACAAATGTCCTGAGCTTGTCCACATTGGAAGGCAACTGTCAGACAGGTGAGCCAGTCTGAGAGACCACTGGGGACCAGCAGCCCACACTTCAGTTGCACACCCGGGGCTCAGCCTGACCCCAGATCCAGTCTCCATGGTCAAGCGGGGATCTGTGATGGGCTGAATGGTGTTCCCCCACAGCCCAGTTTCATACGTTGAAGTCCTAAACCCTAGTACCTCGGAATGTGACAATATTTAGAGTGAGAGTGTTTATAGGAGTAATGAAGTTCAAGGGAGGTCATCTGGGTGGGCCCTAATCCAATTTGACTGGCGTCCTTATAAGAAGAGGAAATTGGGTGTAAAGACACAGGGAGAGAAAAGACAATGTGAAGAGTCCCAGGGAGAAGATGACCATCTATACACTAAGGAGGGAGGCCTGGAACAGATCCTTCAAGACCCTCAGAAGGAAACAACCCTGCCAATACCTTGATCTTGGACATCTAGCCTTCAGAACTGTGAGAGAATAACTTTGTCTTGTTTAAGGCCCCCAACCTGTGGTACTTCGTATGGCAGCCTGAGCAAAATAATATGACTCCTCCTTTTCTTCTTACTTGGGGATCCAGCCCCATTCTGCTCCCAACAGAGTGGTGAGCCGGGAAAGATGGTGTTTTTCTTTCCCACAGAACTGGGAATTAATCTCTAACCACGGGAGAGAGAGCAGGGGAGGTGTAGCCTGAGGAAAAACAGAAAGCTGGACTTACCACAATGCAACATGGTCATGTAAGATGAGGAAAAATTGTCCAAAGAACACAGGTCCCAGAAGCCTCAAAGGCAAAAATTGGGAAGATACACTTTTTGCACCTTTGATTTTAATGCATAGATGCTATTGGAGAGTGAGGCAAGTTATTTTGCAGGACTAAAAATGGAGATAGGCTGCCTGATAAGGATCAGGGTAGATCAGTTGCACTGCAGTCCAAAAAGGAAGAAAAATGAGGTGAAAAGAGGGACATGCTTAGGGACTGCAACCTAAACAGCAACTCGCATGAAGCCTGCCTTTTGCCCCCTGAGAAGCCTGAAATGGGAATTCGTGAGAAGGCTGAGTGATACCTCAAACTCACATCTTGACATTGCTGGAAAGGAAGGCTTCATTGGCCCTGAGTCAGAACCAAGAAACATGAGTAATTTTAACTTGCAGGGTGTGATGTGACAATCCAGTCACTTTCCTGGGGACAGATCAAGTCGGACTGTGACAGATACTACATTATACCAAACTGTGTCTGCTGGGAACTAACCAATGGCCAAGGCAGGGCCTGCGATATCTTACTGCCCAAACCATCTCCCTGAAGTAAAACATTTTTTAGAATTGCTTTATTTACCCTGGCGTTTTTTTGACATACTGGGGGGATGTTTCCTGCTAAAGCATTTTCTTTTTCATCTTTATGTAAACAACAGAAATGTGTGGGGTTACCAAGCATAAGTCTCCCCACCCAACCATACACACTTAATGTATGTGCCTCTTTTTAGTGTCCCTGAGGTGAGACCAAGGTGCCCAGTGCACCTAACATGACTTTAGGCCTGTCTCTCTTCCAACATAATTTATGGAGGCCCCTCCACCTGGCCCCTGTATACCCAGTGCCTACAGGAGTAGAACAAATAGCCAACAATGAAAGACAGGAGAGAATTAGGGTCTAAATTATACGTGTCCTCACCCCCACCCATGCTGAGGGAAGCAGCTCAGAGAGAATCCACAGCCACTGTGAGGGGCAGCGATGTTAGAAGGGCAGAGGGCAACCCTGGGGTCTACAGGGCGGACAACAGCAGAAACCACAGCTGAGGGGAGAGGACTGGGTGACAGCGGCAGCTGCATAAGAGAGAGTCGCCTTTCAGGGGAATTCATTCATTTACTGAGCCCCTAATAGGCACTAGGAGAATGAGGTCCAGGGAATGGAGGGCCACAGGGGTCCACCTTGAGATGCGCATTGTGGTCCGTGGATCTGAGTGACTGCCCCTGCCCCCCACCCCACCCCCGGCACTAGCCTGGGGAGGCCCTATTCTTTTACTTCTCTCCCTTGTCCTAACCATGTCTTTTCCTATCACCATTAGGAATAAGCTTAGGCAGCAGAAGCCCTATTCTGTATTTCCAGTCCTCTTTCTAGAGTGGCAGAAATGGGCATTTCTATTTGGGTATCTTGTTGGCATTTTATACTCATCAACTTCCCCAACTCTTCTGCCCTCCCCTCCATGAACAGACAAAAGCCCAAAGCAGCTCTTAACACACTTCTTCATTTGTGGGATCAAAGCTTCAATTTCCTTTGACTCCTTCCTCTTCCTCCCAGTCCAGTCAACTACCATGTTATTTTCGACCTATACAAAGCATATGGAAGATGCACTTTCCTTCCCAACCCAGCTTTCAGCACCACTGTCCCTTCCATCATCATCATCCTTCACATGCATCACTGCAGCATTCTCCTAAGGTATCTTTTTGTCTTCCTTCAAAATCTACCTCTGTCCTTCCTCCATTATCGTCACTGGTGGAATTCCTTTTGAAATGCAGCCCAAATGCCACCATTTCCTCCATGAATTCTCCATAATATGCTCAGTGAGCTATGGGCTCTTCCTCTTCCAAAATCAGACAGCCAAATTTATCTTTGCTTGTGTACATGAAGATGCCTCCCAGGCTTCTTTTTTTCATAACAGGCTCTGTGTGATTCCCTCTGTGCTCCATATGAGCCTACTCAACATTTTACTTGACTTCTCCACTTGGATAACTTACAGGCACCTCAAATTCACATCCTCTATTTATTTCCTTTATTACAAATACTTCTTTTCATTGTTCAATTGTATGTTTTTATATCTGTGAAAATTATTTGGTACCTTAGATAGAAGTGGAAGACATCATAATTTTTCCCTTTAATATTAATGGAACTATTTTGGTATTTAACAGTTTTTCATTTAGTGGAAGGAAGGGTTTTCAGGAACAAATTAAAGTTCTTAAGTGAGGAAAGGGACGGGTATATATGGTTTACAGAAGGCAATCAATGAAGAGCTGAATAGACAAACAAAAGATCCTACTGTTCCTCAGAACCTGAGCTGGCCCTGGAACCCAAATCTCATAAGCCACTGTGCTTTCTCTATACCATATTCCATCCTGCCTAGGATGATAATTATTTGCATACAAATCTTAGCTTTTCATTCTTGACTCCTTAAAGTCAGGCCTCTTTTATTCTGGTTATAATTAAACTAACCTTTCTGTTTAAGGTGCTTCTCAGTGCACAGCCTTGGCAAATTGATTGTAGAACCACCCACCACATTTATTTATTCAGCAAACATTGACCGACTTTGCTGAATAGGTCAGGCACTGCACTAGGTACCGGGTATCCAAAGATCAAAGATGAATGCAATATCAAGATGCTCTCTGACATCAAGATGCTCAAAATTTAGTAAGAGAAAAAGAGGAAAATCAAAGAGTTAAATATAGGGGAAAGAAAGAGGCAAAGCCTCTAATGGAAGAGTAAAGAGAGGTTGATGGTGGGAATGATTTGACTCTACCACAGGGAAAGAAGGATTAGAGGAAAGTTTCAATGGAAAGGACACCTGAGTTTGATCCTGAAGGACAAGTGTTAGCAATCAAGGAATGTTGGTTGACATTGCCTCCAAGGCACTGTTGGCTTGGGCTCTGGAATTGTTCTTGAGGTTGGATTGTTGTTTACCCTGGCGAATGTAGAAATCATTGAGAGAAAAGAATGAATGAAGTCTTGAACACTGACCTCAAAGCTGGGGAGAATTCATTCCTCATGCATCTTAGATTAATTCAAAGAGAATGAATAGAGAAGATTATCAATAGTTCTTCCTTGTTGAGTTTTCTCCTTTCATTTTAAACTTTGCTACAGCAACATTCTCTTAAAGCCTCTCAAAGGTATGAGACTGTCAGTTGGTTATTATGACTGAAGTGGAAGGGCTGGAAGCATTTTCAGAGGTATCCAAGTGCATAAGGTGCAACTATTAGGTAATGAGTTGGAATTTTAACAGTCCTGGACGCATACAACTTAATGAGCATGGTCCCCCAGGGAGGAGGTCAACTGCTTATTCCAGTGATTTTGCCATTACTGAAAACATTCTGAGAATGCATGTCTCTCTGGAAATTGTCTTCAAACCTACAACATATTCTTTTGAATTGCCCTGATGATGGGTAAACCCTAGTCCTTTGAGTCCGAATTTTTACTTATGTGTAACAGGTAGTTTTCCAGACCATACCAGCCTGGGGGAGTAGCTTAATAAGTCAATGTCATAAGCCCATTACTCCATAGCCTAGCCCCACCAGCTGGTTTGCTAGAATTCTGAACCACAGCATTCTGCCTCTAGGTGTACATGTGGCAAGTGAAGAGCAGCACCGTGGTGGAGAGGGGGAGAGTGGGGATGAGTTTTTACAAATAGGCTTACCTTAATTTATTCATCTGTCTTTTTCTACATAACTCTTCAATTGTCTGGCAACCAATTCCAGTCCAGTCAGTGGGAGCCCAGTGGCTCCCACTGAATCTAGAAGATACTTTCTGGAGATACCCCATGTGGTAGCTTGTTCAAAGATCGATGCTATCAATTCCTTCTCTCCTTCTATGCTCTTTCAACCCACCGTTAAGAAGTGAAGTTTGTCCTCCATCTGCTAAAATCTGGGCTGACTTATAGTTGCTTTGGCCAATGGAATATAGCAAAGGTGACATTGTACTAATTCTGTGCCTAGACTTTGAGAGGATTGACAGCTTCTACTTTCTGCATCTTGCATTACTCGCTCTTGGGATGTTTCTTCTAGGAACCCCGCCACCACGCTATGAAAAGTGTAAGCCATGTGGAGGTCAAATGTAGGCACTCTAGTTGACAGTCCCCAGTTGAGCTTCCAGCAAATAGCCTGCATCGACTGCAGCGGTGTGAGTGGACCTTCTTGGACGTCCAGTCCATTGAGCCTTCAAATAACTCCAGCATGAGATACTCCAAGTGAGAACTGCCCAAATGAGGCTAGCAGGCACACAAAACCATGAGAAATAATCTATTGTTGTTTTAAGCCAGTTGAATTTTGAGATAGTTTGTTATGCAGCAATAGAGAAGCAGAATGTCCCATACCCTATTATACCAACCCTGTGCCAACATGGCTGACTCACTGGCACTGCTGTCCGTGACATTCCTCCAAGCAGCCCACCCACAATTAGTACCTTTGGTAAGTAATCTCTATTAGGCATTGAAGCTGAGCATGTGAAGCTGAGCCCCTGGAATAATGTGTCCATCTCAACTACCAGCCAGAAATGACCATTTTCCTGTTCTTTCCTTATTCTTATTCTATAGCTAAAACCTAACCAGTGGGAGGAAGTAAAAGAATTTGTTTTTGGTATGAGGTGGGGCTATATTTTGCCAGAACCTTGGCCATCTAGGTGGTAATTCCCTTGCTTCAGACCCTGAACCTAAGAGGACAGAAAATTCAAGTCCTCAACTTTTTCACCCATGTATACCCCACTTCCCACTATTTTCTCTTCTCACCTTCTAGCTAGCCACTTACCCTAGAATTTGTCCAGATGATTCAACTTAATTTCTTTTTTTTAAAATAAATTTATTTATTTTATTTATTTATTTTTGGCTGTGTTGGGTCTTTATTGCTGCACACGGGCTTTCTCTAGTTGCAGCGAGTGGGGTCTACTCTTCATTGCAGTGTGCGGGCTTCTCATTGTGGTGGCTTCTCTCATTGCGGAGCCCAGGCTCTAGGCGCGCAGGCTTCAGTAGTTGCATCACGTGGGCTCAGTAGTTGTGGCACACGGGCTTAGTTGCTCCATGGCATGTGGGATCTTCCCGGACCAGGGATCAAACCCATGTCCCCTCTATTGGCAGGTGGATTCTCAACCACTGCACCACCAGGGAAGCCCCTCAACTTAATTTTTAAAAACTAGCACAGTGCTGCACATTCATGAAATGCTAAAAAAAAAAAAAATCCATTTGCTGTTTCATTTATTCATTCACCAAGTATTCATTTAGATGCTTATTTCATGCCAGGTACTATACTAGGTATTAGGGAGAAAATAAGCTCAATTTTTCAAAATTTTTCAAAACTTAAAAAAATAATATGGGTATGCTGGAGTGGGGAAAAGGGGAGAGGAAGAAAGCTTTGCAAGATATGGAAACCAGAAAAAAAAAAAAAGAGCTAAGACTCAAAAGGGAGATGAGTGATGAAACTATGGAATTCTGTTTTCAGTTAAAATAAAGTTGTCATTTATACAGTAATGAGACTGACTTCTTTTGAGGCTCATATATCAATCCTGAAGGCGATTTCAAAATAGTATGCATGTCCAACATGTTTTGAGCAACAGTGACATAACTGGAAATAGTGTAGCCTCCTAGGGTGACTCTGAATGGGACTGTCCTCACTGGCATGTGAGCAGTGCTTGTGGAGCTGTTAAAGAAAAAAATCAATCACATCAGTAACTACTTCAAAGATGGGAGACGTATGAGTGTGTTATGTAGTTTTGCCCAGTTGAGCAAAGGAAGCAGAGGTGTCTACGGTGTTGTTTCTTCTCCACCTTTAAGACTCTAAGGAGGCGAATGTTTCAGAGACAGAGATTCTCCCCTTGGTTTCAGCTCAGCTGAGTCAGAGTTGGGGTGCTTACTGTCCAGAGCTCTGCCCCTCAACTCTCCCACCACCAGGTCACCATCAGCTCTCACCTAGATCATAGCAGTAGTTTCCCAGCTGGTCGTCTTGCTTCTGTTCTTGCCCACCTCCCACTAGCTTGTTCTCCACCCAGCAGCCATATTGATTCCCTTAAAATGAAAACTCAAATATTAAAGTTTCTCTGCCCAGAACCTTCTAGTGGTTCCCCATATCTCAGAATAAAAGCCCAAGTCTTTGTAATGGTCCATAAAGGGCTTTAGGGTTGGCCGCAATTCCCAGCCACCTCTCTGACCTCGTCCCCTAGGCCTCTCCCTGAGATGCTCAGCACTTTGGGCACATTGCTCACCTGACCGTTTCTTTTTTTTTTTTTTTTTTTTTTTTTTTTGTTTTGGTTTTTTTGCGGTACGTGGGCCTCTCACTGTTGTGGCCTCTCCCGTTGCGGAGCACAGGCTCCAGACGTGCAGGCTCAGCGGCCATGGCTCATGGGCCCAGCCGCTCCATGGCATGTGGGATCTTCCCGGACTGGGGCACGAACCCGTGTCCCCTGCATCAGCAGGCGGACTCTCAACCACTGCGCCACCAGGGAAGCCCCACCTGACCGTTTCTTAAACAAGCCTTTACACGTGCTCTTCCCTCTGCCTGGCACCCTCTTCCCTCAAGTAGCCACATGACTCACTCCCTCACTGCCTTTAGTCTCTGCTGAAATGTCACCTTATGTGTGCGAGGTTTTCAATCTCCATTCTTTTAATAAGAGCAGCTCTTAGCTCTTCTTAGCACTTCTTATCCTCCTCACCTTGCCCCATTTTTCTCCCTGGCACTCAGAAGCACACACATGACTTTTTTTTTTCCTAATTATTTATTTATTTATTCATTTATTTTTGGCTGTGTTGGGTCTTCGTTTCTGTGCGTGGACTTTCTCTAGTTGTGGCGAGTGGGGGCCACTCCTCATCGCGGTGAGCGGGCCTCTCACTGTCGCGGCCTCTCCCATTGCGGAGCACAGGATCCAGACGCGCAGGCTCAGTAGTTGTGGCTCAGGGGCCTAGTTGCTCCGCGGCATGTGGGATCCTCCCAGACCAGGGCTCGAACCCGTGTCCCCCGCACTGGCAGGCAGATTCTCAACCACTGCGCCACCAGGGACACCCCACATGACTTTTTTGTTCACTGTCTCCCCCAACTAGAATGTTAGCTTCCAATTCACCCCAAACCCCCCCTTCCCCACTTGGTGTCCATACAGACTGGGATATACACTGCTATGTATAAAATAGGTAACTAATGAGAACCTACTGTATAGCACAGGGAACTCTACTCCGTGTTCTGTGGTGACCTAAATGGGAAGGAAATCCAAAAAAGAGGGGATATATGTATACATATAGCTGATTGACTTTATAGTCTAAACTAGCACAACATTGTAAAACAACTATACTCCAATAAAAATAAAAATTAAAAAAAGATACAATGTTATCTCCAAGAGACAGGTAATTTTTGTTTGCTCACTACTGTTTTTCCAGCATCTACAACCATGTCTGGCACAAAGTAAGCACTCATGTAGTAGTTAAATGAATGACTTAATTAGTTACCCCCAATGGAAGAGGAGAGGGAATTCATAACCACAGGAATGGCTTCAGTACTTGAATCACCAACCCAAGGTTTAATTTTGGGGGAAAGTCTCATGTATTATCTTAAAAATTTGACAGACTTTTGTATTCTGTTCCATAACAAAATCTGTTAAAAAAAAACCTTGGGGGGAAGAAGATGTTCTAAAAAGACGTATGATGTCTGTCATTCATTCATGAAGGGGATATTGATTGAGCACCTTTGAAATGCCAAGTACTTGCAGGGCACTTGGGGCTGTCTCTGTCTCTCTGGGGTGCATCCTCTCTTCTGTTGCTTTGTAATCCTTCTAGCACCGTATGCCCTCAAGAAGCATGTGTCCTGCAAAATTCAGAATTTTATGGAGCAATTTGGGGACATTCTTCTTGATTTTCTACTGTTGCATAATAAATCACCCCAAAATTTAGTGGTGTGAAACACCACAATTTTGCAAGTCAGGAATTTGGGCAGAACTCTGTGGGGGCAGCTACACAGCTTTTGTTTCTACTCCATGTAAACTGGGGCCTCAGCTGGGTGGCTTGAATGGCTGGAGAATGGTTGGCTTGCTTAGGGCCATGTGTCTGGAAATTTGTTCTGGAAGTTGCCTGGGTTCCTTGGTTCATCTCCAAGTTACATCTTCTGGGCCTGAAATGTTTTTCACTCACAAGACAGGTGCTTGGCCTGGACTAGCTGGAAGAGCTGGGAAGAAGCCAGGCATCTTTCTCTCTCCATAGCCTCTTCATGAGGCTAGCTTGGGCTTCCTTACAGCATGGTGGTCTTAGGGTAGTTGGATCTCTTACATGGTTTCCCCCAGCATGAGTTTTCCAAGAGGCTAGACAGAAGCTGGAAGATTTCTTATGACCCAACCTTGGAAGTCTTAGAAAATCAATTCCACCACATTCTATTCATCAAGCAAGTTCCTAAAACCAGCCCATATCCAAAAAGAGAGGAATTACACTCTACCTCTCAATGGAAGGAATAGCAAAAATAATTGTGACCCATATATACAATGGAATATTACTCAGCCATAAAAAGAAATGAAATTGAGCTATTTGTAATGAGGTGGATAGACCTAGAGTCTGTCATACAGAGTGAAGTAAGTCAGAAAGAGAAAGACAAATACTGTATGCTAACACATATATATGGAATTTAAGAAAAAAAAATGTCATGAAGAACATAGGGGTAAGACAGGAATAAAGACACAGACCTACTAGAGAATGGACTTGAGGATATGGGGAGGGGGAAGGGTAAGCTGTGACAAAGTGAAAGAGCGGCATGGACATATATACACTACCAAACGTAGATAGCTAGTGGGAAGCAGCCGCATAGCACAGGGAGATCAGCTCGGTGCTTTGTGACCGCCTGGAGGGGTGGGATAGGGAGGGTGGGAGGGAGACGCAAAAGGGAGGGGATATGGAAACATATGTATATGTATAACTGATTAAATTTGTTATAAAGCAAAAAATTAAAAAAAAAAGAATTATTGAATAAATAAAAAAAAATAATAATTGTGACCATCTTTAATCTATCATATTACAGGTAGGCAATGAGTTAGTGCCTTATTTGTAGCTTCTTTTTTAATCCTATGACAGTCCTATGAAGTACATACAATTATTGTTTCCATTTCACAGTTAAAGAAATTGAGGCTTTGAGGGGAAGTAACTTCCCCTTGAGCCCATAGCTAGTCATGGAGCCAGTAACAAATAAAAATTCTATTTCCTTGAATTTATAAAACAAACAGATAGCATTCTGCCTACTTAGAAATTGCTTCAAGACACAGAGGAAAAAGAGAGTGGAGGTGGAACCTTGGTTCCTATGATAAGTCCTTGTAACTGCAGATAAGGAAGGACCTCATCAAAGCATCGGACATAATAAGCCCATCCTCGAGCTTGGACGAGAGAGGTTTGGGGCTCCAGAGAAGAATGTGGGTAGCTATAACATAAAGCAGCTATGCCTAAGGGTATATGTGAACCACAGCTGGTAACCCCAGACCAGGATATTGATTTCTTCAGGGCAAATGAAAGAGAATATGTATGCCAAATTGTGTGTGTGTGTGTGTGTGTGTTAACCTAAGAAAAATAGTGGCGAGGCTCTGGAGCGATCCTAACAATCCCACATTCATGAAGTGGCTCAAACCAGTGGGACTGTGTTTGGAATGGAAAGACCCGGGGCCAAGGAAAAGGAAAGTGGAATTTCTCTTTGGCATTTTGAAGTCCCTCCTTAGCTCATGGTTTCGAGCTGCTTGAAAAGCTTGAAGGGAATTTCCACACTTAGCACACTTCCCGTGGCTGCCCGCCGCCTGGCTCCAAAGCACATTTTGTGGGGTTTAGTGAGTTCCATTCCTCAGTGTTATAATAGATGCTGTCAGTAGGGCTGGATCCTGGCAGAATAATGTGGGTCACCCTGAAAGGTTTACCAGCGTCCTGTTTCCTGACTGAATGCTCGGTTGATGGTATCTTGTCTGATTCATATCCTATTGGAAACGGTGTGAAACAGGGCCCTGGAGTACATCTGGTTTTAGTCAATCTGGCTTATGCAGCCATGTTTGACAGGCAGCAGGGGCTTGGCTGCTGGTTTTAAAAGAGAAATTCTAGTTTCAGAGGAAGATTTTTTTTTCCTTCAATGGCCTGAGAAACTTACCAATTGCTTGTGGCTAACACAATGCTGGACACACGTGAAATGCTTAAAAAATTAATAATAATCCCTGTTTGCTTGTTTCATTTATGTGTTCACCAAATATTCATTTAGAGGCCTGCTTTATTCCAGGTATTGTACTAGATGTTAGAGAGAGAATCTTGTACAAAATCAATGTGGTTCTTGCCCTCATGAAGATTATAGTCTAGTGGGAAAGACAGAAATTGAACAAACTCAAAAAGTAATATGAATAAGTGCTGTATATGAAAGATACAGGTGCTAAGAGGGGACATAACAGGGGGCTTGACTTAGAATGAAGGGCTCAAGTAAGTGCCAATAAAGAGACACTGAAACAGAGACTTGGAGGATAGAGAGGAGATGTCTAGGCAAAGAGCTGGGGTAACAGCGTTCCAGACAGAGGGGACGGCAAGGATGAGGGAAAGTGGCTCATACGGGGCTTGAGAGACAGGGACAGCCCACGTCATGCAGGACCTGAAGGCCAAGAGCAGGATTTTGTGTTTTGAATTCACCCTCCAATCAGTTTTGTTTAAACCACTTTCTACCACTGTCAGCTTGATTGGAAGTAAGGACCTCTCAGGCATTCAGCTAATTAGATCCTGAAATAACCAATTAGGAGTCAGCCTGTCACTGCCAAGGCTGCTGGCATCCTCCACTGTAAGAGTTGAGTGGGACAGTCAATATTAAAGCACTAGCTTGGCAAAAAGATGAAATTCAAATGTGAATTTATTATCCTGTGTATTGTTTTCTCCGTCACTGTCCATTTATACTTCCATTCAATCAAAAATTACTGAGTACATCCTATATGCAAAATGCCTTGACAGCTTCAAAGAGGTCTGAGACACATCCCTTCTCTCCAGGAGTTTACAACTCAGTAGAGGAGCTGGCTCTGTGAATCACTCCACAAAACCACAGACTCATGCAGAGAAATGGACAGCATCTTAAAGATCATCTGGTCCAGGTTCACAGATGTATTCTCCAGGGTCAGAGAGCTCTATATATTTGTTTTTTAATTTTGTGGTTTTCATTTTGATTATAATCTAAAACGTATTTTACTAGTGAAAAAGTCCTTTTGGGTTCACAATGATTTATAATTGAAGAAAATTTCATGGAGTAAAACTTTAGTTCCTCGAGTCAATGTTTGTCAAACTTGGATCCATGGAGACTTGAGGGCCCACAGATATATTTTCAGGAATCTATGAGAAATTTTTTTGTGTTAAAATTTGTCCTTAGGTCACCAAGTTTGAGAAACTAATCTATTCTACCACCTCTCTATTACAGGTAAGAAAACCAAAGCCTAGGAAGGGTAAAAATAAAATTTCTACACTATTTACAGTACTTTATATTAATCAGTGATTATAGTTTTCAAGGGCCTTTTGCATTCTTTTTCTTATTGCTTTCTTGTAAATATCATGACCCATGAAAGGTAGGTAGTATCATTATCTTTTTCATAAAGATGAAGAAATTGAGGTTTGTAACTGTTAATTAACTTGCCCAGGTTCAACTACTAGTCAGTGTAAATAATGGAGTTGAAAGGAAAACATTCTGATTCCCAGTCTAGTGTGTGTCTAATGGTCCCAACCTGCTAGAATTTATGGCAACAGATACAACCCATTAAAGTCTGCAACCACTGTTTCAGGCATGTGTTTTGGTTTTGTTTTACCAATTACACAACAATTCCTCATTTGGTCATAGTCATCCCATGATGGCTTGACGATTTCCTCTGCTGAGCTGTGGTGGTTTTAAAATGTCTGCAAGGGCAGAAATTGAGACACAGATGTAGAGAACAAACGTATGGACACCAAGGGGGAAAGTGCCGGGGGTGGTGGTGGTGTGATGAATTGGGAGATTGGTATTGACATATATACACTAATATGTATAAAATGGATAACTAATAAGAACCTGCTGTATAAAAAAATTAAATTAAATTAAAAAAAAATGTCTGCAAAATTCTTTGACTATTCCCATCAAGGAGGTTTATGTGCCCTCCTCTTGAGTCTGGTTGACCATGGTGTGTGATAGAAGTGACTCTGTGTGACTTTCGAGGCTAGATCATAAAAGGTGATACAACTTCCACCTGGTTCTCATGGGATGCTCCCTCTTGGAACCCAGCCACCATGCTGTGCACAAGCCCAAGCCACATGGAGAGGCCATGCGTAAGTGCTCAGCTGATGCCCTCAGCCCACAGCCAGGATGAATCACAGACTTGAGTGAGAAAGACTTTGAAAAGACAACGCCAGCCCTGGCAGCCACTGAACTGCAACCACACGAGAGAGGCTGCGTGAGAACCATCTGGCTGAGTCCAGAACCTTGGGAGATAATAACAAAACAATTTCTAAACTACTAAGTTTCAAGGTGATTTGTTGAGCAGCAACAGTGGCTAGGGTGCTAGTGGAGCAGCTCACATGGGGGGGCTCCATCTGCGTTTCTCCTGAGAGGCCTCATGCTCAGCACTGTGCTGGCAACTTCTGGGTTGACTCCCTGAGACCAGAAGTCATGACTGCCCCTAACATCTCTGGTCCTTTGACTCATATGTTTTCTTTTTCTTTTCCATCAGAAAATAGTGTGCTTTGGAGCCCAGCTCCATGCTGCTTCTGCAAATAGGGAATCAACTCAGTCTAGGCTAAAACCGCCATGCTCCTTAGGGTTCCTCCTGATGAGGTGTCTCCTTTTGCTCATGCTGAAAGGGCTTCCCTCCCAGATCTAGGAACCAGTAAGCCAGCTGCCCTGAAGGAATGGGAGGACTTATGGCAGCCAGAAAGAAAGCCACAGGCAGTGAGCTTCTTCAAGGCAGGGAGAAGATGTCCGCATCTCTGGCCACAGCCCCCAGCACAGTGTCTGCCTAGATGGATTTGGGTTTTCCGAATGAATGAATGAACTCAAAGTAGCAGTAGATTCACCTGATCTGACTGGACTCACTGGCCTGTGAATGAGTCATCAATGCACATACCCTTTTATAAAGGAAAAATCCTCTCTGCCCAAGAAGTGTGGAATGGAAGGAAACAAAGTCATTTGGAGTTAGGGGTAAGACAGTGAGTGAGTAGTAGAATTTTTATTATTTATTTATTTAAAACTTTAATTTTATTTTATTAAAAAAATTTTTTTTCTCCTGAACTTCTTCACTCTGTTTCCCTACCCTTCAGAGAGTTTTTGTTTTGTTTTGTTTAATTTTTTTTTTTGGCTGTATTGGGTCTTCGTTGCTGCTTGGGCTTTCTCTATTTGCAGTGAGCAGGGGCTACTCTTTGTTGAGGTGCGCGGGCTTCTCATTGTGGTGGCTTCTCTTGTTGTGGAGCATGGGCCCTAGGCACGCAGGCTTCAGTAGTTGCAGCACATGGACTTTAGAGTGCAGGCTCAGTAGTTGTGGCGCACGGGCTTAGTTGCTCCGCGGCATGTGGGATCTTTCCGGACCAGGGCTCGAGCCTGTGTCCCCTTCATTGACAGATTCTTAACCACTGTGCCACCAGGGAAGTCCTTATTTTATTTTTTTAAGATTTTTTTATATGGACCATTTTTTAAAGTCTTTATTGAATTTGTTACAGTATTGCTTCCGTTTTATGTTTTGGTTTTTTGGCCCCGAGGCATGTGGGATCTTAGCTCCCCCACCAGGGATTGAACCTGCACCCCCTGCATTGGAAGGCAAAGTCTTAACCACTGGACCACCAAGGAAGTCCCTAGTAGAAGAATTTTTAAATGAAATATTTAACAGGGAAGAGAAGAAGTTTAATCCAGCCTATAGTCACTAAAATGTAATGTCGCTTGAATGTGAGAGTCAGAACGTCAGAATGACATTATGTGCAGGTTGCGTGTTGTCTGCAGAGAAGATCTCTCTTACAGAAAGCAGAGATGCCTCCTGCATGATGTGTTTGGGTCCCCCACCACAAGGAGCTTCTGCAAATGATCACACAGGCTGGGCACCACACAGCTCCAGTGCACACCATCTATAGAGACCAGGAGCTTCTCAAGAATTTAAAAACTAATTAAAAGGGATTAATTGAAAACTAATCGAATGGGGCTTCAAGGTCTCCAGCCTGAAGAAGCTGGAGCACATAAATAACTGACACAACCACATATAATTGAGGTGTGTAGAAAGTGTCATAAAAACCCAGAGAAGGAAGCAGCTGATGCTGCTGAGGGAGGATCAGAGAAGGTTTCTTACAGAAGATGACATTTCACTGGGGCTTTGAAGGCTGAATAGGAGCTGGCCTAGAGAAAAGAGACAAGGGAATTGTAGTCAGTAGGAACAAACCCATCCACAGAGGGGAAAGAACTGCTGAGTATTTCAGATGCCATGAGCTTAGGATGCCCCATGGGAAATGGTGGGAGGGAGGATAGAAAGACAGAGTGAAGCTCTGAACATTAAATTACAGAGTTCAGACTTTAATCTGTAGACAATGTGGAGCCATTGCTGGTTTTTATACATGGAGGTAACACAACTGGGTGGCAAGAATGGACTGGAAGCTGGGAGATTGGTTAGAACACATCATAATCCTGCCAATAAATGAGGATCTGACTTCTGAATTCCCAACAACTGTTTTAAAACAAAACAAAACAAAAAAGGGTTTAACCCCTGGCAAGTATCTACTATATTCTTGGTAGGTATAGGGGGTTTTGAAAACAGCATCGAGAAGTGGTCTGGTTGGGAAAACAGACACACAGATGAATAATAAGTGCTATGGGAGCAAAGAAGATGTCTAATTCTACCCAAGGAAGTCTAAGGAAGTGCATCAATCGACGTGGCTTTTGAATAGAGTTTGCCAGGAAGAGGAGTTCGGGAAGAGCAATTCTGAGTATAAGAAGTATCATGTACAAAGTCTCATGAGTATGAAGGAGCAAGACATGTCAGTGGGAGGACTTCTGGGGCATGAACTGGAAAGATTAAGTAGGGATCTTGTGATGTTGAGGAGTGTGGCCCTGACCCTCCTCCAGATGCATTCTCTGTTAGCAGAGGAGAACATGGCATGTCCCAGGGAAAGAAGCTGTAGACTGAGCCATGAGATAGACTGCAGGCCGGTCCATCCCCTCTGTCTCCTTGAGGTCAGAAAGGTGGGAGATGTTTGTACATGCAGAAGCCTTCAGTTACAGTGATGAAGGCTGTCCCATAAAGACCAGTTCCCTAATTCATTGTATCTCAAAGTTGATCAGGTCAGGTGGGAAGAAACCCAGTGCCTCAGGGGCTTTGTCAATAAGTGTGTGTGTGTTTGTGTGGTAGTAGTTGGTGGTGGTGTGTGCAGTTAGGATGAAGGGAGAACTCTGGGCTATTACAGGGTTAAAGATATTTGAGAGTCTGATCAAGGGTCTCTGATGGTTAATAGAACTTGGCCCCGAGGAAGGGGACCCAGGGACCTCTTCACCTATTTCATGGTTTTGCACTGGACTCTACCCAATCCAAGGTTCTTAAACATATACTTTCAGACATTTTAGAAGACAAGCCAGTTTACTCTTGTAAGAATAATACTAATCTTAATAGTAAAAACAATAATAGTAACAATACTTACCATTTATGCAGTGCTTATTATGGGCAAGTCACTATTACAAGTGCTAGTCACTGTTATCAGTGCTTTATATTTATTAACGCATTTAATCTTTAAAATGACTTGATGAGGTAGGTACCATTATCTCCATTTTACATCCAGGGAAACCAAGACCTAGTAACTTGCCAGAGATAATGCAGCTGATGTATGGTGGAGAAAGTTCAAACCCAGCAGAGAGTTTCCCTTAATTGACTCTGAACCATCTCTGTAATTTCTGGTCACTGAGATGTTCGCTGGAAAAGTCTGCATGCTGTGTAGATAGAGCCTTCCCTGAGTGGGACCCAGGGCATTGGCCAGTTCAATGCTGGATGACTTGTTTAAGCCAGTGTCAAGAGGCCTCTTTTCCCTGTGTGTTCCCCAATTGGGTGGCTTGATCATTCCATCAGAAGGTTGGAAGCTGTGATGCCCAGACCTGCCACAGATGTTGCTGGAGTCCCATGGCTATTCCTGCCTCTGTTTTCCCATAAAGGACAAGCATTATTCAGACACCCTATTCTGCCTGAACATTGAGGAGATGGGAACCCAGAGACATAGGAAACTTTAAAGAACCATGAAAATAATTTTTTTCTTATCATTTTGGACCCATCTGCCAATTACCCAGTTGAGAAAACCTTGCAGAAAAGCAATTTCCTAATATGGCACTTTAGCTATACAATATAAACATTTGTATTCATGGGACAAAAAGGCTTGAGATGTGGTTAAACTCTCTAGAGACATATTTTTCTTTCTATTTTCTCCTCTGTGATGTGATGTGATGTGATGTGACATTATACAGTGTTGGGGATGTGAAGAGTCTTGTGTACTTATGCATTTTCCCATTGATTCTCTTGTGTTATTTCGATTGAACATTATTTTCCCAGAAAAATCATCATAAAACATTTGGAATGGTCAGGCTTTTAATGGGCGCTAAAAAGTTTTCTCTCTAGCTTTGCTACCAGAAATAGAGACTCTGAGAGGTTCACTATCCCACAAAGAGTTGGTGGTAGAACTAAGAATTGCAGCCCCAGCTCCTACTCCCTCATCGCATGATCCCTGCCCAACAACTATTCTTTCTTTCTGGCCCTGGCTCAAACCCATGCTTCAGAATGGAAAGATCTGGCAAAAGTCTGGCACTAAATGGCTTTGTCCCTTCACTTTGTATTAAGTATTCCTCTGCTTGATGAAATGCAGGTCGAGTTAAAGCCAAAAGCTTATCATGTGCTCCAGAGGTCACTGAACTCGGCTTTGCACCAGACAGGGTCCTTCCACAGGGCTCTCCATTCCTGAGCAAGGAGCACTCCTTGGACAGGGACCTTCAGGGTCAATCCTACAGAATAGTTATGTAGATAGTTTTTAAGATCCCCAACCCCTAAACATGCTCTACACTCAAGGTCCCTTTGGCTCCACACATATTCTAAGCCTCGTCTGCAATTTTCTGCTGCTTTTCTTCTATTATTTCCACCTCTTTTTCTTCCTAACATTTGGTGGAGAACTTTCACAAATATTCTCCCCTCTGCCTGCTCTGTTTCTCTGTTACACTTTGTGCAAGTTGAATGCCATTAGTCAGTTAGAAATGTAAAGGACAGTTGGAGGAAGTGCCTGACAGAAATCAAGGCAGATCTGCTCAATAACTTTTAAGGAAAAGGATGGTGTCTTTTTAGAACAATCATAATCCCAGCATCTTCCCACAAATGTGTTATTTTCAGAGGAAATAAACAAAAAGGCATAGTAGTGTATGAATTAATTCTAGTAGCTAACATGCATTGAGTGTTTACTTGTGTTAAACTTGTATTTACTTGTGTTTTATATACACTATTTCATTTAACACCCTCAGTTTAACTCTCAATATCGCAGCAAGGGTTGTTAGCATCCTCATGGTGTAAATTAGCACCATTTACAAATGTGGAGAGAAGTTAAGGACATTTCCAAGGTCGTAGAGCTAGGCAGCTTCGATGGAGAAAGGACACTGAGCATCCAAAGATGTTAAGATTTCTCAGTTGATTGATGTAGAACAAATAAGGCAAAGCATATAAAGCCAAGAAGGCTTAAATGGCAGAAGAGTTTGAGGGTAATGCCAGCCAGGAAAGAAAGAAGGAATACTGGTGGGGGCTTAGGATTGGGCATGCAGAGCCCATACCCTCCAACTTCCCCCACCCCATCCACAACCATATTGAGCCATTGTTGGAGGAGACTGACCACTGTGTGTGATAATGAGCTCATGAGCCATAGTGACACCTGAGCATTCATGAATGGTATGGAGGGAAAAAACCACCACAGACATAATTCTCTTGTTATGGGTGACTCCTAATTCCTGTAGGGTGTCTGGTTTCTTTTTCCTGTGAGCTTCTGGCCCTCACCCTGGGCCCAAACTTTCAGAATCATTGAAAAATGGTCCCAGGGTGGAGACAAAGGCTTTCACAAATGCCCACCCTGCTGAACCTTCTGGTAGGCTGTATTGACTTGGCCCTAAATTCAATCCAGAAAGCTGTCTTCCAGCCTCCACCAGCTCTCCTGGTTGGCTCTAGCCCCCTTCAAATCATCCAGAGGAGCTTCAGGTGGGCTTTGTGAGGTTATGAAGCAGTGGTGAGAGCTTCCTGTAGAGATTTAGTATGGAAGGCAGCCTGGAACAGCAAGAGAACTCTGAGCTAGGTGTACAAGAGAGTGAGAGAACCTAGGTCAGCAGCTTCTTGGTTCTCCAGCCAAATAGCCATAAGAGCTGGCAGAAGGGCTCAGGTCGCCTAATTCCCAACAGTTCCCCTATCAGCCTTATCTTGATAAAAATCCTCTCATTTTGCATGTATACTAAATATTGGAGAAAAACCATTTGTATTTCAAAAGAGCAATTCTTAAACCAAAGAAATAAATCTCTATCAATAAAATTAACTCTCTGCCTGCTGGCCTGTTATTACATCATGAGAAAATAGCTGGATGGATTGTCACTATGTTCAGAAGCTGTTTAGGATTGTCTGACTTACAGCTGGACTATGAAGCATGCACCAAATTCTTTAGCGAGAAGTGGAAGTCATCATCCAGAGAATTGTCAGGACTTGATTTGCAATCAAGTTGCTTTTCACAGCAGTGATTCCATGTAGCTGAGTTCCACAGTCAATAATCAGGGATTTATTTATTTAGCTGCATTAATCCATCCTAAGCCATCCTTAGGGAAGCCAGCCACTCGCAGATGGTAGGATGTCAGCCCCTGCTTGAGGAGGCTGGTCCTGAGGCATCTTGGTTGCCCCCAAACCACAGATAATGAGCAACTTCCCAGCCCAACCCAGTGCTCCAGACTCTTTATTTCTTCTATGGCCATTGGGCTTCAACAGGAAAACAAAACAGAATCAGGATGCTTGCTAGACGCCCCAACACATGCCACTGTGGCTGCTCCAGGAGGAGCACACAGTATTCAAGGCCTCACAAGAAGTCCTGAGCACAGGGTGCCCTCAGCCTGCGTCCCTTTCTCTCCAGGGCCTTATGCATTCTGGACACTCTGAACATTCTGGACACTCTGGGTAGCCTGCGGGCTCACGGGCTGGTCGGAGTTAAGTAGCCAGTGAAAGCCCTCCCCTCCCCCTCCTCCACCCTAGCTCCAGGTAAATGAGTGCATTTAACTAAAACCACAACCACAAAGGCCTTGGCCCTTGAAATATTCCTGGAAGCCAATGAAAGAAAGGAGAGCCACAGTAGTAGGTAAAATTAAGCTATGTACCAACTCTCTCCAGCTTACAAATTCCTAAATTGTTTGTTTACACATTAAGAGCAAAACATGACTGTAGTCTTTCCTCTTAATTACTGTAATTATACTTGTGCCACCCACAAGAGAGGCTGTTGATCTCATTTCTAAAGGGCAATTGCTGTCGCCTCACTCTTCTTAGCACTTTACAAGGTTTTTCTCATTTTCTGATTAGCACTGGCCTATTGAGCTGCCAGTAGAAATTTATTCTCCTGGTGCATGACACCCTCCCTCCTTTACCCCCCTTTATGTTTTCTTTTTCCTTCTTTCTTTTTCTCTCTTTTCTTTCTCTCTCTCTCTTTTTTTTTTTTTTTTTTTTTTTTGCTGCTGCTGCTGGGTAGTTACCAGGAAGAGCTGACTTCCTTGGGATCAAAAAGGATTGCTATTTCTGTGATCAATTGTATGTGGTTAGGCATTCTCAGAATATCCTGAATGTGGAAGTACTCAAAAGCCCATAATCTGGATAATAGTGGTCTGTGCTGGCCACATCCCTTAGGAAAGGCTCGGGAAACCTGGGTCAAAAAACTTGCAAACTCTTGTCTGGCTCACGTGCATTCAATGCTGAATTGGATCAAAAGTGTTTCCTTTGGGTTACCTGATACGGAGCTATTTGAAGTATCCTTGTAGCCTTCTACACGGATCCCTGAAAGTCCTGCCTGAATCCTTTCCCTGTTTAATCGTGAAGGAATGCTGTTCCAAAGACGTGGGGTCAGAAGGGCACAATAAATCAATCCAGATACACCCCTAATGAATAGCAAATTAGACAGCATTTGTTTTAAGTTCATAGGTCCTCTTGGAAGATGCATTTTTAGTGCAAGCAAAATTCCTGGGTTGCGTGTATGGAAGACAGTGGGGGTGGTGTGTGAAGGGCTTACAGTCTCTGGTTTTTTTAAAAACTCTGGACACGTTATTTATTTATTTATTTATTTATTGGAAATGAGTTTATTTTATTTTATATTAATTTTTTTTGGAGTATAGTTGCTTTACAATGTTGTGTTAGTTTCTACTGTACAGCAAAGTGAATCAGCTATATATATACATGGATCCCCTCTTTTTTGGATTTCCTTCCCATTTAAGTCACCACAGAGCACTGAGTAGAGTTCCCTGTGCTATACAGTAGGTTCTCATTAGTTATCTATTTTATACATAGTATCAATAGTGTATATGTGTCAATCCCAATCTCCCAGTTCATCCCACCCCCACCTCCTTTCCCCCTTGGTATCCATACTTTTGTTCTCTACGTCTGTGTCTCTATTTCTGCATTGTAAATAAGATTGTCTATATCAATTTTTTCAGATTCCCCATATATGCGTTAGTATACAATATTTGTTTTCCTCTTTCCAACTTACTTCACCCTGTATGACAGTCTCTAGGTCCATCCATGTCTCCACAAATGACCCAATTTCATTCCTTTTTATGGCTCAGTAATATTCCATTGTATATATGTACATATGCCCTTCTCCATCCATTCCTCTGTTGATGGACATTTAGGTTGTTTCCATGCCCTGGCTATTGTAAATAGTGCTGCAATGAGCAGTGGGGTGCATGTGTCTTTTATTTTATTTTATTTTTTTTTGCGTTACGTGGGCCTCTCACTGTTGTGGCCTCTCCCGTTGTGGAGCACAGACTCCAGACGCGCAGGCTCAGCGGCCATGGCTCACGGGCCCAGCCGCTCTGTGGCATGTGGGATCTTCCCGGACCGGGGCACGAACCCGTGTCCCCTGCATCGGGAGGCGGACTCTC
The DNA here is from genome assembly GCF_964341445.2 of Mesoplodon mirus. Classification (NCBI taxonomy): domain Eukaryota; kingdom Metazoa; phylum Chordata; class Mammalia; order Artiodactyla; family Ziphiidae; genus Mesoplodon; species Mesoplodon mirus. The sequence goes on from NC_138987.1 coordinate 68,390,343, forward strand.
AACCACTGTGCCACCAGGGAAGCCCGCTTGTGTCTTTTTGAATTATGGTTTTCTCTGGGTATATGCCCAGTAGTGGGATTGCTGGGTCACATGGTAGTTCTATTTTTATTTTTTAAGGAACCTCTATACTGTTCTCCATAGTGGCTGTATCAATTTACATTCCCACCAACAGTGTAAGAGGGTTCCCTTTTCTCCACACCCTCTCCAGCATTTACTGTATGTAGATTTTGTAATGATGGCCATTCTGACCAGTGTGAGGTGATATCTCATTGTAGTTTTGATTTGCATTTATTTAATAATTAGTGATGTTGAGCATTTTTTCGTGTGTTCATTGGCCATCTGTATGTCTTCTCTGGAGAAATATCTATTTAGGTCCTCCAGTTTTTGATTGGGTTGTTTGTTTTATTGATACTGAGCTGCATGAGCTATTTGTATATTTTGGAGATTAATCCTTTGTCAGTTGCTTCATTTGCAAATATTTTCTCCCATTCTGAGGGTTGTCTTTTCATCTTGTTTATGGTTTCCTTCGCTGTGCAAAAACTTTTAAGTTTCATTAGGTCCCATTTGTTTATTTTTGTTTTTATTTTCATTTCTCTAGAAGGTGGGTCAGAAAAAATCTTGCTGCAAGTGTTCTGCCTATGCTTCCCTCTAAGAGTTTTATAGTGTCTGGCCTTACATTTAGGTCTTTAATTCATTTTGAGTTTTTTTTTTTTAATGGTGTGAGGGAGTGTTCTAATATCATTCTTTTACATGTAGCTGTCCAGTTTTCCCCGCACCACTTACTGAATAGGCTGTCTTTGCTCCATTGTATATTCTGGCCTCCTGTGTCATAGATTAGGTGACCATAGGTGCATGGGTTTATCTCTGGGCTTTCTATCTTGTTCCATTGATCTATATTTCTGTTTTTGTGCCAGTACCATACTGTCTTGATTACTGTAGCCCTATAGTATAGTCTGAAGTCAGGAAGCCTGATTCCTGAAGCTCTGTTTTTTTTTTTCTCAAGATTCCTTTTGCTATTTGAGGTCTTTTGTGTTTTGACACAAATTGTAAAATTTTTTGTTCTAGTTCTGTGAAAAATGCCATTAGTAATTTGATAGGGATTGCACTGAATCTGTAGATTGCTTTGGGTGTATTGTCATTTTCACAATATTGATTCTTCCAATCCAAGAACATGGTATATCTCTCCATCTGTTTATATCATCTTTGATTTCTTTCATCAGTATCTTATAGTTTTCTGCATACAGGTATTTTGCCCCCTTAGGTAGATTTATTCCAGGGTATTTTATTCTTTTTTGTTGCAGTGGTAAATGGGATTGTTTCCTTAATTTCTCTTTCTGGTCTTTTATTGTTAGTGTATAGGAACGCAAGAGATTTCTGTGTATTAATTTTGTATCTTGTGACTTTACTAAATTCATTGATTAGCTCTAGTAGTTTTCTGGTGGCATCTGCAGACGGTGACACTTTTACTTCTTCTTTGCCAATTTGGATTCCTTTTATTTCTTTTTCTTCTCTGATTGCCATTGCTGGGACTTCCAAAACTACATTGAATTATAGTGGTGAGAGTGTGCACCATTGTCCTCCTGACTTTAGAGGAAATGCATTCAGGTTTTCATCACTGAGAATAATGTTTGCTGTGGGTTTGTCATATACAGCCTTTATTATGTTGAGGTAGGTTCCCTCTATGCCCACTGTGGAGAGTTTTTATCATAAATGGGTTTTGAATTTTGTCGAAAGCTTTTTCTGCATCTATGGAGATGATCACACAGTTTTTATTCTTCAGTTTGTTAATATGATGTGTCACATGGATTGATTTGTGTATATTGAAGAATCCTTGCATCCCTGGAATAAGTCCTACTTGATCATGGTGTATGATCCTTTTAGTGTGTTGTTGGATTCTGTTTGCAGGTATTTTGTTGAGGATTTTTGTGTCTATGTTCATCAGTGATGTTGGCCTGTAATTTTCTTTTTTTGTGTGATATCTTTGTCTGGTTTTGGTAACATGGTGATGGTGGCCTCGTAGAATGAGTTTGGGAGTGTTCCTCCCTATGCAAATTTTTAGAAGAGTTTGAGAGGGATAGGTGTTAGCTCTTCTCTAAATGTTTGATAGAATTCGCCTGTGAATCCATCTGGTCCTGGACGTTTGTTTGTTGCAAGATTTTTAGTTACAGTTTCAATTTCATTACTTGTGATTGGTCTGTTCATATTTTCTATTTCTTCCTTGTTCAGTCTTGGCAGTTTGTACCTTTCTAAGAATTTGTCCATTTCTTCCAGGTGGTCCATTTTATTGGCATATAGTTGTTTGCAGTAGTCTCTTATGATCCTTTGTATTTCTGTGGTGTCAGTTATAATTTCTCCTTTTTCATTTCTAATTTTATTGATTTGAGTCCTCTCTCTTTTTTCTTGATAAGTTTGGCTAAATGTTTATCAATTTTGTTTATCTTCTCAAAGAACCAGCTTTTAGTTTTATTGATCTTTGCTATTGTTTTCTTTGTTTCTATTTCATTTTCTTCTGCTCTGATATTTATGATTTCTTTCCTCTACTAACTTTAGGTTTTCTTTGTTCTTCTTTCTCTCATTGCTTTGGCTGTAAGGTTAGGTTGTTTATTTGAGGTTTTTCTTGTTTCTTGAGGTAGGCTTGTATCGCTATAAACTTCCCTCTTAGACCTGCTTTTGCTGAATCCCATAGGTTTTGGGTCATCGTGTTTTCGTTGTCATTTGTTTCTATGTATTTTTTAAAATTTCTTCTTTGATTTCTTCAGTGATCTCTTGGTTATTTAGTAGCATATTGTTTAGCGTCCATGTGTTTGTGTTTCTTACAGTATTTTTCCTGTAATTTATTTCTAATCTCATGGCATTGTGGTTGGAAAAGGTGCTTGATACGATTTCAATTTTCTTAAATTTACCAAGGCTTGATTTGTGATCCAAGATGTGATGTATCCTGGAGAATGTTCTGTGTACACTTGAGAAGAAAATGTATTCTGCTGCTTTCAGATGGAATGTCCTATAAACATCAATTAAGTCTAGCTGGTCTAATGTGTAATTTAAGGCTTGTGTTTCCTTATTAATTTTCTGTCTGGATGATCTATCCATTGGTATAAGTGAAGTATTAAAAGTTCTCCATTATTATTGTGTTACTGTCAATTTCCCCTTTTTTGGCTGTTACCATTTGCCTTAAATATTGAGGTGCTCCTATGTTGGGTGCATAAATATTTACAATTGTTATATCTTCTTCTTGGATTGATCCCTTGATCATTATACAGTGTCCTTCCTTGTCTATTGGGACAGTCTTTATTTTAAAGTCTATTTTTTCTGATATGAGTATTGCTACTCCAGCTTTCTTTTGATTTCCACTTTCATGGAATATCTTTTTCTATCCCCTCACTTTCAGTCTGTATGTGTCCCTAGGTCTGAAGTGGGTCTCTTGTAGGCAATATATTTTGGGTCTTGTCTTTATATCCATTCAGCCAGTCTGTGTCTTTTGGTTGGAGCATTTAATCCATTTACATTGAAGGTAATTATTGATATGTATGTTCCTATTATCATTTTCTTAATTGTTTTGGGTTTGTTTTTGCAGATCTTTTTATTCTCTTGTGTTTCCTGCCTGGAGAAGTTCTTTTAGCATTTGTTACAAAGCTGGTCTGGTAGTGCTGAATTCTCTTATCTTTTGTTTGTCTGTAAAGCTTTTGATTTCTCTGTCAATTCTGAATGAGAGTCTTGCTGGGTAGAGTAATGTTGGTTGTCAGTTTTTCCCTTTCATCACTTTAAATATATCCTACCACTCCTTTCTGGCCTGTAGAGTTTCTGCTGAGAGATCAGCTGATAACCTTATGGGGATTCCCTTGTATGTTATTTGTTGCTTTTCCCTTGCTGCTTTTAATATTTTTTCTTTGTATTTATTTTTTGATAGTTTGATTAGTATGTGTTTTGGTGTGTTTCTCCTTGGACTTATTCTGTATGGGACTCTCTGTGCTTCCTGGACTTGACTATTTCCTTTCCCATGTTAGGGAAGTTTATATATAATCTCTTCATATGTTTTCTCAGACCCTTTCTCTTTCTCTTCTTCTTCTGGGACCCCTATAATTCGAATGTTGGTGAGTTTAATGTTGTCCCGGAGGTCTCTGAGACTGTCCTCAATTCTTTTCATTCTTTTTTCTGTGTTCTGCTCAATGGCAGTTATTTCCACCATTCTATCTTCCAGCTCACTTATCCATCTTCTGCCTCAGTTATTCTGCTATTGATTCACTTCTAATGTATTTTAAATTTCATTTATTGTGTTGTTCATCATTGTTTGTTTGTTCTTTAGTTATTCTAGGTCCTTGTTAAACGTTTTTCTTATTTTCTCCATTCTATTTCCGAGATTTTGGATCATCTTTACTATCATTACTCTAAATTCTTTTTCAGGTAGATTGCCTATTTCCTCCTCATTTATTTGTTCTTGTGGGTTTTTACCTTGCTCCTTCATCTGCAACATATTTCTCTGTCCTCTCATTTTGTCTAAATGTCTACTGTGTTTGAAGTCTCCTTTCCATAGGCTGCAGGGTTGTAGTTCCTCTTGCTTCTGGTGTCTGCCCGCAGTGGGTGAGGTTGGTCCAGTGGCTTGTGTAGGCTTCTTGGTGGGAGGGACTGGTTCCTGTGTTCTGGTGGGTGGAGCTGGATCTTTTCCTTCTGATGGACAGGGCCGTGTCAGGTGGTGTGTTTTGGGGTGTCTGTGGGCTTAGTATGACTTTAGGCAGCCTGTCTGCTTATAGGTAGATTTGTGTTCCTGTCTTTCCTGTTGTTTGGCATGTGGCATTCAGCACTGGAGCCTTCAGGCAGTTGGGTGGAGCCAGGTCTTGGAGTTGAGATGGAGACCTCTGGGAGAGGTCTTGCTGGTTAATATTCCCTGAGACCGGGAATTCTCTGGCATTCCTGGATTCGATGCTACCATCTCCGAGGCTCAGGCCCTACCCCCGGCCTGGGAACAAAGACCCCGCCCCCCCGCCATGGCTCAGCAAAAAAGGGAAAAAAAAGAAAAGAAAAAAGAAGGGCAGGAAGAAAACAAATGAAAACAAACAGACATACAACACCCAAGACAAATAGCAAAGATGAAAACAAGCAAACAACAACAGCAATAATTAAAAACAAACAAACAAACAAAACCCCAGAGAAATGGTAAAAGCAAAACCAACGAAACAAAAACAAACAAACAAAAAAAACCCCAAAGGAACCACACACATACAAAATAAGAAACAAAAACAGAGAAGACAAAAAGCAAGAGAACAATCAAACAAAAGAATCCCAAAATGAAATCAAACAATTAAAAAGAAAACAAAAGCAGAATGCAAACTGAAGGAAAAAGTAAAGAAAACAAACCAAACACACAAAAACAATTTAAAAAGAATAAAAAAGATAAAAAAGATTAAAACAAATAGAACAAAGGAAAGAAAAAAAGGAAAAACAAAACAACAAAAAAGTAATACAGAAATAGAAATATAAAAAAATAAAAAATATATTTAAAAAATAAATAAAAATAAAAACAAATAATAACAATAATAAAAACAGAGCAAAATAAAACATTAAAAAATAGTAATAAGTATGTTTTCCTGGGGTCTCAGCTGTCAGTGTCCTTGTCCCCACAGTGAGTCATAGCCACCCCCGCCTCCCCAGGAGGCCCTGTAAAACCTCTAGGTAGCTCTCTGGTCCCTCTGTGGGCACTGTGTGGTCAGTTCAGAGTCTGACCTAGCCCAACTCCCACATATACTAGTCCCCAAAGTCCACAGCTGCCAGAGCTAGACCGTTTTCAGTTTTGGGAACACTCGCTGTCCATTCAGATATTCCATAGCTGCAGGGTTTACCAAGCTGATTGCATGGATTTAATCTGTGGTTTGTGCAGCTGCATGGAAAGATTTTTGTTCCTCTTCCTTAGTCTCCCTGCCCCTAGGGCTCAGCTGTGGTTTTAGCCTCACCTCTGTCATTCAGCCACCCACAGGTGTCTGCTTCCAAGGATGCCCTGGAGCACTCGGGTCTGCCCTGGTGAGGACAGGGCATGGAGGTAGCATGACTGCCTGGGTCGCAGGGGCCCTGATGGCCACAGGTGTCCAGGAAAGCTGGCAGCCACAGGCACGAGAGATCCAGCCCCAGTGGGAGCCTTTCCTAGCGCGTGGTGGCTGGTGTGAGAAGGTCAGCCCTGGAGGGGGCTTTTCCTAGTGCCTGGCAGGGCAGGGGGCCAGTGTGTGGGGCGAGAGAGGCTACAATGGCGGCTCCACCCCCTGCATGCCACTCAACTGTGGCACCTTCTTCTATGGCAGTCTGGGTTTCCTCCACAAGCATTCCTGGTTGTGGATTTCCTCCCTCTTGTCCCCTCAGGCTGTCTCCTCACAGCCAACAGCAGTCCTCCCCCCGGCTTTGCTCTCCAATCCCCACGTTCCAGCTCTCAGCCCCGTGTGGACTGATGGACACACGTCCAGTCTGGGGCATGCAGGGCTGTGACACGGACCATCTGTGTAGGTCTCACTCTGTCCTGTCTGCCACAGACCAGCCATTTCACAGTCCTCCGACAGCCTCAGATGCTCCCTTTCTGTCCGAACTGATTTCCCCTTTGGTGATGGGGCTTCCCCGGATGCAGGAACCTCTCCTCTCCTTCAGCTCCCCACCAGGGAGCTTCTTTTTCCCTTCTTTCTTTCATCCTACCTAGTTATGTGGGGATCTTTCTTGTCCTTTCCGGTGTCCAAGGTCTTCTGCTAGTGTTCAGCTGGTGTTCTGTAAGAACTGTTCCATCTATAGATGTATTCTTTTTTTTTTTTTTTTCCTGCAGTACATGGGCCTCTCACTGTTGTGGCCTCTCCCGTTGCGGAGCACAGGCTCCGGATGTGCAGGCTCAGTGGCCATGGCTCACGGGCCCAGCCGCTCTGTGGCATGTGGGATCTTCGAGACCGGGGCACAAACCCGCGTCCCCTGCATTGGCAGGCAGACTCCCAACCACTGCGCCACCAGGGAAGCCCTGTAGATGTATTCTTGTTGCATTTGTGGAGAGAGATGAACTCCACATCCTCCCACTCCTCCACCATCTTGGTTTTTTGGACACTGTTTTTAAAAGTACCAAAAATATCCCCAAAGTTAGTTTGCCCAACTGGCTTTGAATGTGCAGTTCTTTCTTCAGCCCTTACCCTGGGACAGAACTTTCTGACTACTGTGGACTCTGGTGTGACCCAGCCTCTTGGACTGGTTTCCCCATTAGCTCATTCAGGTGGTCTTGGGTGGCTGGATAGATGTTTCTGAGAACGTACCATTCTCAGGGCCACAATGATTGAGCTAAAATAAATCTTCCAGTCACCTACAATTCTAGCATAATCTTACAGATACAGCGAACGGCATTGAGAAGATTAAATCACCAAGTCTAGCCACACCACCCCTACCCCAACCAGTGACTGGAGCAAACTTGTTAGAGCTGCATCAGAAGGAATAGAAGAGCTTTCAGTCTTTCATGGCCCATAAGCATTTGGTAATAAATAATAAAAAGTATTTATTACATGTTACAGTGACATTGTGGAATTCAAAAAATAACACTTTCTTCCTCAAATGTTAAAAAGAAAGAAAAAAGTATTAGGATTGGGCAGGGACGACAGCAGGAGCAGTGGCTTTAAAACCCAAGGAATGTGGTAAAGAGAGCTTTGTGTGTTTTTAATAGACATAGAATGGGGGAAGAAAGTGGGGAGCTGACATGGACAGGAAGTCAGAAATTAGAGTTTCGGGCCTGGTGTTGCCACTGTCTGGCCGTGTTACCTTGAATAAAAGTTCTACCCCTCTTGATCTTGGCTTCTCGTTTATCACATAAAGGGTTTGAGAGCCTTCCTGTTTTATCAGCTATTTTCAGCTCTCTCATAAAACCACTGGGTCAGTCTTCCCTGAAATTCAGGGACATGTGCTTCTGAACCACGCTTCCTTTCCCCAAGAGGTGGCCAGGCTCAGGATGGGTGATGGGTAAGGGACAAAACAGCCCCGTGTGTCTCTGGCCCCAGTTTACTGTGCTATGAACTTGACAGCAAAGTCCCTCAGCTTGCCTCCATCCAACACCACAGACGGCTTCTGGCACTAGAGGGTAGTGGTTAAAAGCAAAAAACTTCTGACTTGGGTTCTAGCTTCAAGTCACCTGTAACCAACTGTGGGACTTCAGGCAAGTTACTTAACTCCTCTGAGCCTCAGGGTCCTCATTTGGGAAATGGTGGCAACTGTAGGGCTTGTAGGGCTACAAACTTGCAGGGCTATTTTGAGTATTAAATCTGAAAATGAATGAAAGGGCATAGCGTAGCGCTTGACATGTAAACTCTCAATGAATGGTAGCCAAAGAAATCAACAATAACAAAAATATATTTCCTAGGCCTTAGGGTCTTTATGCCGGTAAATGGTGACCCAGAGTGGGAAGGAAGAGTGCAATGATCTGTATGCAGGAGCCTCTGCCAGGCATGTGTTAGCTGCTCTGGGTGCTGGGAGCAAGTCTCAGGATCCACACCCGGATTCAAGGAATGGCGGGAGAGGCTGCAGGAAACAGGAATGAGAGACCCATGTGAAAAAGAATGTCAAGTTTACATTCAGTCATTCATCCAGCAGTAAGTACTATTCCAGTTTTGGTTTTTGCTTATTTGCCACGTGCCAGAGCTGTGCTAGGCGTGCAGCAGGATTACAGAGATGAATGACCCTATCCCTGCTTTCAGAGAACTGGCTGTTCTGGGGCTACAAGTAAGCAGGCAGTTACAGTAGAAGACCCCAAGTCTGGAGAAGGTAAGCACAAGCAGCCTGGGAGACAGGGTGACTGTCCTGATTTCAGCGCTAAAAGCCTCACATCCCAGGAAGTCCCTCGGTCCCAGGAAAACCAGGATGGTTGTTCACCCTAGTGGGACAAGCCAGAGAAGCAGCACCAAACCTAAACTTCCCAAGTCAGGGAAGGCTTCTTGTCAGAAGGAAGGCCTGCAAGGATAAGGGAGAGTTAGCCAGGCAGATTGATGACGAGTGGGGAGTCAAAAGGGTCCCAAGCAAAAGGAACCACATGTGCAAAGACCTAGATGCAAGAGAGACCACAAGGAAGTAGGGGGGCCTGAGGAGAGATGCTGCAAGGCCTTCCGCAGCCGTGGACAGATGTTGCCCTGCAAATGTGCCCCTCGTCCCCTTGATCTCCTCTCTGACTCATGTTGCTTGAGACTGTCGATATCGAAAATTATTGGAGATGCTGTCCAGGCACCTCTCATATCAAACAGGAGGGCAGAGAAGAGTAATTCTTCCCAAGGTCTCTTCCAACTCTTCTATCCTAAACCAAGAATTCACACTATCAGGCCATCGGCCAGCAAGGTATCCATTCAGTGTACAAGATAAATGGCCTGCACCTTCCCTATCTATTTTAGCTGCCTCAGTGAGCCACACAGATCATCACTTAATTGATTTGCCAGCAAGGATGTGTCCACTTTAAAGTTGGCCAGAATGGATGTGTTGGCTGGGCCACTAGCCTTCTGAGCCACCATGGGGATGCAATTTTGTTAATTTTGTTTTTCTAAATGGAAAAACCCCTTTCCTGGTGAGGCATCATACCCTTTCCCATACTTGTGAGGGCCCAGAGAACCATTTGGTCTTTTTTCTTTTTCCTTCCTTCCTTCCTTCCTTCCTTTCTTTTCATGATTCCCTAAATGGTAATAGAGGAATTTGCTCTATAGGAATGCTCTTTGCTTTAACTTGTTTCTTCTGTAGAGTTTATTCTATAAGTATAAACAGTATTAAGTCAATGATTCCTGGATTGCTAATCCTCTAGGTATGTGTTTCATCTTCTAATATTGGGCTGGTATGGACTTACTGGGAAAAACAACAACTTAGTGTCTTTTCTAAAGCCTCTCCCAGAACAGAAAAGAACGTGAAAAAAAAAAGAAAGTCTTGACGTCACTTAATAAAGTTTTATGAGTAACTCCTTTGCTACTATAGATAACATTGCTAATGCATATTGCTCAATGGGAGAAAATGTCCCAGGCCACACTTTACAACTGGCAGAAAACTCTGAGCCGTCTTGCCAATGCTTTATACTAAGTGCCAAATCCTTATGACTTTCTTAGGCATTTATTATAAGAACATGAATCATGATGCATCACTCTGGTATTTGTGTGGCTGCTCAGTGTTAAGTCCCCAGGACCTCCATGGAGTTGACTTTATTTGGTTTTCCACTTCCGTTTCTGAGTGAGAGCCACATGAACTCAGACGTGAAGGCTCACAGGAGCCTGAGTGGGCAGTTCTTTTTGTTGCTGTTTTGGTCTGCCTGTACTCAATGGTTGTGATATGTGCAGATCTGAACCACTTCAGGAGACTCGGCTGGAACTGCCCCCACTGCCTCAAGTTTCCACTGAAACAAGAGTTCTGGGATGATGCTCAGGAGAGCCTGGACAGTTGCAAACCTCTGGGGCACTTGGGAGAAATGTGGCTAGAATTTTGGAGCATTGACCTGTATGTCTTCTAACTTCCTATATGTAATCTTGAGAGTTGGGCTGGATGTTAAACCCCGGAGGTGGTGGGTTTTAGAGAAGAGTTACTGTCCAGAAAACAGTCCAGGGATTCAGTGTCAGGTTTTTGACTTGATGGAGAGTTTGGATGAGTGGCTCCTCGATAAGGAAGGTTAACAGTGCCTGCCTCAAATCCTGGATGAAATGTTATATTCTTCTCCTGCTTGTGGATATTCAACTGGCACAGTCAGTCTATTTACCTCAAAGGTCTAAATTGTGCTGGTGAATCACCAGGGGTGATGTTGAAAATATTTAGCCCAGACAACAATGAAGCAGAATGCACATCCTTAGCGATCAAAGGGATGATGGCTGTGAACAACAGATATGGCCATGTCTGTGTTTCTTAGCTGAATATCAGCCCAACAGAGCACTGACCACTTGCAGTGGCAGAGACACTGAAACCGATGGTTCATTCATTGATTTGTTCAAAGAGCACCGTGTGCTTACTATGTGTCACTCACTTTGCTAGGCACTGGGGGTACAATGCTGAACAAATCCAGACTTGTTCCTGTCCTAGAGCTGACAGTTTGTTGTGAGAGATATTAATCGAGTAATCATAAAAATGTAGAAAGTGTCTTCAACTTTAAAAATGGCAAAAAAAGAATTAAAAATTAGAAAAAAAATATATGTAAAACATTAACCTTGGTAAGAAATTGCACAAGGTTCCATAAGAGGCCTTGACCTAGCTGGGGCTATTAGACCTGGAAGATGAGAAGCAATTAACTAGACTACCCCATGACGGAAAAATGCTTCGGGCAAAGGGAATAGCATGCTCATGTGAACGTGAGTGATTTGCCCAGTCACACTGTTAACTGGTTAAGTCTGAGATGGGTATAGAGCTCCAGGAGTCCCAGCTAAGGGTCTATCTATAGCAACCCTATCCAACTGAACTTTCTACAGTGACAGACAGCACTATAGCTGTGCTGTCCAAGACAGTAGCCTTTAGCCATATGAAGCTACTGAACACTTAATCTGTGGCTAGTGTGACTGAGGAACTGAAATCTAATCTAATTTAAATCAGTGTAAATGTAAATAGCCACATGTGGCTACCATATTGGAAAGTACAGACCTATGTGAACCAAATCCTGAACTAGCCCAGGTTACATGGGGCAGAGGTTCATGTAAAGGGGATGAAATGTTTTTCTGAGATGATGATAAGTGCATTGACCTCAGGGACTTCAGTTATTCACTCAGTCAATCAAAAACAAAAATATACTGGGTACCCATTTTGTGCCAAGCACAAGTCTAGACCTGGAGATTGCCTGATTAACAAGACCCTGCTCTTGAGGCATTCACAGGCTAATAGAGGGAAGAGGCTCAGAGGAGTAGTAGCAATCCACTGTGACTGAGGGGGCAGAATCGTGCTCTTTTGGGGTTGCTGTAAATGGGAAAAACTGACGGATAATTCTCCTGTAACTCAACCTTGGATATGCTCAACTCTATAGGTGAAGGTCATGATTTCTAAATTCCACCATTCCCATACCCCAAGGACTTCAGACAAAGGGAGAGGGCTTTAATATAACACACTACACACTTTTTTTTAATCCCCCAAATTCAGTATAGCAAGTGTTAGAAAAAGAAGTAAATTTATACTTCTAGGGAAAAGTCTAGGGACTTTGGCTTTTCATATGTAGAGCATCTATTGCTGAGTTTGGGGAATTGGGCCGCACTGATAAATATTCTTCAGAAATAGATCATGGGACCTCAAATCAAGGATTTTGGTAAGCGATATCCTATTTTAGTCACAGTAAGAAGTCACCAGGCTAATAATGTTTACATATTTTTAAAAAGCACTTTCTCACAAGCAGCACTGTTCAGTCACTTCAGACATTTAAAGCTCCCTGCTATTGCAAACAGAATGTGAACAGTTATTACATCATTGTAAAAAACACTTCCTGACACTCAATTAAACTCATTATGCCTAAATAGTCAATTCCTGCCAATATAACAATTTAAATCACTTCGAAATAATTTGTTTCCAATTATCAGGATCTACTAAATTACCTCCTTAAACCAATCACCTGGAAAAACATTATATGCCAGGGAGGATAAAGAGACTTTTCCCATTATAATTCCAGGACACTTTTCAAGTGCTTCTTCTTATGGTACATCAGTTTTTCCAATGGGATCTGGCTCATAGCTTGTCACTCCATCTTGGAGATCCAAGGAGCAAGAACCTGGAGGATGTGTCCTACTGAGCTAGTTAGTACCAACTATGATTTCCCAGCAAAATTAGCTGGGACTTTGAAAAAATACAGAAGCAAAGGTCCCCTCCAGATACACTGTGCTAAAATAAAAAAGGGGGCTTGAGAATCTGTACTTTTAGAAAACATCTCAAGGGCTTTAATAATGACTAGTTAACAGACTAGAAAATACCATCTTACTCAATTAGCATACTTTATACTGCTACATTTCTGATGTATTTTTCAAAGTGTGAAGGTTATCAATGTCAATTTTTCTCCTGAATTAGACCTCAGAACTCCCTAATTCCAAAGTGACCCTCTTTCTCTGTATTATTGCTGACCAGAGCAATGTATTCCCACTGACAATACTTATTTAAATTTCCTTATATGTTTTGCTTGTTTCTTTGTTCACCAATGCTTCTTGAATCCTAATCTTAAATTTTTTTCCTTCTGAGGTATGTCCTTTGGTAATTCTTTCAGTGAAGTCTTAGTAGTAAACTCTTTTAGTTCGTGGAAGTCTAAAAAGGTATTTATTTTGCTGTCATTTAAGAGTGTTACCTTAACTGGTTATAAAAAGCTAAACTAACGGTTGTGTCCCATCAGTACTTAGAAGATATTAATCCATTGTCTTCTGGAATCCATCATTGATGATGATAAGTCAGCAGTTAAACTGATTATCATTTCTTTTAAGGTAATATGCCTTTTCCTCAGGAGACTATTTTTATGTAAAGTCATTTCAGCAATATGTGTTAAGTATGGATTTTTATTTAATTATCATATTTGGATTCCATGTTCTTTTTCAATATGAGGATTCATAATTTTCTTTATGTATAAAAACATATTGCCATCATCTCCTCAAGTCATACCTGTCTTCCACATGTGGGGCTTCTCATTCTATCTCCATATCTTTTATTTTCTCTTTTATGAGCTCCATCTCCTTATCTCTTTGAGCTGTGTTCTGAGTGATTTCCTCACATTTATCTGTAATTTATTAATTTTCTCCTCAGCTTTACTTTGCTGTTTTACTCAGGTATTAAGGTTTTTAAAGCACTTTGTTTTTCATAACTAGAGTATAAATTTACCTCTTTTTAGAAATTATCTTATTATTTATCCAAAATATTTCATTTTTCCAAAATGTTTCTTTCTTGTTCTCTTGAATTTTTTAGAAAAAAATTCTAGTTGAAAACCTCTTTCAGATTGCTCAATTGTCTCTCTTCTTGTATATCTGCTCACTGTCTTTCATGGGAGTTTGTTTCCTATGTGCTTCTGAGTTCGTGTTCAGGGAGAGTTGTTTCTCATGGGAGACATCTTTTTGGGGAAGCCCAAAGTTTGCTTGCAGACCAGTTTTTATGTTAACTTCTCATTCCCATTTCATGCAGGGAGTGTGAATTCAGAACTCACTCCTGGACAGAGTGGTCCTGGGATCTCTGTTTCTTTCAAGTGGCTTTTCCCCTCTTCAGAGCCACATCCCTAACCAGCAGGCAGAGTTTTCCTAGTGCTACATCAAGACAGGATGTCCCAGGGTCTGGCTTTAGGCATGATTTGGGGCTCAGTTTTACAGCACACAGGGGTATGTGATTTCAACACTTGCCCTTCAGAGCTGATACTACCCCTGGCCCCAGTGTATTTCAGCTCCAACACGCCCATGGGAAATTCCATCTTCAACTTCTACATTAAGTTCTTTTTTCTTAGAGTAGTCTAGATTCTGACAACTTGGAATTAAAATAGCTCTGCCATTTACTAGCTGTATGACTTTGGGCAAGTTACTTAACTTCTTTGTGCCTCAGTTTCCTCAACTGTGAAATGGGGATTATAATTGTATCCTCATGGAGTTGCCATGAAGGTCAAATGAGTTAATATATATGAAATCCTGAGAACAGTGCCTGGCACATGGTAAGCATTAAATGCACATTTACCATCATTATTTCTTGCTTTCAAGCTTGCTTAACTATTAATGCATTATACATATAGGTATATATTAACACATTTTTATTATATATTATCTTGTTAAGTATATTTTGTTTTGTTACATGTGTATTTGTTTTATACATTTTCTTTCATAATTAAAAAAATATATTGTACATAGATAGCATGTGATTTTCATTCTGTTGGAGAAACTTGGCCTTTCTAAAGTGAGGGCACAGTGGTAGCAAGCAGGATATGGGAAGCTTACATTATGCTCAGTTGCTATATACAGGATTTGGGGCCCCTGAATTCTCAATGGTTGAATTCTTTTTTCCTCATTGAAAGCTCGGCTGGGCTCTGCTATCTTTCTCTACTTCCCATGGCTGTCACTGCTAATCTTCACAAATTCATCTTTATTCTGAAGGTCATGGAACTCTAGAGATATTTAGATGTATTTGAGCTGGCAGAAGAATTATTTTACTTCATTCATTCCTCCCTACAAAAGGTTTTTTTGTTTTGTTTTGTTTTGTTTTTGTGGTATGCGGGCCTCTCACTATTGTGGCCTCTCCCGTTGCGGAGCACAGGCTCCGGACGCGCAGGCTCAGCGGCCATGGCTCATGGGCCCAGCCACTCCGTGGCATGTGCGATCTTCCTGGACCAGGGCATGAACCCGTGTCCCCTGCATTGGCAGGCAGACTCTCAACCAGTGCGCCACCAGGGAAGCCCCTACAAAAGGTTTTTTATTTTGCATTTTACCATTTTATTTGACCCACCAGCAAGTCTGTTTAACTGAATGTGGTACTTTCACAAGGAATAATGATCTGAGGCAAGGGAACCTGTTCCTGAAAGCGGGATTGTAGATGCCAGTCTTGGCTCAGTTTCTGGGGTTTATTAAAAGAGTGTTTATAAAACCACTCTATTTGTATTTACCAAGAATATTAGTGGGGGAAAGGGGCAAAAAGATGGCCTGGGACTCAGAATTCTCTGAGGATAAATCAATCATTCACTCAACCATATTTATACAAATAGCCAAGACTTGATGCAATGTGTCAGACAGCTCCCAGCCACAGGTCAGCAAGGATTCAGATGTACAATCAAACTTCTCTCATTCCTCAGAAATAAATGAAAAACTAGTCAACTAACCAGCAGACTGCTCTGAGATTTCTTGAGTAGAAGCATCTGAAAGAATTATTTGACTAACCTTTCCTATCCTTTAGCAATCCAAGCCAGTTAGAAATTCTAGTGAGCTGCTTGCTGTTCTGCTGCAGATGCAATAAAGAGCACCACTTTTCGTGACCTTCTGTTTCTCCTTCCTTCCTTTCTTACCCTTGGAAGCTCAGCAGTAGCCATGTACCCTGTGGGGGCATACAGCTTATCAGAGGAACTTACTATACATTAAACATCCATTTTGGCAAAGAAGCCCCCAAAGATAGTCTTGAACTTAAGTAGGGAGTTTGTGCACTCCATAAAATGGTGCGCAAAATGTGTATGTGAATATGTATATTTTGTGCGCTGGGGTGGGGGAGGGGTGTGTAGCACCACAAAGGGTCGTAGAGTCAAAGCACAGTGAGAAACCCTAATCTGAGAATTCCTTGCCTCACAGCCTTATTCTGCCCACAATACACCAGATGGATAGACTCACTCATATGGGGCACGACTTTGATATGTGTTACACAAAAATGTTTCTAAGCTACAAGACTGAGTTGAGTAAGTGCTTTCATTTGTTCAGATTTCTGTAGATAAATGCACTGTGTTATCAGAGGGAATCAATTCATAGTGGATAGAAAGGCTGGAATTTTAATCCCAATTTCATCAAGTTACTATTAACTCACTTGTTAATTAATTCAACAAATACTTATCTGAAATCTAGTCTGTGTCAGGCACTGTGCCAGGCTCTGGAGATTTAATGGAGAACAATGCAGACATAAACTCTACTTTCTTGGAGCTTATAAGTTGGATGCCCATCACCAAATAACTTTACCTCTCCGAGACTCGTTTTTTTCACCTGTAAAATGGGGTTGTAGTAAGTACTAAAGGACAAATATATGGGAAAGTGCTTTATAAATTCTACTGTTTCACATTGGAGATTACACACACACACGCACACACACACACACACACACACACACTCACTCATGGCACAATCATCTTCCAGTTGCTGCAAAGCATAGTGAAGGCCTGATGAAGTTTGGTAAAAGAGATTATGACATAAATCTTCATATTTCTAAAAAGGGGAGGCTGTGAGGAGACTTTCTTAAAGCTGATTAGGACCCTGATTATGACTGAGGCTTCTCTCAAGAATTTTTGGAAAGAGGCAGGTTATAAATTACAAGCCAACCTGAGCATTTTTTATCTTCTTCCGTGTGCATGCTTTTCGACTCCTGGAGCGGCAGTAGGTGGATGAACTGACAGACCTCAAAGTCACAGATGGAGACGAGACAATGTAACACAGGTCAAAATGTGCCAAGGGTGCCACCTGCAGAAATACTTGCCACAGGCTGGTCTTGTGAGCATCTTCTCCCCAGACCCTAGGAAGCAAGAAAACACTATGGAAGAACAGGTTTTAATGCATACTTTGTGTCTGGGGGGAGGGAGATAGGCCTCAGCTTCTCTTCTCTATGCCCAGTTCTCTAAAACCAGCCTGAGGTGGGTGCCGTGGACAGGGTTGGACAGAGAAGATAAACAAAGAAGGCCAGAGAAGCTCCCAGAGCCTCTTGGGATGAAAGGCCATTGGACTGGAGTCTTCCTTCTTTTCTAGATCAAGGATGACATGTGTCAAGTACTTGTTACAGTGGAAGGGTAAAGGCAAGTGGTATACTATTCTCAGAGTGCTTAAACTATGACTTCCAAAAAAAGAGAAAGTATTGTGGGACAGGAAAGAGAACTGGAATGACAAATTAATATCATAAATCCACCATTCCTTCCATATGCACTGCTACCACCATTGACAGAGCTGCCATCTTATGGGGCCATGGACAAAGGCTCCCTTATTGACCCCCTAAATTTTACTTTTGACTTTGTTTTTTTTCCAGCTAAATTCAGATTATGTCTCTCTTTCCTGTTTAAAACTATTCTGTGTCTTCTCCTTGTACCTGGAAGAAACCTCAAACCCTTTGCTTTGACCTAAAAGACCCTGCATGATCTGGCCCCTCAGATCTTAACAGTTATCTCCTACCCTTCCCTTCTGTCCCTACCTTCCATTCACACTGGCCTTGTTGACTTCCCCAAATTTTCAAGCTCCTTCCTGCCTCAGGACCTTTGCATAGGCTGTGTCCTCAACCTCGAAGGCTCTTTTCTAGATGATTCTCCCCCACAACTCAAAGACTCCTCCCTGGCACCCCATTTAAAGCAAACCTACCCACCTTTCTTTTTCTCTACTATAGAACTCTGGTTACTTCCTTCAAAGAGCTGCTCTCATTTGTAATTTACGTGCTTGCTTATTTGCTTATTGTCTATCTCCATAACTAAACTATAAGCTCCAGGAGAGCCAAATCCACTTATGTTTACTCATCATACCCTAGTGCTTGAAACATATGATGGCATCTGACAAATATCTATCAAAGAGATAAATAAATGTTTGAATTTCTTTCCCCTTAATTCTTTTTTTTAAAATATTTATTTATTTATTTGGCTGCATCAGGTCTTAGTTGCGGCACGCAGGATCTTCATTGTGGCAAGCCAGATCTTTCGTTGTGGCTTCTCTCTAGTTGTGGCACATGGGCTCTCTAGTTGCAGTGCGTGGGCTACAGAGTGCAGGGGTTCAGTAGTTGCAACACATGGGCTCTCTAGTTGTGGCCCACGGGCTCCAGAGCACACAGGCTCAGAAGTTGCAGCACGTGGGTTTAGTTGCCCTGCAACGTGTGGGATCTTAATTCCCTGGCCAGGGATCGAACCCATGTCCCTTGCATTGGAAGGCAGATTCTTAACCACTGGACCATCAGGGAAGTCCCATCTTTCCTCTTAATTCTTACTGAGAACACAGGCAATGGTATGGGGCACAATTTCCCCGTGCCTCCTTGCCTTTGCACATGCAGGTCCTTCTGTCAGGACTGCATTTTTCCCCTTTGCCTGATCTTTAAACTCGCTGCTCATTCTGCTTCAAGACCCAACACCACCCTTTCTTCTTCTGTGAAGCTGTTTCTTGTCTCTCTTTTGTGTCTTCTCACTACCCATATAGATCTTTATTAGTGTTTACGACACCATATTGTGATTGCATGTTTATATTTCTGGACTCCTCTCCCCCCGTAGTGAACTGTCTAAGGACAGGAAGCACGTCTTATTCCTCTTTGCATCTCCAGCGCCAGCGTCTGGAATGCCATAGTCACATGATACACATTTGCGAGGAGCCTACAGATTTTTATACATTCCACAGAAAAAGACAGAGTGCAGGGAAAGCAGGCCAGTCCCGGTGGCTCCTGCCAAGTGGCAGGGCTGGTGGTGGTGTCCAAAATCTGTTTCTCCTGTTGAACAAAGAGCTGTCTATGAACAGAGAGGATGGGATGCCCCCCTCCCCTCGCTGCAGGCCCCATTCAGGAGTGAAAGCAGCCTGTGTCCATGCCTCACTAGGGTTTTCCTTTCCTTTGAGAGGAGACCATTCTTAAGGCAGATTTTCAAGCTGAAGTCATCCAGAACAAAAGCTGCTTGCCAGCTGGGGCCCAGCAGCCTGGTGCCCCTCCCCCTGCAGCCCGGGTGCCATTACCGCCTAATGGGAGAGGTGTGTGAAGGCTTCCTTCCGGTGCAACATCTGGCCAGGGCCGCTGTCAGCTGGGGAGACCGAGACCAGCGACTTCCCCATCTGATTTCTTGAGATTGTTGGAGGTGCCTCTGAACCGCAGAGCAAGTGAGGAGAAGGAGAGGCCAGTCCTGGGGTGAGGCTGTTAGGAAGGCTGAGGCCAGCCTCCTCCCCATGCTTGCTTTCCCTGCTGGCCGCCAGGAGACTTCTGCTTGGCCCACAGCTGTGAGCTCGGGCCCTTGCGAAGGAGGAGAGCCTCTGCTTAGGACCCAAGGGGCTGAAGGGCCGGCTAGACGCCACCTAGGCAGCAAAACTGATTTTGTTCTCATTAACTCAGGTCCATGCCCCTGTCAGGATTTCCTAACTCCGAATGCTGTCTCTTCCATGCCTTTCCCAAGGACTCTCATGTTTTCCCTTCTACTCATGCCTCCCTTCAATGAGCTGGGACACTTAGACTCTATTCTGGATCTTTCTTTCTGCGTCTTTGCTCTCTGCTAAAGGCAGCTGCTCTGACAAAGATTTCTGATGGTAGCACCTAGCTATGTTCAGGGAAGGTTTTTTTTATTTTTTAATTTGAACAATGACTTCTGAAGACCAAGAAAAAACTCAGAGGAACAAGTGGAGATTTCAGGTTCTGTGGTAGGCTTTGGGGGGCAGCCTTGCATTTCAATAATTCCTCAAATCAGTTCCACCTAGGCACTGATTCCAGGTCTGAATCTTTTTCCTTCTTGAGGCCCAGCGAACATGAGTTTGGATTTTTGGAGGGTCCACGTTGGCTAGTGAAGTGTCTGTAAACTAGCTGCAGACCAACACAGCAGACGTTATCTTAATGGTACTGATAGATCAGGAGTGTCATACATCATTAAAATAGCTGATTGATTAGAAGAAAATAATTAGCTTGCCCTGACTTGCTGGAAAGCTTTTTGACATACCAAGAAGGAGATATGGAAGGGACGAGGGGTCATCCATCTTTTGATCATTTGTTTTCCATCCAAGGTGATGAAAAAGGCCCTGATAACCCTTAGGAAAGGGAAGAAACATACACAAGTCCTACTTCTTCTTCACCATTTACTCACAGAGAAGCTATCTGCAGGCTTTCTGGAGTGTGGTGTGTTTATTACAGTTACAAAGATACACTCCTTTAAATCAAACACTCTGTTAGTGCCTTGGAGTTGTAAATCAGTGGTTCTTTTCAAGTGACTTGATAGAATGTGATATTCTGCTTTCTCTTGACAGGATATAAACACAGAAACCTAAATATTATAATCAAGGCCAGCCATTGGCAGGCAGGACTATGCAGAGGGGCATGGAGATTCTAGTGGTTTCTCGATGCCCTTCTTGTCTTCTGTGTATCTGTCTTCCTCTGGGTGTTCGTAATCATCCTCTCGACGACTTGGGAGCCAAGTTGACAAACTTATTTATACTCAGGAGTGATATCGTTTAAGGCAATCTTACGCTCAGAGACATTTGCATTTTAGCTAAAGGCACAAAGAATCTTAAGCCAAAGGATGTCTCTAGAGAGGTAGTCTGCTGATGTGATGGGCCTTCTCACTATCCTGGAAATCATGCTGCTGACTCAGTGTCTCCCCCATAATACCACACCCTTGCACCCTTGGGGGACGGAGGATAGAGTAAGAGCAGATCTGGATCACCTGGGAGCCTTCAGCAGATTCTGAGATGTACCCCCTGCCTCCCTTCCCATTCTTACTCTCCATCATTGCTTCAAAGAGCTACAGATGAAAGTACGTTATTACGCTTGTGTTAGAGAATAAAATGGTGGAACTCCATTGGCCAAGAGAACAATGTGAGTTTGGGAGTCAGCTGAATTGGACATTCCGCCCCATAACAGTCAAGTGATCTTGCTCACATTACTTATGCCTCTGCAGCAATAGACTACTGACCTTACAAAGCCTTATGAAGCTTGCATCAGGCAATGTAGGACACAATGATTCGCAAGTAAATATTAGTTTTTTTCCCTTTTAAAAGATAATTAGGAACTCTGAATTTCATCTGAATATAATATGTTGACTTTCAACTGTTAATCAACTTGTACAGCTTTAAAAAAATATGATTGACTTTTTTTCTGAGCCTATAAATAATACACACTCTTTGTGGAAATTTGGGGAGCTAAAAGAAAAGAAAATCCCTTATAACCTTTCTTTAGGTGGGATTACTAAGTTGTTTGTTTTTCAAAAAAATTTCCAGTATTTTTTCAATGCATATGCCCCCCCCTTTTTTTTAAAGAATGTTTGCCATCATACCACACACACACATTCTGTTTTGTGGTTTTCTTTTCTCCTCTGACACATCATGAGCACTTTCCCATGTCATTAAAAGTGCATGGTGTGTATGTGTTTTATAGTTGCTGCCATCACTAATGAGAGCCTGTTAGTAAGATGACACTTGTTCCTCTAGTACATATGTCAGTCATTGAAATGACTGCTTCCAAGCAGAAGTAGTGGCTGCTTTGGGGTTATTATTTTTAATACCCTCAATTCCAAAGCTGGCTCTTGGCAAGACCCTGGGTTCTTGCTTGGATTTTTGTCTCTGGTACGGCTGGATCTGGGAATAGGGATATAGGATGGCAGTGGATTTCAGCCTACTTCTTCCACTGGCCAGAAGTTCCCTCTGCATTCCATGACAAAAGGCCATGCCTCGAAATCAGTTATCAGAAGAGGTCCTTCAATCCACACCTGGCTCCAGGGCAGTTGTGGCAAAATGGTTTTTGAAAGAATAAATGCATGCATGAGGCAAGTGGCCTTCCATTCATTCAGATATAAGGATTCCGTATTGGTTATCCATAGTTATTCTCAGCACGATTTTATGGGTAATTTTTAGCATTCTCTTTTATGTTAATTAACTTCTCTATGCCTCGGTTTCCTTTCCTGCCAAAAGGGGATAATAACGGTACCTATCTCGTAGGGTTCGTGGGGTGTTGAATGAATGAATACCCGTGAAGTGCTTTCAACAGTGCCCGGCAAACAGCAAGCGCTCATGAACCTTAGCTGTCCTTCTCCTCCTCATCATCATTATAAGATATTTCTACATCTTATAAAATTTCTGCAGTAAGTCCAGCTACCCATACATACAATATTTTTAAAAAGAAATAACACATATGGAATTCCCTGGCGGTCCAGTGGTTAAGACTCTGTGCTTTCATTGCCGAGAGCCCAGGTTCAATCCCTGGTCAGGGGACTAAGATCCCACAAGCCGTGTGGCATGGCCAAAAAAAAAGAAAAAACGAAAAGGAATAACACATAGCCAGGGGAACATAGCCTCTTAGGCTAGTGAAGTGAAACAGAATTGGAGTATTGATTAGATACCAGGAAAAGGAGGTTACCGATGGGGACAGAGAGGGACAGGCAAGAAAACAAGGGAGGGAAAAAGGAAAAGAGTGAGAAAAGAGAGGACAAATGAAGGGCTGGCCAGAATTCAGGGGTGGGGAGGGCCAGGCATGTGTATTTCAAAGTTGCTGCATGGAACTTGAGCTCACTCCTCTAGCACCTTGAGGAGAGGGCTCACAGAACTGCTACTGCTCCCCATCCCCTTCCCCAGTTCATAAAGGGGAAAGGGGTGAGCAGGGGGGAGTGACAAGAAAGTAAGAGTAGGAATTGGAAGATGAGAAAATGGAAGCTTGGGAAGATAAATCAACTTGTGAAGGTCTCAGCTAACTGCAGGCAACCCCGGGTCTCGAACTCAACTTTCAGGATATCCAGACTTGTTCCAATACCTCTCCACCCCACCTACCAATTTCTCTCTGTACCTGGAGGCCGAAATGTAAAACCTGACCCAAGAATTTGGAATCTGCACCTTGGCCATTAGGGTGGCCATATATTCAGAGTGGAACAAAGATTCTGGCCAGTCGAAGTTTCCCCCAATGACTTGTGGGAGATTAGAAAAGACCCCTATACTACCACCTGCCCTCCACCGCCCTCTCTGCTAACTCCCAATCCTCCTGGTTGTGTTTTCTAGACCTGTCTGTCCTCTCAGGAAACAGTCAGGGCAGGTGCCAAGCCAATTGCTTCATCAATTAACAGCTCATTGTATTCACTGTGTAAAACGTAAGGGAAAGAATCCATTGGATATTTTAGTTTTATACTCGCCGGTGAATGTGTGCTGTCAAAGTGCCCTGGCTGAGCAAGACTCAGAAATTTCTTCCACTTCTAGGCTGATGGGCTTGGCATCTGGAATCACAGGGTCTATGACAATACTATATTTACTTTTTTTTTGCATCTACAGAATATTTGGTGCTACAACTTGCAAACTGTGGTTGGACTTAAGAATATTTTTAATATGTAGGGATAATGGTGTTATTTTTCTGCCACTCATTTGACTGGATTGTTGCCTCAAATATGAATATGTGCCCTGTGAGGGAAACGTGTGTGTGTGTGTGTGTGTGTGTGTGTGTGTGTGTGTGTGTGTGTGTTTTGGTTCATAAAATGTGGGGAGTAAACCCTGAGAGTAAACCTTCTGTCACCATACAAGGTCATTCCAGGGGCCTCCATACCAGGCACACCATGAGATGGCCAGGCCCTTTTTGCTCAAATAAACTAACTTTGAACAAAGGCAATTTAATACAAGGAAGAGGGAAGAAAGTAAAATTGGCACCCATTAATTAATGCTATTTAGTGATATTTTCTATGGAAAAGGGTGTGAGTTGTGTTATCTGCTATCTGGTAGCTGTTGAACGCCCCTGCCCCGGCAGTGAACAAAGATTGGAGCCCAGAGAAGATCATCGGGTAGGACGCAAGATTGCGTACACTTGGGCTGGTACAGAGTCTGAGACAGGGTTCCTTAAGAAGATGCCATATTCTTTGAGAGGAGGATTGTTGTAAACATCAGGGCACTCTGAATCAGCCTAATTTATGCCTCTAGAAGTGATATTTTCTTCCCATGTCAAAGCTTTGTAACACCTGAGAAAATAAGTAGGAATGTCTTTGTGGTTATGAACTTTATGTGAATGATGACAATTTTGAGATACATGCCAAAATAAAATAGTCCTTATTTTCCTCATTCCTCTCAAGGTCGTGGTCTGGACTTGTTCACGTCTAAAACCTGTAGCAGAGGGCCCGTGGGAGCCTCCCCCTCCCAAGGAGATGAGAGTTCCCTTTGTTCCCTCTGGAGTCACTGCTGAGCGATACAGCTTAACACCAGCAGATGGCATGTGGCGTCAGGCTCCTGGGCACTTGAACCTGGGAAAGCCATCTTTTCTCTACCATAAGATTCTAAATTTTAGTTATGAATAAAAATGTGATTGTTTTAGCTATTAGATATTGTGCTTGCATATACATTACTGATACTGTGTATAAAATAGATAACTAATGAGAACTCTACTCAATGCACTGTAGTGACCTGAATGGGAAGGAAGTCCAAAGGGGAGGGGATATATGTACATATATGGCTGATTCATTTTGCTGTACAGTAGAAACTAACACAACATTGTAAAGCAAACATACTCCAATAAAAATTAATTTTAAGGGCTTCCCTAGTGGCGCAGTGGTTGAGAGTCCACCTGCCGATACAGAGGACACGGGTTTGTGCCCCAGTCCAGGAAGATCCCACATGCTGCGGAGCGGCTGGGCCTGTGAGCCATGGCCGCTGAGCCTGCGCGTCCGGAGCCTGTGCTCTGCAATGGGAGAGGCCGCAGCGGTGAGAGGCTTGCGTACTGCAAAAAAAAAAAAAAAAAAAATTAAAAAAAAGATACTGTGCTTGATCATCTAGCTGTGTCTTTCTATGATGTCCAGTTCACCTGTGGTAGAAACAGAACCAGATATAACTCAGACACCATCTCAGTCATTTCTTAAACTAGAATTGAATAAGGCTCACCCTGTTCCTTGACTTGTCCAGGACATTCTTGGGAGCCTCATAAGATGCTGAGGAATGAAATAGCAGGAGTAGCAAACAAAAGATTCTGGGGAGAAGAGAAGAGAAAAGAAGAGAATGAGAACGCCTTCCCAAACATGTTCTGAGCCTGGAAGCAGATGTTCATCACAACCCCCTCCATTCTCCTTTCCCAGCCCAACAAAGATGCCTGGGACCAGAGTGGAGTTTCCTAGAATGCCTGCTGCTGGGGTATAGTTAGAGATGTTGAAAGCATCACTTGGGGTTTTGAAAATAGGTTATTCCCATACTTAGCAAAGAGAATTTAACTTAATCTCTTGTTTTCAGGCCAGCACCTTGACCCTGAGCTCCTCTAGGCCTGGTATCCCCAGTCTGGAACTTCAACAGAAAAGAAACTTCGAGTCCTCTAAGGGGAGAGGAGGGAGGAAGGGACAAGCGGAAGTATAAATGCCTGGCTGCGTGGGTGTGGATGGGGGAACCTAGAGGTCTACCTTCCACAGGTCTTCAACCAAATCATGTTTCAGCTCCCTGCTCCACCCTCACTTTCTACAGTATGTAGTGTCTCTAAGGCCTGAATCTTTCAGGGGCTCTTAGGAGCAAATTGCTCACTAGAAAAAAATCTTCTTTAGCAGGTACCTGTCATTCTATTAAACCCCTGCTCTACATGTTCATAGTTTCCCACATCGTTAGTCTTACTTTCCCAGGGAGGAAATTCCCAGCATCTCACACAGCTAGGGAGCAGGCATGTGACCTAAGGTCTACCAATCAAGCACACCCACGTGAAACTCTGGTTTGGATGTCAGCGACCCGAGGAAACAGACTGGGTTCTGACCACTGCGCACCCATGTTGCAGGCGACAGTGGCGGCAGAGAGCAGTGGTGGCGGCAGCACCCACACCAGGTCATTTCTGTGTGCCTAGGAGCCTAGCCTTGTGCTTCTTTTTCTCCAGACCTCCCACTGAGTCACGGAGCTATTAATAACTCTTAATAAATGCTGCTTAAACCAGGGTGGATGGATTCTCTAGTTTGCAACGGAAAAAAGAAGGAAATAAAGAAAGGAAGAGAAAAGAAACTAAGTTTAAAAATTGGTCCATGAAAGCAGGGTAAATCTAGGATCTCTCAGACTCGAAAATGTGGAATTGGGCTTGGGGATGGGGGGCGCAGTTCAGCAAAGGAGGCAAGGTGTCTTTTGTTATGCACCAAGTACTAAAATTAGCCAATTCTGTAGGGACCCTCTAACTGTGGCCACAACCTAAGATAGAAGCCCCCTGATGTGGAGCTTTGAAAGGCTGACAAAGACAACTGCTTCTTTATCCCCCAAAGAAGTAGTTAGAAACCATGACTTCAAAGTAGTCACCTTAGCTAGTGAGACCCGGTGCTTTTCTCCCATTAATTAACAGCTCTCTGTAAGACATCTTGTTCAGACCCACTGGAAAACTTCAAGTTCAGTGGATGTCTCACCGTAAGAAGCTATGATTTCAAATTGTTTCGAAGAAGTGGGCATTGAGGAAGGACTAGGAAAGGACAGATGACTAATGTCAGAACAGGAGGAAATCTTCGGGTTTAAAGGCTGTTCACACAGGATCTGTGGCCATTGTCTACGTGTACTTGCCATTGACAGGAAGCGAGGAGAAGAGAAGCCAACTGAGATTTTTAGGAAACCACATTGTCAAAGATGCCTCAAGTCTGCCTGGTGAACACCTATGATTTTATCCTGAAAACAAATCTCAGGCCTCTAGGTCCACACCAGCAGGAAGAAGCCTATGAAATCTGTATATCCCCCCAGAAAGCTATGTTCTTTATTACTTACCCAGGATGAATTCATATGGGATAATTTACAAGGAGATTACCCCAGAGGGCAGTTTCTAGAATCACCAACCAAGTAAGTGGACTGGGAGTCATTGCTGTCTCTATTCAGCTGGATTTGTTATTTGCTGTTGCTTAATGACTGCTGAGTGTTTCTTAGTCTTCTACTTTTTAACCTGAAAGTTTATAAATCTTGGTTATCCTGTCTCTTCTCCACCACTGCATAACGAGTGTGTTGGGAAATGACTCATCTTTGAGGTTTGGGCTTTCAGTAAGTAACAGTTTAAAAACTAAGTGTTTTTAAAAGTCCTTACTTTTTAAAACAGAAGATTATTCTGAAGAAGAAAGACCCTAGAATGAGAAGAAATGTGTTCTGGACTCAAAATATGATTCAGCTATATTAACAAGGACTGAGATCTTAAAGGGGCTCCAGATACTAGTATGAATCATTGTGTTGTCCTCTTTCTCATCTGTTGGATGTTTTTTTTTTTTTTTGAAAATGTGGTTGATGAACTGGGAGAAGGGAAGTGGTCTAGAGAGAATTAGGGTGGGTGTGTAGATAGGATACAGGTGGCCATTCAAGATGGGGAATGGTCACCTGTGAATAGAAACCATGTTGATCTCTCTGTTCTGTTTGCCCCTCTTCACTGCTCCTTATCATGCCCTCCTACTTTGGCTCTATCAAAGTGGCCCCATCCTTCTCCTTCTCAACCCAAATCTATGGCACAGTTAATCCAGAGGACAGTTAAGGTGCAAATGAAAGTGGCTCAAACCCCTTTGCAGCTGTGGGGAAGGAGTTTGGATTAGGCAGTGGATGGGCTGGAGGTGGAGCTGAGAGGAGCTTGTGGCTTCCCTAATGAGCTCCGATTCAGAGCTCATACTTCTGCTGATCATCTCCAACCCAGAAGTGCTGTCTCATCCCTTTGGTTCCCTTAATACCTATTCAACCAACCAACCAACCAACCAAATCAATCAATCAAATCAATCAATCAATCAATCAAAACCAAGATCTTTGTGGGTGTAGCAGAAGGCAGAGGGAAGCCAAGGTCTTTTTCAAAGTAATGCAAATAACTTAAAGACCTCAGAATTCTCAAGGCTAGAGAGACTCAGCCATTTCTGCTAACTCAGGTTCTAACACTACCTTCCCCCCTCCCCTCCTATTGCTTCTTCCGCCCCTCGATCCTTCTCTTCCTGCCTACCTCTCAAGAGTAATCATCTCACCCTACTAATTGTGCCCATATTTGAATGCAGAACAATTCAGCCTTCACTCTATTCTCCCCTCTTCTTCCAGACTCTGGGTCTGATTTATATTTTTACACTCAATAACCTATTAAGGAATTATAATAAAGACTATTCCTCCCTAAGAAGAATTCTGAGGTAGCTGTTAATTATCTTTTAACCCTCTTACACACAGTTAAAAGGGTTGTTGTTTTGATTTTAGCTTTTACTTATTGTTAGAATGGCTATTGTTTTGGTAAATAGTACTCATAAAAATTTGTCCAAAAACTCAGAAAAGTACAAATAAGTGAAAAATTTGTAGCCTCTGAAACTCAGTATCTCTTAAGGACAGTCCCCATTTCTCCCATGTCTCATTCATATCTTTCAACCTCCCCTCTCTAAGCAAAGGATCATTGGCTTGACTTTTTAGGGCTGCCTCACTTAATTTTAGAGAAATATAGATCCTGTTTGAGATCCAAGGAGGCATTTGTCAGCATTAAGGGCCTCCCTCAGCTCCACCTATGCCCCCAATATTTAGCAGGTGTTCTTCATAGTTTGTGGTTTGGGATTGTAGCTGTTTCCTTGCTTCATTCATGATACGGAGATTTTTTTCCTTCTATTTTTGTTCCATGTATCGTTTTCGTTGGACTTTTAGGAAGAGGAATGGCATAAGTGTTTTTACTCTACTGTCTTTAACAAGAAGACCAAGGTTTTAAAGTAATTATGTGTCTGCTTTTAATTTTTTTACTACAAAATAAGTTACGAGAAGAAGGTATTCAAAACTCCAGTTAATTTTCAGTTGTTTAGGTGGCTGATAAAGAGGAGCTTCCCTGAACTGAAGTCAGTTCCTTTCTGAAGATGGCCTTCCCATGGCACTGGTACCCTGGTTAGAATTTTCCCAGGGAGAGATGGCCTAGCTCCCTGAGAGCTATCACCATAGATTGCCCATGCGGAGAGAGCAGACCGCAAATTACACCAGCTGCAAACACTTACATAGCACATGTAGGGACGATACATGCCCAGAGAATCTGATGCCCAGAGACTGAGAGGACTCATACCTCAGCTGCAGAACAGCAGGAGCCTGCAGAGGAAGACAACCTGTGAGTTATGCATTCCTCCCCCTGCTCCATGAGGATCCATAAACTTCTCCATCATCCAGATGCCACCTTGAGAAGAAGGGAGAAGGGAGAGCCTCAGAAGGTAGAGAATTGTCTCTGATAGGGAACTTCAGTGTTTGAACTGCATGAACACGGCCCCCCCTTTTTTTCACCCTGAAAGAGGCTGTTTAGCAAATTTATTTCTGCCGTCTGTAGGAATGAGAGCTTCAGAGTGAGATTAAATCAGTTATAGAAAACAAATACAAAGGCTACTGTTTTGGTACATCTGATTTGTAAGATGTAAATCTTGACCCTACAGCATCTACGGTGTCATCTCCATCTTTCTTCAGGAAGCAGCCTGCTAGAATGAAAACTGCATGGGACTGGGAGCTGACCTCAGTGTACTCCTGGCTCTGCCATAAACTAGCTGGCTGATATTGGTTAAAACAATCTTCTAGTTCTAAATTTCATCAACTCTAAAATGCAGGGGCTGGAGCAGATCTGTGATTTTCAAAGGGTCTTTTTATTGATTTATTTTTTTAGCTGTCCCCTTTTGTTAAATAAAATCTTACTTAGATGGACAATGTATAAAACAGATACAGTTGGAGTTTGCTCTGGCAAGTGGGGAGGAGGTGTCTGGGACCACATGTTATTGGGAGCCCCTTGGGCACCCCCAGGAGTTTCTAAGTCACTACTGAAGACTATGATCTCTGGTCCTTTTTGATTCTAATCCTCAATGATCCAATATCTGCCCAAGGCCAGAAGTAGCTGGCAGCAGCATGAAATAATCTGTTCTGTGGTCCACGGGCATCTGAGGAGTTTGGTGCTAACTTGTGTTTTGGGGGAGAAGACAATTATCTTACTGTTAAAACAAAAAAGTTCCCGGAACTTCATGATGGGTAGAAGTTCCCCCATTTGCAACCAGGGGAAAAAAAGCTTGAGGTAACCCATGAACTAAAAACTGGGTCACCATTGTGTGATTAACATGGAAGAGTCACGTCCAAGACTCAGCAACCATTTAGCATTTCATATATGCTGGGTACTCTCTCTGTCATCTGATTGAGTCCTGATAGCACCCCAAGAGGTAGGTATGATCCTCATTTTACAGGTAAGGAGAGCAGGTTAAGTAACTTGCTCAAATATTACACACTATTACAGAAATAACAACTTTTTTAAAAAAACATTTACTGTCATAAATAAGATGTTCACATATACTATCAGTGAACCCAAACCATGGAACTTCTCATCCCACAGAACCTACCATTCAGTGACTCTCAGAGCATTTTTGCACATGAAATGGATAAGGAAGATGTTTGAGACAAACAATCTGAATTTTAAATGCAGACCAAAAATCCTTGCAGTGGTGAAGAAAGCCTGTGGGTATTTCAGGGAGGTTTACCAAGAAAACAGGCATCTTCCCCTCCACTTTATGGACTTACATTTTAAGAAGCTCAGCCATTCCAGTCCATGCAGAAAAATACTCTCAGAGGAATATTTACAATGTGGATCTTATATTAAACATTTGGTTTTATAAACTTAAATATTTGTAAAAGCATATGTGGAATAAATTTTAGTCCACAAACTGAAGTGTGCAAAACATATCAATTTCTTTCTTTCTTTAAATCAGCTTGGTTTTCTGACTCTCAGGCACCATCCTTCCTCTGAGATGGCAAGAATTGCTATCTCATCCTTGTTGGGAACCCCTCTCCTTCCGAGAGTCACACCAGAACCCAGAAGGTTTACTTGGAATGAAGACAATTGAGGAAGGGCCTCTACTCTCCAGTCTTTTAAGGTACCATTGTTATTGCTCTGTGGAGCCCACAGTGGGGCCCTGGATTTTGGCGGCGCCATTTGGGGTTAGGGGACTTTGCAGAGGGTGCCTCCCTCTAGGGACATCAAGAAGCCATCTCCTCTGGGCAGGGGTAGCTGCATGGCCATGTGACTGTGTAGGTTCACAGGGCTCCATGCTCAGAAGAGCCCTGAATTAGTTTTAGTGCTCTGCTGTGGCCATCTTGAAATTTGAACAAGGGCTGCCATGGTTTCATTTTGCACCGAGTCCCCCAAATTGCATAGCTGATCCTGCTCCAGGTTTAAGTCACCACCTCCTCTGCTCACCTTCTCTGCAGAGCCTGCAGTCTTGTTCCTCTACCTCCTTAAGATGAAGAGCTTCTCTCTCTGACTCTCTGCCCTCCAAAGCCTCATCCCTCTTCCTTAGAGTCTGGAGCACTTGTTGTTTTTTCAGTGGCCGTAGGCCTTTGCAACAACACAAGAAGAACTACAGACTTTTCAGGGGTGTCTGCCTTCCATCCTGCAAAAATCCCTGAGACAAGGAAGCACACAAAGGACTGGTTCCTACTTGAAATGAGAAAAGAAGACAAAACAAATATGTGGGGAGAAAAACGATACCTTAATTTGTCAATAACTTATTATGTCACATGTATAGTTGTGTTTTAGTTAACCCTAAGTTATTTGCATGATCAATTTTGATGATTTTGGCCTATAAAATGGGTCTCTAGGACCAGAGCCCCAACACATATTGCTGCACCCATAAAAAGCAAGGGCACAGAGATCTAAAATGGGTTTCGCTATTAGTAGAGCGATCATATACATTCTAGCTTAAACTGGGACATTTTTGAAAGGGACACTATTAATGGTTACACAGGAGCATTAAGAGTGAACTGGGGCCACTATAGACACACAGGGATACATGGTCCCCCCTGTACAGAGTCAGGATTTAAACAGGTCTGTGTGGAGCCCACTGTCTTCTGATATTAATTAGAATAATCTGTAACCAGTTCAACCAACTGCCATGAGTGCTTTATCTCACATCCATTCAGTTGTGGTCCTGTTGACATGGCCTGAGAAAGAGTAGGTTCACAACCAGAGAATTTTATTCATGAAAAGCCCAAGAACTGCATTCCTCAGTTGCAATTGGCCAGTGCTCCAGGCATGAATGGGGGAAGTTTCATCTTCAATATTTACTAAAAACAGACGCTGAAGTTTGAGAAGCAAATGTAAAGTGCTCATTCCAAAAGCCTTTTTATATACATGTTAAATCAGTTTGTGGGAAAAAGACCACAGAGATTGTTTAAACATTCATACTGATGACACAACTGTTCGAAAATATGCAGTTCCTTGTAGTTATATGTGGAATTAACTGCATATGGAGGAAGTCATCTTTTGAAACTGGATTAAAAGGAAATAGTTCATAACTCAATGATATCAACATGCACACCATTGTGCCTGGGACTCAGCTTCACCTACTCTTTCTTATCTCAGCCACTGTCTGAAGACATCGCTTTCTTGCTTAAGACATCACAACTGAAGTATGTAGCTCTGTGAAGGAAAAAAAAAAAAAATCTGGGTCCAGAATGGAAGCGATGTCACTTCAGCCCATGTGGTACTGTTGGGAGTCTCTTTCTGACCTTGGATTCTGGAGTTCAGCTCACGTGTGTCCGCCCCTTTGTGGAGGATGCAAAGATCTGGTCCCTCTCTACGTTTCAGTTCCTTCAGAGTAATGCAGCCAGTGTTTGGGAGCACAGTTTCCTCCCTCATCACACATCACAGTTCAATATTCAGCCTTAAATGAATTACCCAGAGTTCTTAGCAGGGCATCTTGTTAACCACAAAGCAGTTAGAGAGCTATGTTTAGAGAGAAACAGCTTATCTCTTTCACTCCAAGGCAAATCAGCAGTCATTTCCTAGAGATGGTCTTAGCATGGTTCTGGGGCTCCAGTTTCCCTACGATACAATCAGCCCTCAACCAAGGCTACATAAAGTGGTGGCACTCCCCCGTATGTCTTACTCATGGCAGTAATCACACTTTTAGTACATCTGTTGTTTTAAATTTTCCAGTCCCTATTAATTCTTCCTTTTTTTCTTTTTTAAGATATGAGGAGTTGAGAATACCCATATTCACTTTGAAGTACCCTCACTTAAATGAGAGATTTGGGAAAAAAATCGAGACATGAGGCAATCCTGAAAATATGAATAAAAGAATATAAATATTTCTTTAGCCTCTCTAGTCTTCATTAAAATACACAAGAGGAAGAAGCTGGTTTGCCCTTCTATATTTAATTTGGACTCTGACCTCTTTGAAAACTTCAGCAATATGATTAATTTTAGCTTATCTTCTGGAATGTCTCTCTACCTATAAATAAGTCTATTCATCTTCAGAAGAGCATAAATATCCCTCCTGTTTTACAGTTATTTTAAAATATCTCTTACATATAATTGTAATGGGATCTATTTCCAAGACAATAGCTAAGTATCAGTTACATTTCCATCATGCTCTATTAGTTTCATGGTTGGAAAACTTAAGGAAAAATAAGTTTCTTTGGATGAATATGAATCCAACGTTAATCGGAGTAACATGAATAATTCAAAGAGCAAAGAGATCCTGATATTCGATCTAACAAGACCAAAAAGAATAAGAAAAGAGAAGAGAAGGAGACAGAGAAGGGAAGGGAGAGAAGAAAAAGAAGAGGAAAAGAAGGAGAGCTTGGGAGCTTTTAACTTCAGGTAAAGGAATAAAAAATTCCTTTATTACATTTTTTATGTTCTCCTACATAATGTTGGAAAATCAGAAGAGCCTTCGCTACACTTCATTAGTGTCTGATTTTCCACTTTTCTGTCTCCCAGAGCCTGCAGGTTCATATGAGGTCCACGTAGTCACATAGGAAAGCGCTTTGCCTACATGAACACACTAAACCCAGCATTGCATTATTTGATGCCTTGAGGCAGGGGATGTTAAAAATTATTTGCAGTGTGAAGTTATCTTCAAATAATTAATAGTACTTATAACAATAATCTATGCTTCAAACTGGTGATAAAAGCAACCTGTTCAAGGAGAGATGGCATATTCAGCTATTAAAAATCATATTGCTATGGGAAAAAGTTAAGTATCTGATATTTCTAGGGCCACAATTCATTTCCTATATTTGAATTTGAACCTTTAAAATGAAAACTTACACATGGAGAATTACACTTGGGACTCACCCATGGGAAATGAATTACCAGTTTTTTTGCTTTCTAGGACATCCCCCATTGGAAGAACGGACTTTCCATCAGGAGACAAAGGACATGCTTTTCTCCGGAGAAATATCTCCCCATTGATAAATAATGAGCAAATGCAGAACACTTAAGTAGTGTTCCCGCCAGTAGTGCGAGCCGTGTCAGCACTAACCAGCTGGTTCTTGTCTGTTTTGCAGTCAAAGAAAATGGGAACTCAGCATGTATCCGAGTTCCCAAGGATAGGAAGATTCGAGCTGCCAGGTGTGCACGTGGGCAGAATGCCCAACTCCAGGTCATCTTACAAAAAACCTTGCTCAGGCATGGCCAGCAAAGGAAAGCAAGCAAAAGGCCACCGTTACTATTTCTGAAACATGGTTACTCTCTGCAAGACATCCTTGTGGTTTTTTTTTTTTTTTTTTTTTTCCCAATTGTTAAATAAGTGTTCAGGGAGCACATTAGAGTCATGAAAGAAGGTTGGAATGGCGGGCAGTTCAAGTGTCGTGATTTCTACCATTCATGAAATCAACACAATTCTTTCAGTAATCAAAGGTGCATTCAGAGGAACCAAGAATGTGGCAGGCAGGGGTATTGAGTGAGGAACTGCCAAATAACTGTCACCTTTGGCCCATTTGCTTCTATCTACACCATCTAGGAACAGGGATCATATTTATTAACACACTTTTCAGGCATAGCTTTCAAGTATTCACATGTAATTATTGTGGAGCAAATCTTGGGCAATCTACTTTGCTTTTGTCTAACCCAGACACGTAAACTGGAATGAGAGTGATTTTCTGCATAATTTGATCCAATGGAAGAATACTCTGGAGTCACGTGGTGATGTCAAGGTTCTTGCAGCTCATGCCTTAGAACCCAGTTACATGGGAGGCCATGTTTGAACAATGTCCTTTAAAGAATTCAGTAACTAAAACCCACTGGAAATGAGCCAAGACAAGCCTCTTGAATGCCAAATTCCACTCTAGTGGGTCAAGTTATTGGATGGCTCAAATGAATTTGGGCCGGGAAAAAAAGGGCCTCCTTTCCCTCAATAGTTGGTTTTTTGTCTGAATTATCCAGATAATGGCTTTACTTTTCAACTTTCCTTTGCCTGCATGGAGTAGAAAGGCAACGCTACTTTTTTGTCTTTTGTTGTAATAGAATCATTACCTGTAAATCTCAGAAGTCATTCTTATGAAAATGGGTAAATTTTGTGTATATCAAAAAGAGCCACCTAATTTATAATAGTGATTTATGCTTTTATAATTTTTTTTATTCATTGTGATTCATTCAGCAAATATTTACTGGACAAACAAAAGACATATTATCCCTGTGTATCACGCCCATTGTTTCAGAAATCTCCTATCAGCTGAAAAATCTTTTAAGGATTATGAAGCACCAGGAAAAGGTGAAAAAATTTTGGAAAAGTTTTCCTGCAGAGGCTATGTTTTTTTAAAAACAAAAAATTCACCTCATAAGGCACATGTATACTTTGAAGTTGACATGGCACCTTTTGCTTGAAAAGATTTCAGGTATTAACATTTAATCCTGACTTTAGTCCCCACACCCCAGATACATTGTATCTCTCCTTGAAGACTGGAGAAGTGGAAACCTTTATATTGTGACTTTTCCTTCACTGGATGATCATTTAGATCCAGGACACTTGTCTCTTACCTACTCAACTCACCAGGTCATCCTGTAAAGTCAGAAAATATGAAATAAGGCTACAGGGAAGGTGGAGTTTTCTTTCCATCTCACCTCTCATTTCTGCTCTCCCAATTCCCCTTCCCAAACTCAGCAGACCATTTGAAAAAGAAAACAACTCAAACTCCAAGGTAACCCATATGTTATGTATCTCTTTTTCTGCTTTGGTACTGATCACTGCTGTCTTCGCTCTTATAATAATAACAACAAATAACAAATAGATATCTCCCTGCTGAATAAAAGAAGCTATGTTACCCAAGGGTCAGAGGGAAGGAAGTTACGTCCTGAGGGTGCTAAGT
This sequence comes from Mesoplodon mirus, assembly GCF_964341445.2. Lineage (NCBI taxonomy): Eukaryota > Metazoa > Chordata > Mammalia > Artiodactyla > Ziphiidae > Mesoplodon > Mesoplodon mirus. The sequence continues at coordinate 68,426,645 of NC_138987.1, forward strand.
TTTGATGTTAGGTTTGAGGATCCTTTTGAGGTCTTTAAATATGGTCTTCAGTGACCTGGCTGTTGGGAATTGAGGGAGGAGGGTGGACAGTCACAGGTACATGACAATAATGCTTGGAGACTCAACTGTTATTTGCCTGGGTGTGTTACTGCTCTCATGAGTGACAACTACGCAACTCCAGCTCTTCAGAAGGGGTCAAGCAGAGGACAGAAAATGTTGTGGGGAGATTCAAGCATCAGATGAGTAGATAGACTGGATGATCATAAGTTGTATGAATTCCAATTAAAATTTTTGTTTATTGTTGCAATTTTTCATCCTTTGTGTATGGGAGAGAATGTAAAATATAATGCACATATAGAAAAGTACATAAATCAAACACCTGCAAAATCACCATTTAGGTAAAAAATAGAACATAGCCAGCACCTCAGAAGTCTCTCCATGACCCTTAAATGATCAGATGCCCAGCATTTTGACTTTTATGGTAAACCCCTCTTTTTTTCAATAGATCTATTCCTTAAATATGGATCTCTAAGCAATATGGTTTAATTTGTTTGTTTTCTAAACTTTATATAAACAGAACTAAATACCTGTGTGTTTTGCTATTTTTATTCAATTTTCTGTTTCTGATTGGCCCATGCTGTTAGATATAGTTGTCCTTCATTCATTTTTGTGGCTGGACCCAGATTAAGTTTGACAGGTGAAGACTTAGGCAAGTCCTGAGCCCCCCTGACTTAGTAGTTCATTAGTACTTCAGCGGGACTGGTTACTTGTGTCCAGGGTTCTGTTGCAGAGAACAGAATCCTCTGTAGGTAGAGATTTACTGCAGGTTTTTAAGTGGCATGTAGATCTTTGGAAGGGCAGACAGTCTCTAGGGGGACCTTTTGGAAACCTTCCTCCCCTCTCCCCAGTCCCACCACAGTACTGGGCACCCACACAGCTCCTACCACTCAGAGCTTGGTCACTGCCTTGACCTTGAAGCCACTGTAATCAGAAGCTTACATGAGTAAGAAGGTACCATGCTTACAAAGCCACGAATGCTGCAGATTCCAGACCATTCTATGACTGATACAAACTTCACCAGCAAAAATGGACACCCCTTGCTTTTCTTCTTGATACCTGTGAAAAGCACCTATGCTAATGACTATACCTCTGTTGTCATTGCCAAGAAAGACCAAACACTTCCATGACACACTTGCCAGCAGAAATAGCATAAGCAATACAAGGGCATTGGGTTTGTAGAGCCAAAAACACCTGGAACATTAGCTGAAGTGGGTGGAAAATGCAGTCTTTAGCTTTCTAGCCTCTGTTATACAGGAAAGCACATTACGGCAATGGCTTTCACTCTGGGGATCAGGACTCATCATTAGTGAATCATGAAAGCACTGAAAGAAATAAAATAGAACAGAATAAAAATTTCAGAGGACATCAACTTAGTAAGGGTAAGGTATGTTTTGTGCAACACACACATACGAATATACTGCACTGCAATGTAATATGTTTTTCTTTAAAAAAAAAAGTTTGAAAGCCGCTACACTGGAAGGGGAGTGGAATAGATGCTAAGTGCCAATCAACCATAACCACCACACTCCTACAGTTGAACATGGATATAATAAATGTGTTCAATAATGAGACACTTGGCAAGTCTTGTTGGCCAGTGTAATCTAACAATCCACTCTGGAGCATCTTTGTGTCTGGATTACCCTCTTAGCCTGACCAATTCAGAGGCATGAGACAATGCTGGCAGCTTGGATCAAGTCCCCTCCACAAATTCCTTAACTTCAGCTAAGATCATCTCCAGAAAAGACAGGGCTTGGCAATCTCTGTGTTGGAAAGAACTGGGAGAGTGCTATGACTACTGCCACAGATGTTTGCGTCTACCTGCTCCCCTTTTCAAGACATCCTCTGCGAGTCCCAAAGTGATCTTTCTGAAGCACAAATCTGATTATTTCACTCTGTTTTAAAGTATTCAGTAGCACCCTCTGACTTACAGCAGTGATCTCCAAACTTGAGGTGTTTGTTAAAATACAGACTCCCAGATTTTCCTCAGAGATTCTAATTTAAATAACATTGTGATGGGGTCCAGGAAACTGCATTTTAGTGGGAACCCCTAGTGAATAAAAAATCCAGACTCCTTAGCATGTTTGGTCCTGTACCAAGCTGGTCCCGCCTCAATTTTTCCTGCCCTGCCACCAATCCCCCTTCCCTCCTGCACCCTCCCTTCTTCTGGACAGTGAACTACTTCTGTGTCCTTTGTACTTTATGCTTTTATATCCACATTATCACATGCTGTTTCTTCTAACTGGAACATTCTACTTATCCCCTCTCTCATCAAATATCTCCCAAGCTCCCATTCACCTTAAAGGACCCAGCTCCAATATTACCTCTCTAGGAAACCTTCTCTTATATGCAAATAAAGTTTATGTTCCTTTGATACTCCACATATTTAATACTTACCTGCATTATAATACATTGTTGTATTATAATCACCTTGAATTGTAATTATTTGTTGACATTTTCCCTATAAAAACCAGGAGCGTATTAGATATAAGCACTGTGTCTTATGTCTTTTTTTTTTTTTTTTCATCTACACAGCCTGGCACCATGTAAAATTACTTTCAATACTTACTCAGTGAATGGATGATATATGGATTGATAGTTGGATAGATGGATTGTTAAATGAAAAGAACTACTTCTCTAAGGTATGGTTTCTCTTTTGATATTGGTCTTCAACAGAGATTAGAACTGTTGCTGCTGGAACAGCTGATCTTCTGTCAGGGTAGCTGATGCCTTTGGAAAACAAAGTGAACTACATGTTAAGACCATGTTCTATGGATTCAGCGTGAGTCATCCATAGATGTCAGGCTGGTGGGTGGAGGTTTGATTAGGAGCTAAACATTGGTGCAGTCTCAAAATATCTTCCCACAAAATGCTTATCAGTCACAAGAGGAAAAATGGTGACTTTATAGTGGAGAAACTTGGTGGATATCAACTTGACCCAGTGAACAATAACCTCACTTGTTGTGGGACAGATTAACCTGTGTGTCTCTTGATGTGGTATCCCAAGAAAAGCATATCATAGCCTTTTCCTGCAAAGAAAATATGGTCTGATTCTGGACATGAGACAAACTCAGGTAAAGGAATATCTACAGACTGAAAAGATGGAAAGACTAAAAAATGATTCCAAATTGAGTGATATTGGAAATCCATTACAATTAAATGCAATGCATGATCTTGGATTGGCTACTGGACCAGAAAAAAAAGAGACATTGTTGGGATAGTTGGAAAAACTTGAGAGTGTTCTGTGAACTGGATGGTAGAGTTGTACTGATATTGTTTTCTGATTTTGGTTGTACTGTGGTTGTGTAGGAGACTGTCTTTGTTTTGGAAAGATAGACACTGGGGGAAGTGAGAGTGTTGAGTCATTGGGTCTTCAGTTACTGCTTAACTGGTTTAAAAAAGAATAATGATAATATATATGTGTGTCTATCTATCTATCTATATATGGAGAGGGAGAGGTAGAACAAATGTGGTAAAATGTTAATAATTGAGAAATATGGGTAAAGAGAATATGGGAGTTCTCTGTACATGTCTTAAATTTTTTCTGTATTTTTGAAATAATTTCAGAATAAATTATTGGCTTCCTCTTGTGGCTGAGATGGAATGACAGAGATCAAATTTACCTTCTTGCCTCAAACAACTGCCAAGGCACCTTGAATTTGTAAGATAGAGTACCTGGGTCAGAGGAGAGAGCTGCAAGAGAACTCTGGAGATCTGCAGAGGGTTACCTTTGAGCATTTAGCAGGGTACTAATCAGCCTATGTATATGAGAAAACTGTCCAAGATTGGAGAAAACATTAACAAAGAAGTATTCAGCACTCACAAAGGACCAGTTACAGTGTCTGTTCCCACCAGCCAGACTGAAAAACCTCATAATTCATGGGGTATTGGGTAGAGTAGTTAGAAGTGTCTTGCCTCAGTACTAAGGGACACATTACCAAGATTAAATGCTGCTCTGGTCCAGGCTAACAAGTCTTAAAAAGCAAGACACAAAATGATCAAAATGTTTCCAAGAAACTTAACTGCATACCACAACAAAGCTTAAGACTATTTATGGGTATACAAAAATATTTAGGAGCCAACAAGGTAAAATTCACAGTGTCTGGTATCCAACAAAAGAGTAACAGGCATTCTAAGAAGCAGAAAATTGTGACCTATAATGAGGAGAATAATCAATCAATTAAAACCTACACAGAACTGACACGGATGTTAGAATTAGCAGGCACAGACATTAAGTTATTATAACTATATTCTGAAAGCCCCCCAAATAGAGATACAGAACATATGAAAAACAAATACAAAAATTGAACAACTAGAGCTAAAAGCTACAATGTCTGAGATTTTTAAAAAATACACTGGATGGAATTAATAGCAAATTAGACATTACAGAAGAAAAAATTAGTGAATTTGAAAACATAGGAATAGAAGCAATACAAGATGAAATGCAAAATGAAGATGATGAGCTTCAGTAGCTTTGAGACAACTGTTAACATCTGAATATACCTCTAATCAGAGTCCCCAAATGAGAGGTTGGTGAGAGAGAGAAAAAAAAATAGTTGAAGAAATGACTGGAAAGTTCCAAATTTGATGGCATCTAAAAACTACATATCTGAGAATCCTAATGAACTTCAATCACAAGAAACATAAAACTACACCAAGACATATGGTAATCAAATTTCTCAAAAGTAGTGATAAATAGAAAATCTTAAAAAACAGCTCTAGAAAACTCATCACATACAGAAGAACAAAGATAGGGAACATCACAAACTCCTCATCTGACACAATACCAGCAAGATGAAAGTGGAGAAACACCTTTAAAATACTGAAGGAAAAATAACTATCAACCTAGAAGTTTATACCCAGTGAAATAAAGACTTTTTCAAAGGGAACCCTCTTACACTGTTGATGGGAATGTAAATTGGTGCAACCATTATGGAAAACAGTATGGTGGTTCCTCAAAAAACTAAAAATAGGGTTGCCATATGATACAGCAATCCCACTCCTAGGCATATATCCAGACAAAACTATCATTCAAAAAGATACATGCACCCCTATGTTCATACCAGCACTATTTATAATAGCCAAGACATGGAAACAACCTAAATGTCCATCAACAGATGAATGGATAAGGAAGATGTGGTATATATATATATATATATATATATATATATATATATATATATATACATACACACAATGGAATACTACTCAGTCATGAAAAAGAATGAAACAATGCCATTTGCAGGAACATGGATGGACCTAGAGATTACCATACCAAGCAAAGTAAGTCAGAAGAGAAAGACAAGTACCATATGATACCACTTATATGTGGAATCTAAAATATGACACAAATGAGTGTACCTACAAAACAAAAACAGACTCACAAATATAGAGAACAGACTTGTGAGTGCCAAGGGGGGTGGTGGGGGAGGAGGAGAGGAAAAAAGCCTTTTTCAATCACCTAAGAGCTGAAAGAATTTATCACCAGCAGCATCTCAGTATAAGAAATGTTAAAGGAAGTCCTTCAAGCAGAAGGAAAATGTTACCAGATGAAAATTTGGATTTACTCAAAAGAATGAGGAGAACCATACATGGAAACTCTGGGGAAATAGATTATTTTATTATTATGTAAACTCCTTTAAAATATTCGATTATTTAAACAAAAATTATAGCTATGTGCTATGGGGCATATGTATAAGTAAAATGGATAAAAGCAATATCGTAAAGGCTAGGAAGGGAGAAATGGAAGCATACTATAGATATGGATAATATGGGAATATGTTGAACAATTCTATGTCAATAACTTCAACAATGTAGATGAAATAGATAAATTCCTTGAAAGACACAAACTACCAAAGTTCACAAAAGAAGAAATATATAACCTCCTTAGCATTATATGTATTTTAAAAATTGAATTTGTAATTAAAAACCTTCTCATAAAGAAATTCCAAGTTTAAGTGGCATCACTACCAAATATTTAGGGAATAAGTAATACTAATTCTACATAAACTCTTCCAGAAAACTGAAGAGAAGGAAATAATTCCTATCTTATTCTGTGAGCCCACTACCAAAACCAACCAAAGACATTACAAAATAAGAAAACTACAGATCAAGATTCCTCATGAACATAGATAAAAAATTTGAAACTAAATTTTAGAAAATCAAATCCAAGCATATATGAAAGGCATAGTACATCATGACCAAGTGAGGTTTATTCCAAGAATGCAAATTTGGCTTAACGTTAAAAATCAATCAGTGTAATTCATCATATTAACACAAAAAAAGAAAAACCATATCATCATCTGAATATATGCAGAAATAGCATTTGACAAAATCCAGCATCCATTCCTGATGAAAACTCTGAGCAAACTAGTAATAGAGAGAATTTCTGCTTACTCTGATAAAAGACCTCAAAGAAAACCTACAGCCAGCACAATACTTAATGATGAAAGACTGAATGCTTTCCCACTACATTCAGGAAGAATAAAAAGACGTGCCTTCTCATACTCCAATTCAACACTGTACTAGAGGTCTGGTCAGAGCAATAAGGCAAGAAAAAATGCATTTATTTTGGAAAGGAAAAAGCAAAATTGTTTTTAATTCAGAATGCATGATTATCCATGTAGAAAATCTGATAAAAATCTGCAAAAACACTCTTAGAACTAATAAGTAAGTTTAACAAGTTTGAAGGATAAAAGACCAGTACCAAAATCATTTGTATTTCTGTATTTCTATATTAACAACTGGAAAATAAAATTTAAAAATAGTATTTGGAATAGCATTAAAAATACAAAATATTTAGGGATAAATCTGAAAAATATGGTAAGCCTTGTACACTAAAACCTACAAAATATTTCTAAGGGAAATGAACTATGACTTAAATAATTGGAGATATACCTTATTCGTGGGCCTTAAGGTTCAATATTATTAAGATGATAATTCTCCCTAAATTGTATATTCAATGCAACATCAATAAAAATCTTAGCAAGCTCTTTTCTTTTGATAGAAATTGGAAAAATGATGCTAAAATTCATATAGAAATGCAAAGAACATAGAAAGCCCAAAACATCTTTGAAAAAGAAAACGAATGTTAGAGGTCTTATACGACCTTATTATAAAGACTTACTGTAAAGTCTACATAGACTTACTATAAAGTTAAAGTAATGAGGACACTGTGGCATTGGTTCACATATAGACAAATAAGTCAGTGAAACAGATCAGAGAATGCAGAAATAGATCCACATATATAACTGATGGATTATGGACAAAACACATGTGGACAAGTAATATTCAACATAGGTGCAAAGGCAATTCAGTGGAGGAAAAATAGTCTTTTCAACAAATGATGCTGGAAAACATTAAAAACAAAAACATGAAAGCAAAACTTGGATCCACACCTAGAGCCATATTAAAACATGACTCTTAAATTCATTAACTCAAAATAGATCATAGATTTAAATGTAAACCTAAAACTATAAAAGTATAAAAACATAGACAGGGCTTCCCTGGTGGCGCAGTGGTTCGGAGTCTGCCTGCTGATGCAGGGGACACGGGTTCGTGCCCCGGTCCAGGAAGATCCCACATGCCGCGGAGCAGCTGGGCCCATGAGCCATGGCCGCTGAGCCTGCGCATCCGGAGCCTGTGCTCCGCAGCAGGAGAGGCCACAACGGTGAGAGGCCTGCGTACCACAAAAAAAAAAAAAAAAAAAAAGAAAAACAAACAAACGAAAAACATAGACAAAGATATTTTAGGTAGATACATTACATACATGATCTATAAAAGAAAAAAAAAGGTAGTGATGAATCAGCAAAACCTTCAACATTAAAGACTTGTGCTCTTTACTCAGCTTTACAAGTAAGTATTAAAGTGTTGGACAAAAAAAATCCATCCTATTGAAGGTGTCCTGCCCATGTGCTCCATTCCTTCCTGCTGTTTGGGTCCCTGAAGCTGCCCTGGTTCATGTCCTTTCTGAGTCCTGGTTTACATGTTTCTTCAATCCATTGAACATCCCCAAATCTTTCCATTAAGTTCCTTTCTCTGCTCAGAATCTCTTTCTGTTGATTGCAACCAAAAAACCTTAACTGATAACGTCTTGTTAAATTAGATATTCAAATCTTTCCATTTCCCTGGTTAGAGCAAAAGGTGTATCTTTAGATTGCAGTTGAATGAATACAATGACTAAATCTAGATAAAATGACCATGGTTTCCTCTTATGAAACTCAAGAGGAAACAGGTGGTGGTGGGGGAGATATATTGCAATTCCGTACACCCAGGCTGTATTAATGGGAATAATTTGGGGGGAGGGAGTTCTGACTCTATGAGGTTTTGTGTATCCCCAGTGCCTATCAGTGTGCCTACCACATTCTAGGCGTAAAGTCAAAGAGCACACTCACCATATCCTTCCAGCAGCATCACTGCTGTGAGGGTGCTGCAATTTGAAGACTAAATTCTTCATTGGAAAATACTCGGAAGTGTTATTTTGCCAATTACAGGGAGTTTTTGTTCCTCCGTATCACCCACAAATCGTTATCCTCACCTGGCATTCTTGTTAAGTAAATTAAAGTTCTACTGCATGGACTGCCAACGACCTTGCACTGGACTGTCGTTTTATGACCCAACTCTTGGTTTTACTTTCATATGAAAATAATAACCGAGGTTCCCAAATGCCAGATGATTTGAACTAGTACAGCAGTTTTGGCAAATTCTTTTAAAGAAGCATGAACAACATATGCCTTCAAGATTCAAAGCATCTGCTGAAAGCATTTACACTTTGCCTCCTTGATCTGCGAGCAGACTGTAGAATAATCCTCTGCCACCTGAGTAGGGATGGTGCGTCTGGACGATCTGCAGGTATTATAGAATCTGCATTTCTTGCCCTTAGAATTAGCAAGTGCTCTACCTGTATGTGAAAGAGAGCATTTCTAGTAGAAGCGGTCTCTTTAATGTCTAATGCATGTAACAATGTAGTTTCACTGTCTTTTGTGAGACCATTACAAATATGAAATCCCATTCAATCATTTGGTGCATTTTGCTTCAGGCCAAATGTGGCATTCCATCCAAGAAGCCCCTAAATTGCAATGTTCAGATGGCAACAAGCTTTCTACCATGAATATAAATAGCAACCTGCCAACCAGGCTTTTGATTCCTTTTTTGTGAGGTTGATAGCTCTGAACAATGATGATTTTCAGGTAGTCAGTACACTGCTAATAATCCCATAAGCTCATCAAATAGTCTAGTCTTATGTGAAGCAGAATACTTCTTACTGTGATAAATTGCTGGAGTCCCATAAATGGTCAGAAATGCAGTACACACATATTGAAGGGGCAGTAATTTTGTTTGCTTCAAGAGAGTTTAAATGCCTCCCTTTGTCATAGAAATCCCAGAAAACAGGAGAAATGATATCAAGCTTGTTCATATGCCTCCAAACTGTCATTAAAAAAAAATTCACCAGTTCCAGCGTTTGATTATAAGTATTTTTAATGAATGGAATTAATATTCACTGAAGCATTACCAATCATTCTTGAAAATGGATTTGCATTGTCGGTCTTCTAGTTGTGCTTAAGATGACATTTGTGTCCTCAGAAAAGATATTCAACATCTGCAAGTATTACAGGTAGAACTTGACTTCTTCAAAACTCCTCTGGCTCCCTCCATCCACCCTGTAGCCTAAACTTACTGCATCCTGCAAGGTCAGGAAGACAAGTAGACCAAGTTTTCCCTCCTTACCGCCAACCCTACCTTCATCGGCCACTGTACTCACTGGCATACATAATGATAACAGTTCTTTATTTGCCAAGTCTATTTTAAGCCATCAGCATATAGAAGCCACTCTTCTGAACCTCCTATGGCAGCAGTTCCTTAGAATTGCAAAAAAAAAAGGCCATCTGTTGTCTCAACTATCTGTGGAGCTGGAGTGAAGGCTTAACTTAATGCTCTTCAGCAGAGCAATAGGAAAACATCCATCACGCAGTGACAGGTGAGCTCGTCTGCCCCAATGAACGGATGTCTGCAATTGCACACATTAAGGAAACAGAGTTGATCACCCTAAGGATACAATAAAATCTCAGAACTTTAAGGAACTAAGGACTACTGCAAAGGGGCCAGATTCTTCCAGAACACAAGAGCTATTTCCTAATTGTATATTTGGTGCATTCCACATTCACATGAAACTCTCAGGCCTTGGTATTGCTGACTGGGTGGGCGCTCTGGGGTCCTTGATGTGTTGGACTTTTGAGTTTTCCATTCCTGAAGTAGAATTAGCAAAATGACTCTGATTGCTCGCCCTGTGGGGAGGCAAGCTGGCTTTGCCTGCCCACATAGAAGACCTGGGAGAGTGGGGAGAGGCAGGCTCCATGGTGGGACGGATGCAGGCAGGGTTTCTGTGCAGCAGTTTAGTTTGTAGCACTTTCCTCTGATCTCTGACACTCAAACTTTCTCTTTTTCTCATTTTCTCACTTGCCCAGAAAATAGAAGTCTTCATACAGGACCTTCTTCAATGTCCCACCACTGAACCTGTAAACCTGTTTTTATTCACACTCATTCTTTTCACCTTGTTATAAAAAATAAGCACTGCCAATATTTATTAAGCAATTATGTACCAGGCAGTGTCTTGAATACTTTCCTGATATAAACTCAGTTAATTCTCAAGCAGCTCTGTGAGATAGGCAACTGCATGGTCAACAAAATGTTGGTAAGGCCACTCAAGGGCAGAGTCCCAGCAACTTGTTTAGTCACACAGCTGGGAGGTTGCAGAGCCAGGCTTCGAACACAAGTGTTGTGACTGCAGATCCCGTCTTATCTACCACACTGTCCGGAATGAGGAGACCCACCTGCTGTTGATTAATGCCTCTCGCTCTGCTCTCGTGTCATCCTTCTGGAAAGATGATTGAGTGTCCACTCCGTGCCAGGCACTGGGCTAGGTTCTGGGGATAGAATAGTACACAAAAATAGGTATTAAAGAAGTAGACACATTCACTCATATGTAATGAATAACAATGATGTGAGAAAGGAATACAAGACTAGGAGCGCATATAATAAAAGGACCTCAACCTAATCGATGAGGCTTCCCAGAAGAAGGGCTACTTATGCTGGACAGTGGAGGGTGGATAGGAGTTACCTTGGGGAAAAGGAGCAAGAACAGTCATTATGGAGGAAAACAGATGTCCAAGATGAGCCTCCAGCTCATAAAAGGCTAGTCACTCACTATTTTTGGAAGAAGAACACGTAAGCAATTTCCTGATATTTTCCCTTGACTGGAAGTCATTTTATTATATAGTATTTTATATATTTTGTATATTTAAATAGTTTAACAAATATATGAAAATACATACTAAAATAAATGTATATACAAATATATAGATGAATAGAGATATATGTGCATACACACATGCATGTGTGTGTATGTGTGTGTGCATGTGTGTATCTCTATCCAAAACCAGGAGACCAGAAAACCAACCCTGAAATGTTAAGAAGTGTCATGGTAGAGAAAAATGAACTAGGAGCCAGAAGTTCATGATTCTAGTACTGGCTCCGCAATTAACAACCTGGGTGACCCTGGCCCTTGGTTTCATGTCTGTAAGACAGAGATGTACCCACCTTGGTTTAGTCCCCACAGGCATTGCCAGGATTCAATGATATAACCTACAGAGGGGAACAAGCTTTGTAAACATTCCCATGTTCTGGCTAGGAGCTTTGGAAAATGCTAGTTCAGTGGAGATTCCAGGGAAGTTTGCTTCAGTTTCCTCTGCATTATTGGATTTCTTGTTGCAAAAAAAAAAAGTGTGTGCTTTGTGAACCAGGATTTCGGAGCCCCAGACTTCCTTAAGAAGCACAGCATACATCCCCGAGGGTATACTGTACACACTCCCCTTTTAACAACTTCGCATTTCACTTAAGCTCGGCGTTTCTGCTTCAAAATGAATGCCACCCTGCAGCTGGTGTTGGCTGGTCTTAGTTCATTTTGTGTTAGTGATTAACACAGCTGAAATTGGTTGGAAAAGGAGAATGCTGTTCTGCTTGATAAAAATAAAATACATTCTTTCAATAGAGGAAGTGAACAGAAAGCAAGCAACCGACTGGGAAGCAGGAGGGTGGTCTTATAACTTCAGAAGGGAATTTAAAGTTTGGCATTGGATGCCACTGGCTTCCAGTCCTAAATGTGACATACTGAATTGTGTGTCTTGGATGTATACACACAGACGCACACACACACGCACGCACACATGTGCATACACACATATACATGCTTATGTCTCTGTACAGATATGTAAACATGTGTATTTATATTCATAACGCACCCCTTATAGAGTTCAGTGGGTTCCGAACTGCACTGGTGTACAGTTTTATGCTTTGAGATGATTTTTCTGTTATTTTAAGAAATTGGAACTTTTAGCTATTCTAAATTTATTTCTACTGTTTTAAGTCAGGAGTTTTAGTTGTAAGCAGCAGACAGAAAGCCATTCTAGGAGAAGAATTTATTAAAAGGCTTTTGAGTAGCTCATGGATTTGCCAGATAACTTAGCCTGATTCTCAGCTCTACTACGAGGAACAGTGCCCAGAATCCAACTGTGGAACTGCTCTGGGGAGGATGTCACAGTGACCCCGAGGCCCTGCAGCCGGCACGTCTTAGGCTGCCAGCTCTGAGAACTGGACACTGCCTCTGGCATTACCAGCTCCGCTGGCCCAGGACCTTGATTACCCTGTAGCTACCACCACGGCCAGAGTCTTCCTCACCATCCAAGCTCCTTGTATCACAAATTCCGGATTCTAAGTCTGCGATGGATGCATCTGATTGCGGGAGCCTGGGTCATATGTTTGGGCCCTCACTGTAGAGAAATTTGAAAAACAATGAATATACAGCATTTACAGCTTCTCTGCTGCTTAATAACCTGGCCTTCCACCAAGAATCCCAAGGCAGAGAAGTTTGCAAATATGGGTAAGGAGTTCAGATACTTTCTGGGCAACAAAAAAAGAATGACAAATGTCCACTGTGACAGAGCAGTGCTAACAACTGCCAACTCCAAATTCAGAGGGTCGAGCCTGGCTTCCTTCCCGAAGAAACTCTTTGAGAAAGGAATCTACACACTGAATTCCTGGTCTCAGGAACAGTTGCAGCCTCCCAGGAATACCCTGATATATCACAACAGGAAGAAAGCAATACAGTACATGCCTAAGAAGCAGATATTTCCATGAAGGTTTAAACAACAGAAACCCGAATAAAGAACAAAAACAGAACCATTGATATAAAACATATGATACGTTTCAGCTGAACTATCAAAACATCTCTCACTTTTTTTCCAAAAAACAATGTTTCAGAAGTGACCCATCTACTGTCTCCAGAAGGAGATGACTTTTATCAAAGGCAATTCGGTTTCTTCAAGTTCACGAAACGAGCACTTCCTGCCTTCCACTGTTCCACTACGGTGACAAATTCATTAGGTGAGTTATAGAAAGCTCCTGGTCCTTCCATGAAGTTTGCTATGCCATAGGTCAAACAAGAAGGCCTGTCGCCTCTGGAATTGTCATGTCTTAGACCTTCTGTAGTAGTTCCTCAGTATTCTTGAGGAAAAAAAAGGAGGGGGGGACAACAGCCTGTATAAAGTAGTAGTTATGCTCCACATGGAGCCCCCTCCTTGACGCTGGTGAGGAGGTATGTTTGGGTGAGGGGTCTCAGTTAAACAAACCTCTGTGAAGGCCCGGCTCAGGCATACCCACTGTATCCTCATGCCAAGATCTTCCCAGAAGGAGTCTTCTGAGGATTTAGGTCTCTGAGTGTGGAAAGCTTGTTGGGAGCCAGCACACCTTCTCCAAGGGCACAGAAACATTAGGGCACAGTATCAAACAGCCTTTCTTTCTTTACCCAGTCTCCATTCACCCTTTGGAAAAAATATTTTAATATCAATTTTAACATCCCACGATTGCAGAGTGACCACCTGTCACCTCTCACCACAGATCAACAACCGCAGTCCCCCAGAGTCTCTGGCAGAAGGTCCTGCTTGCAGAGGAAGCAATTCGGCCGGCCTCTGGAAGGCAGCCGAGCAGCAGCAGGAGGCCTGTTAAATCCACAATTGTAGACTCTCGGGGTGGGCATTTTCTTGTGGCGTATTAAGTAACACACCTACTCAAGTTACTGTGTGAACTCAGTGGACAGCTGCCTTTTCAGTGAGAAGCAAAGGCTTGCACTGCACTCTGCCCACCCCGCCCCCCAAGTTCAAGCATAGATTCTTGAGGGAGGGATGAACGGGAAAGAACAGTGAAAATGGAAGAAAATCTGAATGAAGATTCTGCCGGCCAGGAGTTACTCAATAATGGAGAACTCCAAGTGCTTGAGGGTTCACCCCAAAGTCACAACGAAATAAAGACTGCATTAACCCTAAGTCAAGATGGAAGCAGTTAGGAAGATCCAGTCAAAATGAAAATGGTTTGTCCAGGAAGAAATGCCCGAGGCAGGATGGCAAATGGTGGTTCAGAGGAAAGATTTTGAAGTCAGAAATACGTGGGTCCAAATTCCTTAAAGAATCGGCATGACCTTGCAAGTGTCTTGCTTAATCTCTCTAAGCTTCATTTTTCTCTCTCACGATGAAAATAATATTGTGTCATCTCATAAGGTTGTTGTGGGAAATAAATGAGATAGTAAATATAAAACAGGTGATACCTACAAAGCACACACTTTATGGATCAGCTATTTTAATGTTTTCATGGCTAGTGGTAGACTAGTGTGGTTAAGACACCCCTCTTTCCCTTGCTTGGTGAATGAGATAGATATCTTTTCCTTTAAGGCAGGGTCATGTGCTATTCACATTTAATATTTTCTTTCATAACATGTTTCTATTTCATGAAAAACTTAAAAAGAAAACTTTCACTCTGTGCCTCTTGCTTTGTGCTTTGTGAGGTAGATGCTTTCCTCATAAACTTCCTGAAATGAATTCTGATGGATTTAAATAGAAGAATTCCATGTGAGAGGGAAAATATAGTACCCAGAAAGGGAACCCGAGAAGGAAGGCAAGTAAAGAGAAGGAAAATGTGTGGAAATACCATTTACAGGAAGACCCCTTACCCTCCTGTCTAGACTGAGTAATATAACATTGACCAATATAGGGTGTCATAGAAATGCTAATGCATAATGGAAGTAATGATCGGACTTGAAGAGAGTTTACCTCTGCTTTTATTGTGTATTCCCTTCACAGCATAGAGTCCAACTTTCTGTGGTGAGGTAGAAGGGCATGAAATATAGATTGTCAGGCCTCTGGGGATTCTGAGGAATGAAAGGTACTTAACAAGGATAGAATTCATCCTGGGCTTATTATTACCTTGCCCTCTTCCGTCTCAGAGTCTCTTGTATCATGAAGTAAGTTTGGCAAGAAAGTAGGAGAGAGAGAGAGTCATTTTAAATGATGGAGCAGGAAGTCTGTTCCTGGGCAATTTTTGGCAAGTTTGAGGATAAACAAGCAGTGAGGTAATGAGACTAGCTCAGCAGTTCTCCAACTTTCTTATTTCCTACCCTTTCAGAGAGCCCGTCTGGTTTCTCCTGTTAAGGAGAGAGCTATAGGAATAGGTTTCCTTTGTTTTACCTCAGAAAGAAAATATGCTATGAGAGGCAAGAACAGGACCTAAGAGGACACAGGAGGTGAAAATGAAGGAGGGGGAGTCAAAAGGAAAGGGGGCCTTTGGCAGATGTGTGATTTGGAAAAAAAAACAGGAATCGGGTGATAATGTGGAAGGAAAAGAACTAATATACTTTACCACAAATTTCTGTTCAGAATTTGACAGCTCTGATTTCTTTAAACCTTTTGGAATTTCCCTACAGCCTTTCAACATATTGTGGTTCCCAACTTGAAGACATTTGACAAAAGGGTTATGAATGAACAATAGAAAAACTCCGTGCTCCAAACCTGAGATCAAAAAAGACTTTATTTCTGACATTTCCTACTTTAAAAAAGAAACCCCTTTTTTTCATAGGGAACACTAAACAATGAGAACAAGTTTACACTTTCTAAATTTTTCTCATGAAAACCCTATTCAGATGCATGCTCAGATTTACGGGGGATATGAAATGTCTCCAAATGCCAATTTGGAATTTTATGCAAATCTTAGAATCATAGACATCTAGATATGGGAGGTACCATATAAGTCAACTCATCCAGAGTCCACCTGCCGCAGGACAGCCTCCTACCTGTATAGCATCCCTATTAGATGCTAAATGAGCCTCTGCTTCTATACATGGGGAACTCAATGGTTCCCAAGGCAGATCATCCCTTTGTGAGAAGCTATCATGTCAGAAGATTCTGTTTTAAGTCAAATCTACCCCCCTCCCTTCACCCCAATGTTTACCAATTGGATCTAGTTTTGTCCTGTATAACTTCACATCATAACTCTAAAATTAATAACTCTTCTACAAAATTGCCCTGGAAATATGTGAAGACAGCTCTCATTTTCCCCACTAATTTTCTCTTTTCCAGGTAAAGAGATAGCTCCCCTTTCTGCATCCATTCCTCAGTTGTATAATTTCCAGATAATTCTCCATCCCCATAACACTGTAGAGGTTTCTTTCTTCCTTAGCTTTTTTTCCCCTCTCTTTTAAAGGGCAAACTTTCCTAGAAGAGCAAACAAAATGTTCTTTTCTAAGATCTGATTGGGCTTAACCATTTCATATGCATTATGGCGTATAATAGTGGACTATAAAATGTTTTATTGCTTTGCATTTGAATAGAGGATGACTGCATTTGTTAAGCAAGCTCTTTCCAAACAAGTCGTAATAAAAACTTTATAGCATCCCACTTCATCACATAACTTTTTAATGCTGCTTCTTTTGTTTGGTTTTGGTTCTGGTTTTCAGTCCTTCTTCACTTTTTTTTCCCCCCTTAATGTATCAGAGTTATTCTGGAAATTCCCATGGAGAGTTTCAAGTTGGGAACCTGGTCCTAAAACGTCTTTTCCTTGAGACCGTCTCCTGGGTTTGGACTGTGAATCAGACTGTGGAAACGATGATGCCATCTGCGTGGTAGGGCCCAGTGCAGTGCATATGGGCAGTATAAAGTCAGTTTATATATGGCTTGAAATTGTATCCCAGGGTTTGGAAAATGCAGAAGTTTATGTGATGGATTTCATGACCACACATGAGGTGTTGTGGAGATACATATGTATCTTAAAATATACATAGCTACAAGAATATACATGTCTGTATATACCTATAATGGAAAGCTTTAAGCTATCAAAGCCTTCAGGCAAATATTTTACAGCTATCTAATAGCGGGTATTTATAACTTAACCTCTTGACTTCAGAAGTTGAGATTTGGCACTACAAACACCAAGTAAATACCAGCCGTGATTAGTGTAGGAAATTCATTCCATTGGCACCAGATAATTAAGGTGGCCTTACTTTAAACATTTGTTCAAACGTGTAAAGGGAGTACTAACATTTTTAAAGCACCAGGACTGATTTTGAGATGCCTCTCTCTGGGATTCTGATTTTAAACACTTATTTTGGGACTTACCAAAAAAAAAAAAAAAAAAAAAAAATGCCTGTCTATGAAAAAAGTAGGATAAGCTAAAAGATTTAATGAATCCCTTTCCTCTTCATCACCCACACCCGCTCCCTGAAATATTATCAGTATTTGTGGGTATGCTGGGAATAAGAAGATAAGCCTGTCAGTTTAACTTCAGTTAGAGAGAAGGACTCTGTAACTACTTGAAGGTATCAAATCAGGAACAGTTGGAATAGCAAGCTTGATTAAAGACAGCTAACATCATTTCAGGAAGGGGAGTCGTGCTGAACTAATTTGTTGGAATTCTTTGAGGAAATCACTGCCCCAGTGAGCTGGCTGGGGGAAGGGAGGAGATTATAGACTGAGCTTTTCAGAAAGTGCTCTACAGAATTCTCCACTGTTGGTGAAAATGTTTAAGGTCTGAAGTCATGCAAGTGCAGGACAATTGGCATATTGGACTAAAAACTGGCAAAAGGGGAGGAAAGAAATGGTAACTATGAACAGAAATGTGTCAGCCTTGAACACAGTATCATAAAAGGGATCAGAAGAGAAGCTGCATTTGGCAGACGAACGGGGCTTTCCCAGGACACCAAAGGTGTTCCTCTGGGAAGTTTATATAAAAGGGAGTTGGGGTGGTGGGTGGGAACTCTTGGAAGAACTGGGCCACAAGCAGACAGACTCTTTTTTGTGGGGACTTTACCTCCAGTTGGAAGGACTCTGCATTATCATGTCCTGGTTGTCAGCCTGAGCTACATAGCACATTTCTTTCTTTCTTCTTCTTCTTCTTCTTTTTCTTTCTTTTTTTTTTTTTTTTTTTTGGAGAGTCTCCAAAACAAATATACTAAGCAATTCTCTTTGATTTAAAACCTACCATAGCATGAACCCAGAGCAATCTAGATATATTCTAAGATGAAACTACCTTTTCCCCTTTCTGAAGTTGTTTAAAGAGATATGAGAATTCATAAAACAACATTTTATACCTCACTTTCAGTGATTTAATATTCTGTTTCCTACAGAGCCACAATTCTGACTAGGGATTACGTGGCCCTTTCCACTCCATCCAACTCCAAACTTTCCCCTGACTTGGCTGTTTCTCTGCTCGTTAGTGTCTTTGGCAGAGTCCAGAAAGGAAAACCAAGGTTGATCAAAATTAATTTGTTTCTATGCCTTGTATACTTTCTACAAGACAAGGTGAAACTCTCGGAGAATAGTCGTTAACCTTCCTTTGAGTGTTTTGTTTTGCAGGATTATGGGGGAAAAAATCTCCTGCCCACATAGAGAATGGACTTGAGGACACGGGGAGGTGGAAGGGTAAGCTGGGACGAAGTGAGAGAGTGGCATGGACATGTATACACTACCAAATGTAAAATAGACAGCTAGTGGGAAGCAGCTGCATAGCACAGGGAGATCAGCTCCGTGCTTTGTGACCACCTAGAGGGGTGGGATAGGGATGGTGGGAGGGAGACGCGCAAGAGGGAAGACATAAGGGGATATATGTACATGTACAGCTGATTCACTTTGTTATAAAGCAGAAACTAACACACCATTGTAAAGCAATTATACTCCAATAAAGATGTTAAAAAAGGAAATGCTTTGCTGGGATGGGGGGATAGATTGGGAGTTTGGGATTGACATGTACACACTATTATTTAAAATAGATAACCAACAAGGACCTACTGTATAGCACAGGGAACTCTGCTCAGTATTCTATAATCACCTAAATGGGAAAAGAATTTGAAACAGAATAGATACTTGTATATGTATAACTGAATCACTTTGCTGTACACCTGAAAATAACATTGTTAATCAATTATACTCCAATTTAAGATTTAAAAATTTTTAAATATTTTGCTGAAACCCTTTGGGGAGTTCAGGGTTGGAACGTGAGCCACCTGTTCTCCTTGCCTTGCCCTGCAATAAACCTTTCTCTGCTCCAAAAAGAAAAAAATCCCCTGCCCACATTTGCCCCAAATAATCTCCCTCACTGGTTCTGGATAAACAGGTTTTCCCAGAGGGAGACAACCTATTAGATCTTTGTTTTGGCTTACATAATTCATTTGAGGAAGGGGGATATCAGAAGAGTAAATTTTGATGAAGAATCTGGGGGCAATGTTTTCTAGGAACCAGTGCCTCAGGGGGCAGAGAAGTAACACTAACGAGGAAAGCAGTGAATGCCAGACAGTGGAAACGGGGTGTTTGTGGTGCCTGCAGAAAGCACAGCACCAAGGAAGGGTGTCCACATCCAGAGACATTTGGAGCACTGGGCTGGCCAAACCATCCCATCTGCTGGCTGGATTAGGCCCTAGGGCTGCTGTTGTGGGATGTCTGGATTAGAGCAATAGTTTCCAAACTGAGGATGAGGAGCACTTTTCAATGTAAAAAAAAAGTGAGTTTTCCCAATATCATAGTTTCATATCTATTAAGAAAATTCACAGAAACAAAACATTTTGATGCATGATTATAATATATAAAAATGAGTTTTGTGATACCCACTGAGTCTGAGGCTGTGAATGTGAAATTGAACATGAAGCAGCCCCTCCCACAGTCTCATGGGCTAGGTGACCAAGTCAAGAGGTGGTCACCGAAGACTCTATTTACTGATAGAAGAGGTGTGAGCACGTGGTGCTACAGGGTCACATAGGAAGGTATCGAACCCAGTTTTGGCAAAGGTCAGGGAAGACTTCCCCAAAGAGGTGGCAACTCGGCCAAGACTAATGTAGTAGTGGCAGGTGGCCAGAACTTGGCATACGTGGGGTATTTTTAAGGAAAAGAGAACAGCATGTGCAAAGGTTCTGAGGTGAGAGAACAGGTTTCTCTCCAGGAAATGAGCAGATCAGTCCAGCTAGAATAGAGTGAGGAGAGAGAGAAAGTGATAAGAGTTAAGTCCAGAAAGGAATGCAAAGGACAATCACTGGGCAATCTACATGTGTTATTCACACAGCATATTTACTTGGCTTTAAATTAAGAACAAAATAACTGTATAAATCTTAGAGCTTCTGATAAGGCTCACACTTTGGGAACCAAATGTACTACAGCAAGTGGAACTGTGCAGTCCAGTATATTAGCTTGCCAAGGCTGCCATAACAAAGTACTACAAATTGAGTGGCTTAAACAACAGAAATGCATTGTCTTACAGTTCCAGAGGCTGGAAGTTTGAACCAAGGTGTCAGCAGGGTTGGTTCCTTCTGAGGGATGTGAGGCAGAGATGTGTTCTAGGCTTCTCTCCTTGGCTTGTTGACAACTGTCTTCATGTTTACATGATGTTCTCTCTCTATACAGATCTGTCTCCAAATTTCCCCTTTTTATAAGGACGCTAGTCATATTGGATTTGGTCACCCCAATGACCTCATTTTAACTTGATTACCTCTATAAAGACCGTGTCTCCAAAATTTGGTCATATTCTGAGGTACTGGGTGTTAGGATTTCATCTCATGAATTTGGTGGGGGGGACACCATTCAATTCATAACACTCAGATTAGAGTACTCAAAGCGAGTTGGGGGACCCGGAGCATTTGGCAACTTGCGAGAGGTTCCAGGGTACCTGAAGGGACAGGAGAATGGAGAGAGACAGCAAGGAAGAGGAGGGGAGGGGGGGGCTGCAAGGACCAGATTTGGCTGTTTCCCTACACTTGCCTCCAATTGGCCCAACTCCATGATTCCTGACAAGCTGGCTGTACCAAACCACAGGGAGTAATCATTGCATTTCATAGATAAGGAGAAGGTTGAAGTCACTTCCCTTCTCTTCCTTTGCACTGTCTAATGGACCATCTTGCTAACAAAGAAGACCTTCTCCAAATGAATGCCTCCCTCTTGTCATGGGGAAGCCTAATCCAGAGTTAATTTTGACCTTGGCTCTTTGGAGAGAGTCACCTAATCAGAGTATTTCTCAGGAGAGATGTGTTCCCCACAGCCTTGCCTCCCACAGCAAATAGCCTCCTTCTTCAGGGCTCAGAGTAACTCGTGCTGTCCGAATTATGCAGCGTCAAAAAGACCACTTAGAAACAGCCACCCATTCACTCAGTTTGGACAAAAACAAATCAAATGAAACAAATACAAAGACGGCAGATTCCAGTTCTCTACGTGGAGCCCCTCAAGAGAGGGCAGTTAATGAAAACCAAACTATTGGGGGTGAATTTTGATACTTTTTTTTTAAAGCCTTGTTCAGGCAGAGCAGAATCAAAGTTTCTGTGTGCCTCTGTGGGCAGCATCTTATTGTCTTGAGGAAATCTCTGGAAAATGTCAGTTGATTTGAACCCTCTTATTATTTTTATTTAATTTCCAGATGTGCTCTGATGTTTTTTTGGAAAATAAGCCCTCATGATTAATAGCCCCAGCAGTGTTCAATCAGTAGAGATTCTGGGATTGTAAGTGCTATTTCTCCTTATTTTCAGGGTCTACTTAATCTCTCTCTTTTCTCTTCAAATAAGTTGCAAGACTTCATTGTAATACCAGGCAAGGGAGAAGAAAGCAAGGTTTTAAAAAATGAAGATATGGCAACTTTCTGAAAAGCAAGTAAGGTGGAATGGGTTTTCCTCCCCTTTCCTGGCAACTCCCCACACTGAAGGTAAGATGAGAGAGGAAGCACTTTGGAAATATCACTCAAGGCTGAGAAGGACTCATCCACTCTTTTAGAGTAGAGAGGGAAAGGAGAAATGCTAACTGGAGACTAATTTTCTCAGTGACAAACGTGTGATTAATTTGTAGCTGCTTCCCTTTCAGGCCAAAACACAGAAGTGTTTCTGCCTCTTCTCCCCTTCCTCAGCAGAACTGAAGTCCATTTCTACCTCTCCACCCAACAGTGGATTTGGACTTGTCTGGGCGTGACTGTCCGTGGTCATGCCTGAGGCCATCCGAGAAAACAGGTCTCAGAGAGGACCCTTTCTAATATTCAAACACACAGCTAGATGGTGTTTCCCTAGAGCCCAGGACTAATGCTCCCCGCTTAAAGGTGAGCACACAGGTAAACTGAATAATCAGGAAGAATCCCTCCTACGTCTCCAACACTGTGAACTCTGGATGGACTGGGGAGATAACGATTAAATTTGAACTGAAGGACAGATTGAACAATTTTCAGGACTCTCAGCTTGTGATTGTGTGTTGACTGGGGGACCATTTTGTTGCTGCCTATATTTAAATGAGCTGAAGGTATCTAGAGTTTAGGACAGTGCCTGGCACATGGTAACTATAAGGCCACATTTTGGACAGAAAATTGCCCGGAAATAGGTCAAAACCATAAGCAGATCATTTGGAACTTGGTTTTCCAGCCTCCTGTCTGGCTCTTAACTTGCAATTCTATGTAAGTAGGAGGTTATGAGCCCCTCTGCAAAGTGAAGAATACTGTCCACAGAAAGTCATTTTCATCTTTATAATTTCATAAGCCATTAAAATGGTGATTGAATTACTTGCAAGAGAAAGTGGAACAATTGACAGTAACAGTGTATGAGGGGCTTACCATATGCTAACTGTGCTGGGCTCTGTGCAAAACATCCCACTGGATTCTCTTAACAACCTTGAAATGTAGCCTTAAAAAGGTAAAGCGATTTGCATCATCACACAGTTAATGGGTAGACAGAGTTTCAAGCCCAAATCCATCGGACATCAAAGCAGCTGCTACATTATCTCTTGTGTGGACTAATGGTTTGTCAAACGCTTAGTCCTGATTGTGAGGAATCAAGAATTATGGAGTTTTTTAATCCATGTGCAGTTAATTCTTGTTATTCACCATAGTCATATGTTATAAAGTCACCACAAACACTGAATTAGCAAATCCTGAATCACTGCTTCCAGAGGAAATTTAGGGTTAGGTTCCTGTGAGTCTCTGATCACAACCTTTTGGTCAACCAATCAGTAAATATTCTTGTTTTTCTATGTGTTTCTGTTTAAAGATACCTTATTTATTATATGTTATTGATTCATTAACATTGAACTCCAGGCCTAGAAGCACTATAACTTATTCCTGAACAAAGCTTATCTAACATACATGTTTTCTCTGTAAGACACTTCACAGCCTTCTTGTACTTAGGAACGTTAGACAGCATTACATTTGGGGGAGGGGCATTTTAAAAAGCAAAAATTCCAACAAAAAGCACAAATATGCAAAAACATGACACTAACTATACCACAAAAAGGACAATTTTTTATTGTATTGGAGCTGAAACAGAAGGTGCAGTGTATCATCTCGTTTAACCTAAGCTGGGAATGTGTATATGGAGCAACTCAAATTTTTCGCCGTCCATGTTGGTGAATAACTGCAAAAGTGCTCTGAATATTGGTTTTAGGGTTACAAATAAATTGTAGCAAGTTGGCAAATCTGTAATTACAAAATCCATGAATAATGTGGATTGACTCTTTCCTGATGTAGTTATTAAGCTAGTCCAGGCAAAGAAATCCTACATTTCAGCAGAAAAATGAAACATTGCTCTTTCAGTCTAAATGTTTGAATGAAAAGAACTAAATACATTCTTTTAGTTTTTGCTTATTTAAGTTCTCTGAGTCCAAAGATGCAACTCTTGGTTTATTGCATTGTTCCACGTAGGAGAGGAGTTTTCCAAAGACATTTACTTTCAAAGTTGCTAAAATTTCTTTTTAATTAAGTTCTTAATGAAATTTTTGCCTATCAAGAGAAGAGCTCATTAAACAAAAGGTACTATAAATGCAATACTTGATTTTTTATTCTTTTGTCAATTTCTTCCAAATGCTTCTGGATAGCTGCTTTTTCAGTTCAGTCAAGAGTAGTATCATCAGCCGTTTCAGCCCTGTCCAAATCTTGGGTGGAACACAGCTGCTCAGAAATCTCATGGAGACCAGCAGACTCAATCTTTTCCAATAAAAGAGAGAGGAGGAATTAAGTGCAGCATATTTAGTTAACCACTCACCTAACTTTCAGGAAACTCTGTGGAACACAGAAATCAAGATGCTGAAAATCAGAGAAGGTATTTTCTATGTTTTTCCTTTTCTGGGATTTTTCTTTATAATGAATGATTGGTAAGCACTTGGCTAATAATGGTGAAGTATCTGTGGAGAAGAGGATGCTTGCCTTTCCTTTGACTGACATGGTGGAACATTTTGTTACTACTGCCTAAAGGCTAAAGTCAATCTTTTTTTTTTTTTGGCTCACGGGCCCAGCCACTCCGCGGCATGTGGGATCTTCCCAGACCAGGGCACGAACCCGTGTCCCCTGCATCGGCAGGCAGACTCTCAACCACTGCACCACCAGGGAAGCCCTAAAGTCAATCTTTTAACCTGGCTTTCAAGGTTTTCCATGATTTGGACATAGTTTTCCTTACACTCTTATTTTCCACCACTGCCTTATTCAGAATCTCTGTCCCAGCCAAGTGGGTATTTTATGTAGATGAAGAATGAGGCATGAACCATAACTGTTTAGAGTTTAGAGTCTAGTTGAGAAGATAAGGCTAATATCCATAAAAGTGAAAGGTGTCAGGCGGTTATATAATTGAGTCATTGATGTGACATAGACTGTAGAGTTTATATGAGCTTGAAATTGCGAGTGCACATGCAAGAGAAAGACAGAGAGAGAAAGGGAGTGGATTAGTCAGGGAAAGCATGGTGATGGCAAAATGGTTCTTGAAGAATAGTGAGAATTTCCATAGATCTGGGGGAGGCGTGGATTGGAGAGGAAGAGGAGAGAAGAGTGAATCCAGAAGAGAGAACCCAAAACAGTGAAGGTTTGCTAGTGAGAATGCAGTTTGTGGTACTGGAACTGTAAATAAACCAACCTGTTTGGCAAAGGCAGTCCACATGAGAGAGTAGGGGAAAGAAATTTGGAGACACAGGAGGAACTGAGGTGAGATGGGCATGTTACAGATAGGTAGAAGCACTGAAATCTAGTGAAGTAGAAAAAGATAGGTAGACGCATTGAAATTTGGTAAAGTAGAAAACAGAAAGCCAATGAAATCTTTTAAGAAAGCATGCCAATAAACCAACTTGCAATAAACTGTGGGTGACTGAAATACACAATTACTGAACTTTTTTTTTTTACTCTGTATAGCAGGGATTCTGTTAAACATTCACCCAGCTTTCAACAAAATTTATTGAATGCTTATTATGTACTAGACATTTTGGAAAGTGATAGAGCTATGGGAATGGACAAGATCAAAATGAATAGCAAAATGGTCTTTCTAGTCCTGGAATTTATATTCTAGTAATGTTCATTTTCATTTTTCTCTTTTGACCTGATATCTCAGATGGAAATTTTTCAGTGAATATAAGACCTTCACCTTCCTGCATTTGTAAACATGTTTGTGTTTAACTTAGCCTTCCAAGAAGCTGGTACTTTAAAGACATAGCACTCTTACTGAGGAGAAACCTTCTCTGCCCTCTCCAAACTGGTCAGGAGCCCCTTAGCAGTGCTCTCGACACCCTGTGCTTCTCCTTATTTCTAGATAGTATTTAGAAATAGCCCACTCTGGTCATAGCTACTTTCTTGGCATCTGCTGTCGACTTACTCCAACTAGATTGTAAGTACCCTGGGACAGAATCTTCCTTCATCTCTACATTACCACTGGAGGTGCTCAATAAATGTTTAAATAAAATGAGTAAATGGAGGCATGAAAGTGAGTTTTCCTTATCTGGATTTTTTTTCCCTTTGGGTCAAGTTTTTGAGGGAGAAAGGATATGCCTAGTGCAAGGCAGAAAGATAAGGTCCACCTTTATCTTTATATATGAGATAACACTTTTGAAATGTGTTTGGTTGTTCTTATCAGGCTAATTGGAATGTGGTAACAGAACTGGATATCTTGCCTTAAGGTGATTTAAAAATGACAAACCTCATGCATTTTTTCTTTTCCTTAATGGCTGTAATATTAACCCACCCCATAAATCACAACAGTTGGTTCTGTCTTAATGCCATAGGTATTTCTGTAATATAGACTGTTCAGTACATTATCGGGTAGTTATTAGTAAGAACAAGGCAAATTTGATTTAACTGTAGGCATCTTCTTGGAACCTTTTAGCTCTGAGGTTTGGATTTAAAACACTTTGGATGTCACCATGAGACTTGCTACTTACAATTGATTGTCTATAATTCTCCCTGGCAGCTTTGCAAAACAAATGTTGGAAAGCGCCTAGAGAAAGCCATTCTTCCTAGAAAACTTGGAAGTCCTTTTAATTCAGCCTGGATGCCAAGGACAGTGAATGAAAGTTTTTGTCTTGTTTGTGTATTTTCCTGCTGCTTTTCTCATTCGCTCATTCTTTAATTTTTTATTTGATTATTTATTTATTTATTCTTTTTTTTTTTTTTTTTTTTTGCGGTACGCGGGCCTCTCACTGTTGTGGCCTCTCCCGTTGCGGAGCACAGGCTCCGGACACGCAGGCTCAGCGGCCATGGCTCACGCGCCCAGCCGCTCCGCAGCATGTGGGATTTTCCCGGACCAGGGCACGAACCCGTGTCCCCTGCATCGGCAGGCGGACTCTCAACCACTGTGCCACCAGGGAAGCCCTCAATTTTTTTTTTAATAACAAATATCCTAGGTTTTTAAACATCATTGTACTCTATGGCTATGGGAATGCCTCAGTCAGACTCTAGGAGGCGCCCCATAGTGAGCCTGGGAGGGGAAGGAAGGAGCTCTCAGACTGGAAAAAGAACCACAGAACATCCAGGCTGATCCTGAGACACGGGAGGGAGCTTCCTGTGTGGGGCTGTAGAGTAGGGCAGAGCAGGACCTGTGCTAGGGTTTCGTTTGGGAAAAAACATACACCGTCCTGCAATATAATTTACTTCTAGGGACTTCCCTGGTGGTCCAGTGGTTAAGACTCTGCATTTCCAATACAGGGGGCACAGGTTTGATCCCTGGTAGGGGAGCTAAGATCCCACATGCTGTATGCCCAAAAAAGTTTAAGAAATTAAATAAAAATAAAATTGACCTTCTTGCTTAAAAAAAAAATTTACTTCTAGATTTCTATTTGGAAGATGGTATGAAAATATCGAACTTTTGTTCAACACCACCCTCCTTACCTCCTGGATTAGGTGGAGGTTCCTATATCTTCATTGCAATTGTATCACAGTTGTAACTGTTCAACTATTTGTTTATTTGTTTAATATCTTCCCTCCTTGGACTATAAATTCCATTTAGCAGGAGGACCTGGCTGCATTGTTCACTGCTGTATGCTTTGTACCCACCTCAACACCTAGCAGATTACAAACACTCAAAATAGATTTCATTTTGTTGGCATATTTGCCTGCTGCTTTTTGCTTGTTCTTTCATTAGGTCTTTTATTTATTCATTCCTTTATCTCCACCCTTCCCCTTCCCACACCAGCCTGCCCTTATCTTCTATACCCCCAC
This sequence comes from Mesoplodon mirus, assembly GCF_964341445.2. Classification (NCBI taxonomy): domain Eukaryota; kingdom Metazoa; phylum Chordata; class Mammalia; order Artiodactyla; family Ziphiidae; genus Mesoplodon; species Mesoplodon mirus. The sequence goes on from NC_138987.1 coordinate 68,454,488, forward strand.
CCCCACCCCGATTCCACCACTCCAAATCTTCTACCCGGCCCCTTGCCAGACCCCACCCTCCTTCCCTCCAATTCATCATGAGTTTTAAAAGTTAACAAGCATTAAACTAAATATATTGAAAGCTATCTTCAAATAGTGAGACCTTTCAGGGAAATAATATTTAAAGTTAAGCAAAAAGGCAGCCTTGCCAACGCAGAAGAGAAAGTGTGCCCTCCCCAGCAGTCATTTCCCCTGGAGTGGTGGCTTTCCTGAGCAGATGCTGCACCTCCTGGATTTGGACAGCTGCTGGCAGGAGATCGGCACAGCCCTTCCCTCTGAATGGTCTGGACTGGGGACAATTGGCTGGAATCATAAGTGGCTTCTTGGCTCACCCCAGCGGTACTTCAGCTTTCATAAATGGCCCATTTCTGGAGTTGCAAGGCTCCAGCACATGGGGATTTCCCTTTGTTAGATCTTGACCTGCAGAGCTGTGTTCCCAAGCCAAGACTGTTGTGTCTGCCTCTTAAAGGCAAAGAGAAAGAAGGAAAGAAAGAAGGAGGGAAAGAAGGAAGGAAGGAAGGAAGGGAGGAAGGAAGGGAGAGGGAGGGTGGGAGAAAGGCAGAAAAAGAAGGAAAGAAAGAAGTCAAATTTTGGAGACTATTGGTTGTTATTCACAGACACCTAACTTGCTGTCTGTTAAAACACACTTTAAAGTTAATGTAAACTGAAAAAAAGTTATTGTGATATCAGTTGTTCCTCTCTGCTCCCCACTGAAGTGATGCGAGTGGAGAGACAAGCTTTTGGAAGAATTTGTGCCCTGCACCCTTAACATCAGTACCCACCATGGAAACAGAACATAGGGCTGGAGAGGAACTTCAAGCCCTAGATGCAAACCCCTCCCTGTGCAGGTCAAGATAATGAGGCTCTGAGGTGAGGGACTTGCTCAAAGCCACTCAGTTCAGGAGTCAGGGCTAAATCTCAGGGCTTCTGACAGTTCTGGGCACTCCACAGGCTGCAGTTTTTGTTTCAGTTAAAATAAGTTTCAAACAGACCATCCACCATATATACATGTATTTCCTCAACTCATTCTCCTGTGTGAAACCTCACAGGGGACCCACCTTCCAATGGCAAAGGAAAAACATTGTCTCCTTTAGAAAATGGTCAAAAGGACAGGACACTCGATAGCATAGACATGTCACATCACCCTGTGAGTAGGAACCATCATTATTGTGTGGGTCATAAAGAAATAATTAAAGAAGCAGATTCCAGTTAATTCCACACATAGCGTGTGCCTTTGAAAAAAAGGAGTCGAAAAATATTTTCCAAACATTCTCATGTAGACTGAGTGCATCTGTCCTTTGTAACCTGAAAGTGATTTACCCTTGTGAAATCATTTGTGCAAATCTGCCAACGATATGAATGATTTTGTTTGTCTACTGTCTCAAAGTAATTGATCTTACATACATTTTAATTAGCTAATTAAAACAGCCAGGTCCTTTCTTTGCAGAAAATCCATAAGCCCTCTTTTCATTGTACTTCAGAGGTCAAGAAAGCAACTCTTAGGGAAGAGTCTAGAATTTGCTTCAATCTATTAAGATAAAGCCAAAGAATGTGTTTTTAATACATTGATAAAAAATACATAAAAATATTTGGTATTTTTAGTCAGTCTCCAACTTACTCAAGGGTTGTATCCCAAAAGTTAGTGGGTAAATGGGTTGTCTGGAATTCAGAGTGCATTTTCCCATAGAAACAATGTCACCCATAGGAGTTAGTTCCCAGACTACCCTCTAAGTGCTTTTTAACCCATAGTGTAGCAGACTATTGTAGATTTGTAAATGAACATTTTAAGTTTAATATTCTTAATTACTTGGCACAACAGTAATTGATTGATTTACACATAATTTTAAATGCTAACATCTAGGAAGATTAGTTTCAATTCTAGATTTTTGAGATAAGAGATGGAGACTTTTGAGTCATTTCTGTAGAAGGCTTTGGGATACTTTCAAAACTCTAAAGACAGATGACGCTATTAGACCTCTAGTTGTCTAATCCCATCTGATCGCTTATGATGAAAAGGGGAAACAGAAAGGTCCCTGGTCCCCATTCAACTTCCACCACCAGAAAGGTAACAGGACAAGAAATGGGAAAGAAGGAAAGGAGTACAGAAGTTAGAATTATGTGCACAGAGAGTACCTGAGCAGTGAACAAGGAGAGACGAGAGACGTTGGGAAGTAAGACACACACAAGAGAGGGGAGGGGAAGGGAATATTGGTCTGAGAGCTCTCTATGTTGTTCATAAAGTGGTAGTGCTGGCCCGGGGCCTCTGTGTGACTGTCCAGAGCGTTCAGGAGGGAAAAAGAAAGTGTTAGGGGTAGTCTGTTTGTGATTGTACACACTGATGCTTAGGATATTTGGCAAACAGATGTTGTTCCTCAGGGGCAAGAATTATCTGACATAGGAAGAATTGGCCTCCCAGGTCGAATCCATACACATCTACCGTGGACCTGAGTGTTCCAAGAACTGGGGACAGAGAGCCAACTGCAGAAATTATTATATCTTTTGTCTTGTGGAGCTAATAGTAGCTAACATTTATGATTTGTTTTTACTCATGCAATCTTCGCAATGACCCTAAAGAGTAGGTATTGTTATCACCCTATTTAACAGTTAAAGAAACAGACACAGAGAAGATAAGTAAATAGCCCAAGGTCATATGGTTAATAAGTAATGTTTGAATCCAGGTAGTCTGAAGATGGAGCTAATACTCATGACAATCATGCTATCCTCTGCCCTGATGTTCCTCTGGTCAACATTCTTGTCTCTCAGTGGCAATCGCTCCTGCCCTGATTCCATCTAGAATTTGGAATGCACTCAGAGAAGTGGCTGTGTATAAAGGCTGGAAATGGAAGAAGCATCCAAGGTCATGACTTTCAGGCTCCCTTAAAATTCTACAGCTACTGTGAAGAAAGTTTCATTCCCACAGAGAACATGTCAGACTTGAAGAAAATTATGACAAAAGGTCTCCAAAAGGACTTCTCAATCTTGGATTTTATCTCATTCCACAAGCTGAAAGTTAGTTTCTTAAATCAAAGAATGAAACCAAGGACATCTTTATCAAGTATTGCTTTGACATCACTCTCCTTTGACATCACTCCCCTGTCAGGGACTCCCCTGACAGGCACTCCCATTGTCTCTTTAAATAATTTTTCAACACTCCTGAACTTTGGCATGGAAACCCTCCTTTGAAATGAATTTACCTCCCTAGCCATACTAGCTCATATTTTTTTACTTCAACCTGGCAAAAGTTATTATCCCTCATAAAACTTTACCCTCTCTCTCTTCTCTAAGCCATCACATAAACCATTCCTCCTGATTATACAGGCCTCTTCTCAAGCCATATCCATTACTCTGTCAACTTTCTATGGAGGTTAATCTGCTAGTGCGACTTTAAGAGGACTTCTGGGGCAGAGTATGCTCACAGTGGATGGAGCTTGGGCTCTGAATCAGCCAATCCATGTTCAAATCCCAGTTCTGCCATATACTAGCTGTGCCATGTTGGGCAAGTGACTTAGCCTCTCTAATTCACTGTTTTCTCACCTGTAAAATGAATAGGATACCTCTCGTACTGGCATAACAGTTGTTCTGAGGATTAAATGAGACATTGCCTATAAGGAACTTAATTCTGGGTAAGCACATCATAAAATTCAAGGAATGTAACTTCCCATTTATGACAATTCTTCTGGAGGGCAAAATAATTGGAGATGTGTACAAAGATGGATACTAAGAGGCGTTCAACCCACCATTTTTTATGAGTGAAAAATTTAAAACAATTTTTGCCCAACCGTAGTTGAATATGCAGACATTTAAAAGTCATGTTCTGAATATTGAGACCTATTCAGATTATATTAGTGAGTTTTTAAAAAATTAATCACAAAACCTGTAGAATATGATATTGGGGTGGGGACTGTATGCTTAGAAAAAAGATTGGAAGAACCTATATGGAAAAGTAAATTATAATATTCTCCCCAGAGATGATGCGTATGGAGGGTGCATGGGTATTGGGATTATGGGTGATTTTTTTTAATGTTTTGTACTTTTCTGTGTTTTCTAAATTGTGTCCCTTTTAAATTAGGAAAATTATATGCTATTGAAAAGTACTGTATAATTTTTGACCATAGCCTTCTCCAATGCTCTCCTCCTCATTCTAAGTCATTCAGACATCCAGCTCACCCTCTTCCTTTACTGCCTTTCTCACTGTCTATAGATTTATGTGCCCTCTGCACAGATGCAGTTGGTTTTGAATATTTGGCAGGGTCTGTAGTTGGTGTTTGGATATATTTACGTGGGTTCTCTCTCCCTCATCAGACGGCATTTCCACCAGTGTTTTCCCTATGTTTTCTCTGTAATTGTGCACAGTGATTTGGAACCTCTTTGTCCCAAATGTCAAGTAATTGAGGTTGTTGTAAAAATTCAAGGAGAAAAACAAACTGTTTAATTTGCTTCATTAATAGCACTAACACTTATTGGGAGCTCGGGCTCAAGTGTTAAGAATGGAGGGACTTGGGCTTCCCTGGTGGCGCAGTGGTTGAGAGTCTGCCTGCCGATGCGGGGGACACGGGTTCGTGCCCTGGTCTGGGAAGATCCCACATGCCGCGGAGCAGCTGGGCCCGTGAGCCATGGCCTCTGAGCCTGCGCGTCCGGAGCCTGTGCTCCGCAACGGGAGAGGCCACAACAGTGAGAGGCCCGCGTACCGCAAAAAAAAAAGAATGGAGGGACTTAAGAGACAATTGGGAACCAGGCCTTGTGTCTGAGACAATGCTATATATTTATGCAGATATCTCATTTCCTCCCAAAGCACAGAAATATCACATTCCCAAGGCCACTTGCATTGAAGAGGGGGTGATATGACTAGTTCTGACCAATAGAATGGAGGAGAAGTGGTATATGATACTTCTGGGCCCTAAATAATGTTGTGTATTTTTTATGAAATCCTACTTCCCCTGCTGTCTGCTGGCTAGATAGTGCCAGGGTGACCTTGAAGCCACAATATGGCAGAACCACAAGATGGAAACGCCCTGAGTTTCTGCTTAGAAGTGAAATACCCAAGAGAATTACCAGAACAGTAACATCTGAAATGAACAGTATCAGGGAGAGAGGTAAGATTTTTATTATATAATGGCATTGAGATTTGAAGATGATTTGTTCTGGCAACAACTCTATACCAACTTACAACAGAAAATTATATAAATAGTAAATAACTCAAGATAATATATTCTAGGTGTCAAACAAATAGAATATAATTTTTTAACGAATTAATGCTTTACTTTTCCACAAGACCCTTTACTTCATTGCTTTACCCAGTCCTTTTAGAAATATTGGTTAGTGGTAATATATCTATCCTTATGTCATGATCTAAGAAGCTGAACTTCATCCTTTGACGTAAATTAAAACCAAGATTTTCTGACTCCAAATGTTGTGCCCTTTCCTCTATTGCATACTGCTCTTTGCCTCTGGGCAAATACTACTAGAGTTCAGAGCAGTGACTAATGATTGTTACTTGTACAAAAGATGTTTTGCCTAAATTGCTTAGGCAGTATTTCTCAAACATTGGTTCTATAAGAAATTAATATGTATCCCAAAGAATAGAGTACCAAGGACAAATGAGTTTGGGAAACACTGGGTTAAATAAATGTGACCAAGAGTCTGCTATTTGCTGCCAAGCTCTCAGAGCCTTTAACTTATGCCTTGGAAGCTTGCATGGAGGTTGTATGCCATGTATTCCTTATGTCTGGCTATGGAACACTCACGGTGGGGCAGTCACCAGGAGTAGAGTGTGCCCAAATATCCCCTGAGAAAAGCTGTTGTAGATAATTTCCTCAGTTCTCCATTGCACCTGCTTCCACTTTCATTTGTTCACTTTTTCCCAGAGTATATTTCTTAGCTAGTGTCGGGACAACAAAATCTCAAATAAGCCCATTTAACCAAGATCAAAGGAAGCTCCCAGGGGATTTTTTAATGCATTTTTAAAATTTTTTATTTATTTATTTTTAACAACTTTATTGGAGTATAATTGCTTTATGATGTTGTGTTAGTTTCTGCTGTATAACAAAGTGAATATGCATTTTTAAAGCTTATTTCAAATAAGAACAGGGCACATTCATTGCAACTGGAAGACAGAAAATACAAACAAACAGGAGAAAGAGACGCAAATCAACCAACTTCTTTTCAACCCCACCAGCATAGTCAACCTGTGGCATTTACTACCACTGGGGGCTGCTGAGGCAGGGGAGAGTAGGCTCTGAGGAAGGATTAGATAACTTTATGAGTGTGACTAGCATTTAAAGCTATGTGAACTAGAACAAAAAAGATACAAAGAAATGAAGTCTCAAGTTCCAGGATGTAAACTGATCACATGTGGAGGGTGGGAAGGAATTCCCACCTCGCAGTCCAGTGTGGGATATTACACAATGGGCCAGGTGCAATAAGCTTGACTTTCCCTCTTTATTTTCCTTTTCCTTTTCTCTAGTACAACTGATTCTGGCTAAACAGGAGGTGGGGATATTAGCCCTGACAAATAGCGATTTGATCCCACAGGGCAACTCCTATTGAAAACCAAGATAACACAAATATTTTCAATTCTTCAAGTTGAACCCAGACTAAGTATTTTGTTTTATGGGTGATCTCTCTGTTCTTTTATTAAGAGAAGATCATTTTATGAGAGCTAAAAATATTTGCATTCCTACCATGGGAAGAATTTAAAATTCCCAACCAGCATTTTGTTCAAGCAAATAAAAAGAATGGCAACCTAGAGACAGTCATACAGAGTGAAGTAAGTCACAAAGAGAAAAAGAAATATCATATATTAACACATACTTGTGGGATCCAGAAAAATGGTACAGATGAACCGGTTTGCAAAGCAGAAATAGAGACACAGATGCAGAGAACCATCGTATGGACACCAAGTGGGGAAAGGGGAGGTGGGATGAATTGGGAGACTGGGACTAACATATATACACTAATATGTATAAAATAGATAAATAATGAGAACCTGCTGTAGAGCACAGGGAACTCTGCCTCACCTCACTGTACAGTAGAAACTAACACAACAGTGTAAAACAACTATACCCCAATTTAAAAAAATAATCACAGAATTTTTAAATGTAAAAAAAAAAAAAAAGAATGGCAAAGTTTCTGAAAGGTAAGGTAAGATCATCTTAATTAGTTGAGACTCCTGAGCAGGGGTGAACACATTCTTGAAGTACTGGCTATTTCAAAATACTCCCTTCGGGCTTCCCTGGTGGCGCAGTGGTTGAGAGTCTGCCTGCCGCAGGGGACACGGTTTTGTGCCCTGGTCCGGGAATATCCCAGATGCCACAGAGCGGCATGTGAGCCATGGCCCGTGAGCCATGGCCGCTGAGCCTGCGCGTCTGGAGCCTGTGCTCCACAACGGGAGAGGCCACAACAGTGAGAGGCCCACATACCGCAAAAAAAAAAAAAAAAAAAAAAAATACTCCCTTGGTCTTAAGCAGAAAAATAAAATATGTTTTTGAGCTGAAGTATTTGAAGCTTGGTCATGATTAAAGGTCCTGGAGGAGGAGATGGCAGATTTTATTGGGCTGGGTGGGTTTTCACCCACCATCTCTCTATGGGAAATTTTGTGAAAATATTCAACTCCAGTGGTTCAATGAAAAACACTTGGGCCCCAGGGAATCAATGAAAGCTAAGTTTTAAAGAGTGAATCCCATCTGGGACCAGAAGAATTAAGAATTAAGAAACAAGAATAGCAAAACCAGCCTCATGGTACAAAAGGTTCATCTTTCAGCTTATAACCAGTCAATCCCTCAGTTTTATGATTTTCTCTGTTAAAGCTAGAATACATAATCAATCTGATCAGATCAGGAATGGTAGATTTTCACTGTAGGACCTTTTCTCTAAGTCTGAATTATTTGGTTGTGTGACAGTCCTGTGTCCCAGTAAGAACTCTATCTATCTTTTGTGTTAGGAGGGATTTTTCCTCTGGATACCCATCAATCTTTCTGAACTTATGGCAATGGCAGACACTGTTGTCCATACAACTCCACTCTCCTATGCCTTCTTTCTTAGCAAAGCCCACTTCCCATAATAAAAACTTGAAATTCCAGATAGGCATCCAGTGTTCCAGCTATATCTTGTACCTAAGGTTGGTCATGTGACTAAGTTCTGGTCATTTCTGGCTTGGGGGATTCTAGGAAATGTTTTCCTTTTTGATAAAAGGAGAGAGGTATGGGAGGAGAGGTTTTTTTGTGTGTTTTGTGTGTGTGTGTGTTTTTCCTGCCACCTCTTCTTCTTCTCTCTGATGTAATTGTGAAAGAATATGATGCTTGGAATTGTGGTTGCTGTTTTGTGATCCTGAGATGACAAGCCTGAGGATCAAAGATATCTCAGTAGGATGGACAAGACGAAAGGGCAGAAACTTCCTGATGTTGTGATTATATCATTGAGCCACTGTTATAATCCTGGGACCAGGTACCTCTTGATTTCTTGTTGAAGCCACTTTCAGACGGATATTCCATTACAATCCAAAGCCTTCTAATTAAATACATCCAGTGAAAAAGTGGCTGTATGTTCCAGTAGAGCACATAACCCTGAAAAATATCATGTGACCTGTAGCCTCTGGTCATCTCGAATCTCTGGTATTCATGGATGTAGTCTGGCATATTCCTCTTGGAAAAAGTAGAAAACCAGTACTTGCTTGACTGTGATCTGAGAATTCGTTGGCTAATCTTGGCAGAGCCTAAGGCCATGAACACTGTTTATTTCTAGGAAACAGGAATTATTGATGTTACAATTCAATATGAGAAAGGAAAGGAGGATTTTACTCCATATGTCACACAATGTTTCTTTACCTCCTTTCTCATTTTCCACAATCTTACCTTTCCTTTGTTTCTTACTTTGACTTCAGGGAACTTCTTTTCCTTTCTTATTTTGTCAACTCTGAGGTTACTTACTTTTTCAATATGGTAAAGCAATAAAAAGAAAGCTGGATGATTGATTTGGAGCAGTGCCAAAAATGTATATATGGAATGTTAGAATATGCTCTATTGAATAAGCAGAAATTTAGTTAATCTCCAAAGTAATCCAACTCTTCTCCCCCTCCTCACCGCCACCACTGCCCAACTTTTACATCCTCTAGTCCTAGTAACTTGCCACATTGGCATGTCTTTCACTCTGCGTATCATAAACTAAAATCTAAACTACTGTTACTGAAAATGGTACAACCCAATGGCCTAGGGGATATTCTGCTCTAGGGAACATATCCATTTAAAAAATTTGTTTGTTTCAGAAGTTCCTGTCCTTATTTCTATTCTTGAAGAGTCTGAATTTCATTATACATGAACAGGGAATTATGCTGTGTCCATATTTTTAGTTAACTTGAAGATCTACACTTTTTTCTTTTACATCTATTGGATTTTTGATTAATATGAATACCATCCTGAGTTCAAAGTACAGACAGAGCTGATTAGGCATTCAAATTTCAGTGCTGAAAGTAATGCATAGAAAATTCAGTTTTTGTAGCGTTCAAAAATTTAGCATTCACATCTGAAATGTTTAAGAGAAAAATCAAAGCCTGTCAGAAAAGTGTTGTTTGCAAATACTATGAGGGTCTATTGGGTATCTAAAAGGTGCTTCATGTGTGAGGGACTCGGTATGATTTGTGTTATGTGTTTTTGGTTTTCTTGGTTGTTTTTTGTTTTGTTTTGTCTGAAGGCTTTTTTGCTTTTGTTTCTCAGATGAAAGAAAGAGGGGTTTGCCTGAAAATAAGCAAGCACGGTTTTGCCCAGCATGATATGCTCTTGGCAGCCAACTGTGTTCTGGTCAATGACTGCTGTTTCTTTACAGGTGTTGATTTAATTTACCAAACATTACCCTTCTTCTGTATTACTCAGGCATGGCCAGACATAGCCACTTCTCAAAGTGTTGAGACAGCTTCTTGGTTCCCATTAAGCAGAGGGAGCAATCCTTGGAGATTCAACAACGAAGCCTCCATTAGCTGGATGGCTCAGAACTCTCACTATAATTTCCCATTCCTTACCTATGAAGATTACACAGACAATCAGGAAGTTTTCTGGGTCTGTCTCCTCTGCTGCTAGGTAGGGGTGGTAACAATGTAACCTTTCCTCACAATGTTGTAGGAAGGAATGGTTACTTAAAATAATTATAAAAATATGCTCAACATCAATTGTCGTTAGGGAATTGCAAATGAAAACAACAGAATACCAGGAACTCTCATTCACTTCTGGTGGAAATGGTACCACCACTTTGGAAGACTGTTTGATCATTTCTTACAAAGTTAAACATATTCTTACCATACCATCCAGCCATTGTGCTCCCTGATATTTACCCAAAGGAGTTAAAAACTTATGTGCACACAAAACCTGCTCATGGATGTTTATAACAGCTTTATTCATAATTGTCAAAACTTGTAACCAATCAAGACATCCCTCAGTAGGTGAATGAATAAATAAACTGTGGTATTATCCATACAATGGGATATTATTCAATGCTAAAGAAAGGAGCTATCAAGCCATGAGAAGACATGGAGGGAACTTAAGGGCATAGTATTGAGTGAAAGAAGCTAATCTGAAAAGGCTACATACTGTGTGATTCCAACTATATGACATTCTGGAAAAGGCAATATTATGGAGGGAGTAAAATGATCAGTGGTTGTCAGGGGCTTGGGAGGAGGGAAGGAGAGATTAATAGGTGGAGCACAGGGGATTTTTAAGGTAGTGAAACTACTCTGTATGATACTGTAAGGATGAATACATGTCATTATACATTTGTCAAAATCCACAGAATGTAACCAACGTATAACCAAAGAGTCATCCACAATAAACGTGAACTTTGGTTGATAATGATGTGTAAATGTTGCTTCAAGGACTGTAACGAGACAGAGTGTGGGATGTTAATGGTCAGGGAGGCTGAGTGTGGGATGAGGGGTTCTGTGGGAAATCTGTACCTTCTGCTCAATTTTGCTGTGCACAAAAATTGTTTCAAAAATAAAGTCTAGGGCTTCCCTGGTGGCGCAGTGGTTGAGAGTCTGCCTGCCGATGCAGGGGATGCGGGTTCGTGCCCCGGTCCAGGAAGATCCCACATGCTGCGGAGCGGCTGGACCCGTGAGCCGTGGCCACTGAGCCTGCACGTCCGGAACCTGTGCTCCACAGCGGGAGAGGCCACAGCAGTGAGAGGCCCGCGTACTGCAAAATAAATAAATAAATAAATAAATAAATAAAGTCTATTAATTAAAAATAAATGAATTTGAAAACCTAAATAAATTATTATACAGTAGAAAGTGGGACTAATTACATACTAATCATTTATAAATGAATGAAAATCATTGTTGAATGCATGCTTTAGGATTATACTTGACAGAAAAAACCAACAAAATCTTAGAAAAAAGAATATTTTTCTCTCATATAAAATAAGAAGTTGGCAGTCCTGGGCCAGAGTGGTGACATCATAAAGACTTTGTAGACCAAGGCTTCTGGCTTTGCTGAGGCTCTCACACCAGCACGTAACTACTATCCCATGGCCTGATATGGTTGCCAGATCTCCAGCCATTACATCTGCCTTCCAAGAAGCAGAGAGTGAGAAACCAGAGAATAAGGCCTGCTTCCTCCCTTTAATGGAGAGTTGCTGGAAGTTTTATATTATACTTCTGCTTCAGTCTCATTGGTCAGGCACGTAGACAAATGGCCACACTTACCCGTCAAGGAGTCTGGCAAAATTTTAGCTATTTAATTTATATTGAATTAAAAAAAATAGAGAGAGAGGCTTGGCTAAAAATCAGGGCTCTTTTTCTACATAAAAAGGGGGGACAGGATGTTGGAGAAGGCAGCTAGCAGTCTGAGACACTGAGCAACAGTTGCTATGTTGAAAATACAGCTAGATGCAGAGGATGCAAAGACATTAGATCAACAGGGGAAATAAACATGTAAGCACATAGATGTCACATATGGCAGCAATTTGTTAATGACACAAAAATTTCAGAAGAGGATATGAGCATGCCCAGCTGGGGTGATCATAGAAGGCCATCTAGAGGGAGGATATTTTATAAGGACCTAGAGGCTGAAGAGAATTTGGATGGTAAGAGGCGGGACAGAGGGCAAAGCTGGTACAAGGATGGCACGAGAGAAGGCAAATTGTTGTTTGATAATGAAGGCTGTGCTTGTCATTGGCACGTATTATATCGTGCACAGGTACAAAAATTTTCCAGGCCAGGAGAAATTGATGTCTGTAGTTTGGGTACATATCCTAATGACATCAGTTTCTCTCTTTACAATCTGTCCATCATCCCCATAAAGTGGGGAGTGAGGAAGAATTTCATTCAACAACACACACTTTGAGTGTCTCAGGCAAAGAGACTTTTTTTTTTTTTTGTATTTATGATAAAACACCCAAATATATATCCAAGTGGGATTACCAGCCTGGGTTGGATCCAAGAGACTTCGGTTAACAGAACTATTTCTCATCATAAATCCCCAAACAAGTTGAGTTTTTCACTTCCTCTCCTAATCTGCTATGGAGCACAGCCGAGGGGCTTGAAGTCATCTAATTTTTGGCAGTGGCTACAATTCCAAGATGATGGAATGATTCTTTTCCATATACATCATTATTATTTCTAGTATAAATATTTATGAAGCACTCACTGTGTAATAGAAAAGAGCTCCTGCTTGGTGGTCTTCCCAGCTGAACAAAACAAACATGAGTGGAGGCCAAGGGAAGAGGTGGGAAGAGAACCTCAGCTGGTGGGAAACAATAGGAATTGATTCTTCACCCACCAACTTTTATTCACGCTGGATATTATTCGGAAGTGGCCGCCATATTTCAGATTTGTAAATTGTGTGTTTTTATTGGTTTAAGATATACTTACATAGGGCTTACCATGTGCCGTGCATTGTTCTAAGCTCTTTACAAATATTAACTCATTTAATCCTCATAGGAATCTTGTGAAATGGGCACTATTTATTATCCCATTTACAGATGAGGAAACCGAGGCATAGAAGAGTTTGCCCAAGGTCACCAAGTCATAAGGCTCTAGAGCAACACTGTCCAATAGAACTTTCTGTGATGCCAGAAGCATTCTATATTTGCATTGCCCAACAGGATAGCCACTGGCCCCATGTGGCTATTGAACACTTGAAATGTGGCTAGGGTGACTGAGAAACTGCACTTTTAATTTTATTTCATTTTAACCTAGTTGACATTTAAGTAGCCACATGGGGCTAGTGGCTACCATCATTGGCATAGCAGCTAAAGTCCAAGCTCTGTACCACTGTGCTATGGTTTTCTTTTCTTTTTTCAAAGAGTGAAAGCCGAGAACATAGAGATTCTTTGCTTTCACTTGCATTTGCTTTTAAATTATGATGAACAATGTGAGATGTACCTTTATGGGAGAAAATAAGCAAATCACTCAGGTGGTGCCATTCCCCATTTATCCCCTGGCTATTAAGGAGGATTACAATAAAACTATCTCCAATGAAAGTTTTCTCACAGTTAGTAGCAGATGAGAAGGTCAAAGGGGAGAGACCAAGGACTGGTTAGACCATGGGTAGTTGGTAGCACAGCAACATTTTATTTTATTTTATTTTATTATTTATTTATTTATTTATTTTGCAGTACGCGGGCCTCTCACTGTTGTGGCCTCTCCCGCCGCAGAGCACAGGCTCCAGACATGCAGGCTCAGCGGCCATGACTCACGGGCCCAGCCGCTCCGTGGCATGTGGGATCTTCCCGGACTGGGGAACGAACCCGTGTCCCCTGCATCGGCAGGCAGACTCTCAAGCACTGCACCACCAGGGAAGCCCCACAGCAACATTTTAAAAGCAAAAGTCAACATTACCTTATTTGGTGTCTGCTTAGAAAGGTGAAGAGCAGAACTATGTCATGTGCTGTCCTGGTCTTACCAAGACTCATATTCCCATTTTCTCCTTTCCCTTCCCCATCCTTATGCATCTATATTCTACTCACCTTTCCAGGCTAATCTCAAGTGCCATCTCCTCCCTGAAGACTGCTTTCATGGCTCAATCTGAAAGCAACCTCTCTATAGCACGACTGTATCTTTCCTCTGATACTAATAGGTTCTCTACCATGTCATTGCTATGTAAGCACAAGCTCTAATTCTCATATTGTATGCTACACTTTTTAAGGTCCAATTTATCTTTGTATTGATTCTCCGTGAAACCTTGTACAGTTCCTTGCTCACATTCCATTGATCATCTTAACTTTTGTCTCTGTTTCCCTGTGGGAAACTCTAGCATGTACTTTATTGTAGCACTGACTGCACTGAGTTGGAAAGTTTAATGATAATCTATCTCTCTGACAAGACTAAAACCTTTTTAGAACAACACCTACCTCATAACAGATGCTCAGTAAATAGTGAACAACTGCTTGTTGAATGAATGGTTACTGTGAAAAATGTGAAGTATATTTTTCTGTCTTTTGTTTAAAACAAAATGGAACCCCCCCCTCCAATGGAACTGTTCTATACTAGCAGATTAAGCATTGGTTATATCAAACTAACTTCACCATTTTATAATAGCATTATTGTGGGAAGGGACAAAGCATAATTGTCACAGACAATGAGTACATATCTTGCTTAACTTTGGCCAAGGAACACAGGTTATCCAAAGACAGTTGGATTTTAGTGAACTGCACAGAACTCTGTATGGAAAAGAGATGTGGAAAATGGCAATTAGGCAAGATACTGCATTTCTTTTTACAAGTCTATAAAGCTCAAAATTCAGAGAATATTTCTGAGAATTTTAAGAAGTGTATGTGAAGGATGTTATGACATTAGGTGAAGTGGAGGGAGGAGCAGAAAGAGGCTGAGATAGACCAAGATCACTTTAACAGCCTTTGATTTAGTTTAATTGATTGAGTGCAAAAAAAAAAAGGAGAAAAAGAATGAGGAGATGGCAAAATTGACAAATGTAAAATGCTGTAACAGAAATTACTGTACTTGCCTTGAGTAGAAGTGGAAAAGTTTGTTATATTAGGAAATAGTCATTTAAATGGAAAGATGGTTTTTCATGTCTTTTACGGCTTGTTGTAAATGATTAATTAAATACACTGAGTGTTTCATTAAAAGTATGCATTCCTTCCAAATTAAAGTGTGTAGAGACTCGTTATAAATAAATTCATTGGGTGAATGAAAGGAACATTTACTTCTAAATGAATATTACTGGCAAATTTCATTCTTGACATCGATTAAACAGACTGTATTTTTTTTAAGATTTTTTTTTATGTGGACCATTTTTAAAGTCGTTATTGAATTTGTTACAATATTGCTTCTGGTTTTTTTTAAATATATCTATCTATTTATTTATTTATCTATTTTTGGCTGTATTGGGTCCTCGTTGCTGTGCGTGGGCTTTCTCTAGTTGCGGCGAGTGGGGGGGGATACTCTTCGTTGCGGTGAGCGGGCTTCTCATTGAGGTGGCTTCTCTTGTTGCAAAGCACGGGCTCTAGGCGGGGGGGCTTCAGTAGTTGTGGCACTCGGGCTCAGTAGTTGTGGCTCGTGGGCTCTAGAGCGCAGGTTCAGTAGTTGCAGCACACGGGCTTAGTTGCTCCGCGGCATGTGGGATCTTCCCAGACCACCCCAAATCGAATCACATCAAAAGGATACAACTCCTGTCGGTAAGAAAGGTTATTCTACAGAAAAGCGTGTGGACATTTTTCTTTGATAAGAAAATAAGTAGAGAAGCAAATTCAGTGTTCTTAAAACTGCTTTTGTAGAACAAATGTACTAGCTTGATGAGCCTCACTCCACGTTATTGTCCAACGTTCTGGGGCAGAAGCAGGTTTTCCTCTAGGCAAACTTTATGGGAGGAATTCCTTTTTAGTTGTCTCCCTGCCCCCACAACTATTCTTTAAGAAAGATGATCTGTCTCAGTAAAATGTCTTGTCTTTTCCTGATCACTTTTTGCAGTCTGCCTGCACCCAGCAATCTGCTACAGCAATCCGCTTTGTTCCATCAGGAGCCCTGTCATCTCTCAAGGCAGAGAGAATCATCAATGGCATCTCACTTCAACAAATTAGCCACAGTGTTTACACTGCAAGTCCTGGGGGCCGAGCTTTCTTGCGTCTCAAGAAATTCCCAGGATTCTAATGTTTTTCCAAGGGGGAGGGTTAGGAGCCAATGCATTTTACCTCTTTTACTTAGCATACATTATTCTTTGTGATTCTGCTGAAGGCTTTAAGCTGAAATCTTGGAAATATTCACACACACACACACACACACACACACACACACTCACTCATTCAGTGACGCAAATAAAGAAGCCAGTATGGTGCAGGGGAAAGAAACTGATCTGAAAGAAGGGAATCCTAGAGTCTTGCATTCTAGTTCTAGTTCAGGTAAGCCATTGTGTGACTTTAGAATAATTTCTCCCCAATATTCTCTTTCCACTACTGTAAAGTGGAGACTGAAGGGGCTGGGCTGAATTATTCCTAATAGCTCCTTCAGCTCTAACATTCTATCATTTTAGACTTCTAATCGGTAGCTTGCTAGGGATGAACTTTCTTAAGGCAAGGCCGTGGGAAACCAGCATGAATCACTTCAATGATCAGCTTTCATCTCAAGCAGGAGGTGCCCCCGTGATGGGAACAGACTGAAAAGACAGCCCCAAGAGACCCACAGATCCTTGCCTCAATGCCTACCCAATGTTACTAACATAGCTACAAAACAGGGGTATTACAAGACTGTTTCTACTGATGCCACCTCTATATTTTATTGTACTGGTCATGTTTAGTGGAACCTAAACATCTCAGCATTGGAAGAGCTCATGTTATAGGGCCAAGGCTAAGGGAACAACATAGAAAAACATCCCAGTCAAGGGTGACCTAAATAACTTCCTGAGCTTCCTTTTAGGCCCGGGAGTCAACGTATAGGAAGAATGAGCTTATTAATCAAAAAATGCTGATCTGCTCAATGTCTAATTATACCTGTCACTTTTGTAGCCCACACCCCAGCCTGAAATGGTTTCCCTCTCTGAAGTCACATAGCTGAATTTGCAGACCAGTTTTCAGTTGGTCTGTGTATTTTCCGTGTGACATGACTCTTCCATGTGACAGTTGAAAATTGTCCAGAGAAACGAAAACCTCCCTATAGAACAACCCAGCAACCCAGACGACACAAAACCCCTCTCTCCTCCTCTGACTCCCCATCCCCCAGCCTCTTGTTAAATGCCCAGCCATCTCTCAAGGCCAAGCTCAAATCCTTTCTCCTCCAAGAAGCCTTTCTTGATCCCCTCCCCACCGGACTTACTCTCTCCCTTCCTTATACCCCCCAATCACTTTATACCTTTATTATTTTAGCACTTACTTACTTGAGTCTATCTTATATTAACATTATTTTATGCATATGTCTTTCCCATGTCACTTTGAGCTCCTAGAGGACAGAAATAAATTTTGTTTCTTCTTTCCATTATTTGCAGCATCCAGTAAAATGCTTTGCACACAGTAGGCATTTAAAATTATTCCATGAAGTGTGAGGGTAGAAAATGAGTGAAGCACGAAGCATGTCTTACCTATTGTTTTATTTTCTATAGCAAAATGCTTTTTATGTAGTGAATTCGTAAAATTGTTGGATCACTTATAAATGCATTAAGTGATGCAAAAAACGCTAAGGTAGAAAACCAATTAGCCTCGTAATTTGTATTGCATATTAAAATAAATTCAGTCTCTCGGGACATCCCTGGCAGTCCAGTGGTTAAGACTTCACCTTCCAGTTCAGGGGGTGTGGGTTTGAGCCCTGGTTGGGGAGCTAAGATCCCAAATGCCTTGAGGCCAAAAAACCAAGACATAAAACAGAAGCAAGGACTTACCTGGTGGCTTCTTACCTGGTGACCCAACGCACCAAAAATAAAAATAAATAAATGAATTAATTTTAAAAAATTCTATTTACAATAGCAGAATAAATCAATTGCATGGATTTTTTTTATTCTTTCAAAAATTCTTAATTTTTTCCATTCATCAGAGTACTTTATTTCTATTGCTACGTAATAACTTTTCTTCTGCTTCTACATAAGGATGGTTAATCTGATGTTAGAGCAGAAAGCTACCTTAGCAATCATCTATTTGGCTACCCTCATTTTCTGCATGCAGGACCATCCAGGAATTACTAGACTTCCCATGGCTCACTCAGGGGAAGAGGGGCATAGTCTGCTAAGACTCACCTTTCTGCTCTTTTACTGCAAAATCATTTAGCCTTCATTAGAATCACACCTTAAACCATGTTTCCCTTAGGAAATATGCCTCGATTTTGGTTTACTAGTGCTTTAAGAAAAACCAGGAAGTGCCTTCTAATTTCAATTTTAATAGAAGGTGGATTTCTTTTTCATTTAAATTCCAACAAGGAGAGCCACTATTATTAAGTTCATTATATTTATTTGTGACTATATTGGTCAGATTTTTAATGTGCTAATTCTGGGGAACAAACAACCCCCAAATCTCAGTGGTTTATAATAAATGCAACAAATATTGACTTTTTGCTCATAGGTCTGTGGGTAGGCAGGTGGCTTGGTTTTAGACTTTGCATTGGATTCAGATTTGCTCTCCTGGTCTCTATTCTGGGAACTGTGGTTGACTGGGACTAGCTCATCTCCTGGCAGATGGCAAAAGCCCAGGACAAGCCCGACCATGAAAGCATAATGAAAGCTTCAGCTCAAAACACATCTGATCACTTTCCATTGGCCAAAGCAAGTAATACCGCAAAGCCCAAGTCAGAGATGACTGTCCCACCTCCTCTACTAAAAGGCACTGCAAAGTTATATGGCAAGTGGTATGGAATCAGAATGCTTTTCTAGGGTGGGAGTGGAAAACTGAGACCAGCATTCCAATCTACCACTTAAAACAGAAAGGAAATATTACTTTTCTCTAGAATCAGAAATTACACTACCGAGTTCTCCAAAATGCCTAGAATAAGACAAATCCTTATTTGAAATTTAATTTTCTAAATGCTTTTAATTTTCCTGTATTATCTGGCACAGAGTAGATTAACTGGATATTCAATAAATATTTGAGGAATTAAAAAAATGCTGTGATCACTAAGGAATTGCTTCTTTTGTAACATTAGTTCATCAATTCATTCAGTCATTCCAGAATTATTGATTGAGTATTACCATGTGCCAGGCATTATTTATAAGTGTGTAGGAAACATCAGTACAGAGAAAAAAAAATGACTGTCTTTGTGGGGCTTATGTTCTAGCAAGGAGAGACAATTCAAAATAAAACAAAAATAATAAGTAAAGCATATAGTATGTTAGTATTTTATATGTGATTTAAACAAAGAGTAGGCTAAAGGTATCAGGAGGACTAAGGGCAGGTATGGGGACAATCTGCAATTGCAATCTGCAATTTTTCTATAGTCTCTTATCAAAGAGGTGACATTTGACCATAGACTTGAAGGAGGTCAGTGATTTTTTATTCTGTTCTCCATGTACCCACTGAGTTCCATAGTGAGCCCTCAGATATCATTTTCAGTGTAAGTGTTGAGGGGAGGGTGTCTGAGGGAAAACTGAGAGTGCAGGACTTTGGGGGTGGACTAGCCCCCATCCCCACCCAGAAACAACCAGAGAACTTCCGATTTTAGATTTAGATTGAGCTATAAGATTGCTTTGGAGGAATATCCTGCCATTAAAAAAATAATGAATGCTGAGATTGGTTCAAGATGGCAGAGTAGAAGGATGTGCGCTCACTCCCTCTTGCAAAAGCACTGGAATCACAGCCAACTGCTGAACAGTCATCGACAGGAAGACACTGGAACTCACCAGAAAAGATACCCCACATCCAAAGACAAAAGAGAAGCCGCAATGAGATGGTAGGAGGGGCACAATCACAATAAAATCAAACCCCATAAATGCCGGGTGGGTGATTCACAAACTGGAGAACACTTATACCACAGAAGTCCACCCACTGAAGGGAAGGTTCTGAGCCACACGTCAGGCTTCCCAACCTGGGGGTCCAGCAATGGGAGGAGGAATTCCCAGAGAATCAGACTTTGAAGTCTAGTGGGATTTTATTGCAGAACTTCAACAGGACTGGGGGCAACAGAGACTCCACTCTTGGAGGGCACACACAAAGTAGTGTGCACATTGGGACCCAGGGAAAGGAGCAGTGACACTATAGGAGACTGAACCAGACCTACCTGCTAGTGTTGGAGGGTCTCCTGCAGAGGCGGGGGGTGGCTGTGGCTCACCGTGGGAACAAGGACACTGGCAGCAGAAGTTCTGGGAAGTACTCTTTGGTGTGAGCCCTCTCGGAGTCTGCCATTAGCCCCACAAAAGAGCTGGGTAGGCTCCAGTGCTGGGTCTCCAAAGGCCAAACAACAAACACGGAGGGAACCCAGCCCCACCCATCAGCAGACAAATGGATTAAAGTTTTACGGAGCTCTGCCTACCAGAGCAACACCCAGCTCTACCCACCACCAGTCCCTCCCATCAGGAAGCTTGCACAAGCCTCTTAGATAGCCTCATCCACCAGAGGGAAGACAGCAGAAGCAAGAAGAACTATAATTCTGCAGCCTGTGGAATGAAAACCACATTCACAGAAAGATAGACTAAAAGAAAAGGCAGAAGACTATGTACCAGATGAAGGAACAAGATAAAACGCCAACTAAATGAAGTGGAGATAGGTAACCTTCCAGAAAAAGAATTCAGAATAATGATAGTGAAGGTGATCCAGGACCTCAGAAAAAGAAAGGGGGCCAAGATGAGAAGATGCAAGAAATGTTTAACAAAGATCTAGAAGAATTAAAGAACAAACACCTAGAAGAATTAAAGAACAAACAAACAGAGATGAACAATACAATAACTGAAATGAAAAACACACTAGAAGGAATCAATAGCAGAATAACCGAGGCAGAAGAACGGACAAGTGACCTGGAAGACAGGATGGTGGAATTCACTGCTGTGGAACAGAATAAAGAAAAAAGAATGAAAAGAAATGAAGACAGCCTAAGAGATCTCTGAGACAACATTAAACGCACCAACATTTGCATTATAGGGGTCCCAGAAGGAGAAGAGAGAGAGAAAGACCCTGAGAAAATATTTGAAGTGATTATAGTCGAAAACTTCCCTAACATGGGAAAGGAAATAGCCACCCAAGTCCAGGAAGCACAGAGAGTCCCAGGCAGGATAAACCCAAGGAGAAACATACTGAGACACATAGTAATCAAATTGACAAAAAATTAAAGACAAAGAAAAATTATTAAAAGCAACAGGAGAAAAATGACAAATAACATACAAGGGAACTCCCATAATGTTAACAGCTGATTTCTCAGCAGAAACTATACAAACCAGAAGGGAGTGGCATGATATATTTAAAGTGATGAAAGGGAAGAACCTACAACCAAGATTACAATACCCAGCAAGGATCTCATTCAGATTCGCGGAGAAATCAAAAGCTTTACAGGCAAGCAAAAGCTAAGAGAATTCAGCACCACCAAACCAGCTCTACAACAAATGCACAAGGAACTTCTCTAAGTGGGAAACACAAGAGAAGAAAAGGACCTACAAAAACAAACCCATAACAATTAAGAAAATGGTAATAGGAGCATATATATCGATAATTACCTTAAATTTGAATGGATTAAATGCTCCAACCAAAAGACAAAGGCTCGTTGAATGGATACAAAAAGAAGACCCATCTATATGCTGTCTACAGGAGACCCACTTCAGACCTAGGGACACATTCACACTGAAAGTAAGGGGATGGAAAAACATATTCCATGCAAATGGAAGTCAAAAGAAAGCTGGAGCAGCAAGATTCATATCAGATAAAATAGACTTTAAAATAAAGAATGTTACAAGAGACAAGAAAGGACACTACATAATGATCAAGGGATCAATCCAAGAAGAAGATACAACAATTATAAATATATACACACCCAACATAGGAACACCTCAATACATAAGGCAACTGCTAACAGCTATAAAGAGGAAGTTGACAGTAACACAATAATAGTGGGGGACTTTAACACCTCACACCAATGGACAGATCATCCAGACAGAAAATTAATAAGGAAACACAAGCTTTAAATGACACAATAGACCAGATAGATTTAATTGATATTTATAGGACATTCCATCCAAAAACATCAGGTTACACTTTCCTCTCAAGTGTGCACATGGAACATTCTCCAGGATAGATTACATCTTGGGTCACAGATCAAGCCTCAGTAAATTTAAGAAAATTGAAATTATATCAAGCCTCTTTCCTGACCACAACGCTATGAGATTAGAAATCAATTACAGGGAAGAAAACGTAAAAAGCACAAACACATGGAGGCTAAACAATACATTACTAAATAACCAAGAGATCACTGAAGAAATCACAGAGGAAATCAAAAAGTACTTAGAGAAAAATGACAACAAAAACACAACGATCCAAACCCTATGGGATGCAGCAAAAACAGTTATAAGGGGAAGTTTATAGCAATACAATCCTACCTCAAGAAACAAGAAAAATCTCAAATAAACAATCTAACCTTACACCTAAAGGAACTAGAGAAAGAAGAACAAAGAAAGCCTAAAGTTAGTAGAAGGAAAGAAATCATAAAGATCAGAGCAGAAACAAATGAAATAGAAACAAAGAAAACAGTAGCAAAGATCAATAAAACTAAAAGCTGGTTCTTTGAGAAGATAAACAAAATTGATAAACCATTTGACAGACTCATCAAGAAAAAGAGGGAGAGGACTCAAATCAATAAAATTAGAAATGAATGAGGAGAAGTTACGACAGACACCGCAGAAATACAAAGTATCGTAAGAGACTACTACAAGCAACTCTATGCCAACAAAATGGACCACCTGGAAGAAACAGACAAATTCTTAGAAAGGTATAACCTTCCAAGACTGAATCAGGAAGAAATAGAAAATATGAACAGAACAATCACAAATAATGCAATTGAAACTGTTATTAAAAATCTTCCAACAAACAAAAGTCCAGGACCAGATGTCTTCACAGATGAATTCTATCAAACATTAAGAGAAGAGCTAACATCCATCCTTCTCAAACTCTTCCAAAAATTTGCAACGGAAGGAACACTCCTAAACTCATTCTATGAGGCCACCACCACCCTCATACCCAAACCAGACAAAGATACTACAAAAAGAGAAAATTATAGACCAATATCACTGATGAATATAGATGCAAAAATCCTCAACAAAATACTAGCAAACAGAATCCAACAGCACATTAAAAGGATCATACACCATGATCAAGTGGGGTTTATTCCAGGAATGCAAGGATTCTTCAATATACGCAAATCAATCAATGTGATACACCACATTAACAAATTGAAGGAGAAAAACCGTATGATCATCTCAATAGATGCAAATAAAGTTTTTGACAAAATTCAGCACCCATTTATGATGAAAAACTCTCCAGAAAGTGGGCATAGAGGGAACCTACCTCAACATAATAAAGGCCACATATGACAAACCCACAGCAAACATCATTCTGAATGGTGAAAAACTGAAATCATTTCCTCTAAGATCAGGAACAAAATAAAGAGGTCCACTCTCACCGCTATAATTCAACGTAGTTTTGGAAGTCCTAGCCACAGCAATCAGAGAAGAAAAAGAAATAAAAGGAATCCAAATCAGAAAAGAAGAAGTAAAACTGTCACTGTTTGCAGATGACATGATACTATACACAGATAATCCTAAAGGTGTCACCAGAAAACTACTAGAGCTAATCATTGACTTTGGTTAAGTTGCAGCATACAAAATTAATGCACAGAAATCTCTTGCATTCCTATACACTAACAACGAAAGATCAGAAAGAGAAATTAAGAAAACAATCCTATTCACCATTGCAACAAAAAGAATAAAATACTTAGGAATAAACCTACCTAAGGAGGTAAAAGACCTGTACTCAGAAAACTATAAGACACGATGAAAGAAATCAAAGATGACACAAATGGATGGAGAGATATGCCATGTTCTTAGATTGGAAGAATCAATATTGTGAAGATGACTATACTACCCAAAGCAATCTACAGATTCAATGCAATCCCTATCAAATTACCAGTGGCATTTTCTACAGAACTAGAACAAAAAATCTTAAAATTTGTATGGAGACACAAAAGACCATGAATAGCGAAAGCGGTCTTGTGGGGAGAAAACAGAGCTGGAGGAATCAGACTCCCTGACTTCAGACTATACTACAAAGCTACAGTAATCAAGACAATATGGTACTGGCACAAAAACAGAAGAAATATAGATCAATGGACCAGGATAGAAAACTCAGAGGTAAACCCACGCACCTATGGTCAACTAATCTATGACAAAGGAGGCAAGGATATACAATGGAGAAAAGACAGTCTCTTCAATAACAGGTGCTGGAAAAACTGGACAGCTACATGTTAAAGAATGAAATTAGAACACTGCCTAACACCATACACAAAAATAAACTCATAATGGATTAGAGACCTAAATGTAAGACTGGACACTATAAAACTCTTAGAGGAAAACATAGGCAGAACACTCTTTGACATAAATCACAGCAAGATCTTTTTTGACCCACCTCCTAGAGTAATAGAAATAAAATAAAAAATAAACAAATGGGACCTAATGAAATTTAAAAGCTTTTGCAAAGCAAAGGAAACTACAAAAAAGATGAAAATACAACCCTCAGAATGGGAGAAAATATGTGCAAACAAATCAACAGACAAAGGATTAATCTCCAAAATATATAAACAGCTCATGCAGCTCAATATTAAACAAACAAACAACCCAATCCAAAATGAGCAGAAGACCTAAACAGACATTTCTCTAAAGAAGACGTACAGATGGCCAGGAAGCACATGAAAAGCTGCTCAACATCACTAATTATTAGAGAAATGCAAATCAAAACTACAATGAGGTATCACCTCACACCAGTTAGAATGGGCATCATTAGAAAATCTACAGACAACAAATGCTGGAGAGGGTGTGGAGAAAAGGGAACCCTCTTGCACTGTTGGTGGGAATGTAAATTGTTACAACCATTATGGAGAACATAATGGAGGTTCCTTAAAAAACTAAAAATAAAATTATCATATGAACCAGCAATCCCACTACTGGGCATATACCCAAAGAAAACCATAATTCAAAAAGACACGTGCACCCCAATGTCCATTGCAGCACTACTTACAATAGCCAAGTCCTGGAAGCAGCCTAAATGCCCATCGACAGATGAATGGATAAAGAAGTTGTGGTACATATATACAACGGAATACTACTCAGCCATAAAGAGGAATGAAATTGTGTCATTTGTAGTGACATGGATGTATCTATAGACTGTCATACAGAGTGAAGTAAGTCAGAAAGAGAAAAACAAATATCGTATATTAATGCATATATGTGGAACCTAGAAAAATGGTACAGATGAATTGGTTTGCAAGGCTGAAATAGAGACACAGATGTAGAGAACAAACGTATGGACACCAAGGGAGAAAAGTGGAGGGGGGGTGGTGGCGGGATGAATTGGGAGATTAGGATTGACATCTATACACTAATATGTATCAAATAGATAACTAATAAGAGCCTGCTGTATAAAAAATAAATAAAATTCAAGAATTCAAAAAATAAAAATAAAAGAGAATAGCAGAAATTCTGGCTAAGTAGAAAGTTCACAAGGAATTGGTACCAGCAGTTACCTCTGCAGTAGTACTGTGCAATAGAACTTTCTGCAATGATGAAACTGTTCTATATCTGTGCTGTCCAATATCGTAACTACTAACCATATATTGAGTTCTTGAAATATGGCTAGGCAAATGAGAAATTGAATATTTAATTTTAATTAATTTAAATTTAAATAGCCACATATGGTTAATGGCATCCATATTCTGTCAAAATCATCAACTATCATTGTGGATTTGTTGTGTTTGTAGTTCTATCAGTTTTTGTCTCATGTACCTCCTGTGATTAGGTTCGGAAATGTTGTTCAGTGCAACTTGAGTGGGTGTTGGAGCAGGGTGGCTCCTGGACAGGGGAGGGATGAAAAGACATTTGTTTTCACCCTATATCCTTTTTACTGTGTGGATGGATTCCCTATGCAAAGAAAAATGAAAACTATAATAAAAGAAAACAAAAATTAGCGAGCTGTAAAAAAAAATAAACAAAATAATAATAATAATAAATGCTTTAAAAGTACTATGTTAGATTGTAAACTTATCAAGGCCAAAGATCTGGACTAAGATCTTGATTAAGAACCTTGGGGGAATTCCCTGGCGGTCCAGTGGTTAGGACTCAGTGCTTTCACTGCCGAGGCTCAGGTTCAATCCCTGGTCGGGGAACTAAGATCCCACAAGCCATGCCACAGCCAAACAAACAAACAAACAAATAAATAAATGAGTTGTTGTTGTTGTTTTTCTTTATTAAAAGAACCTTGGAAAATGTATTAATTAAATTAGTAATGATGGCTCAATATTGTAGTAGTCAACTGCCCCAGGGTTTGGTCCATGACCCTCTTCTCTTCTCTCATGATTTTCCCCTTGGATATTTCATCTAATCCAACAGCCTTAAATACCATTCATATCCTAACAATTCCCAGCTTTATATAAGCCCTGACTCCTCCACCGGACTCCAGACAGTTCTATTTGGCCATAGGATGCACATTTAACACAGCTGAAACACTCTTGAGTCCACCTCTCCATCATACCTCTACCTCTTTTGGTCGTCTCAGCAAACAGCACCATCACTCATGTTTTTCCAGCACCTGCAGCTCCATGTCCAAAATATCCTCTCCCGTCTCTCCATATCCACTCTTGCCCCAGCCTTATTATCTCTTTCAATAATTACTGTGATGGCCTCCCAGCTGGATTCTCTGCTCTACAACTGATTACCATACTGCAGTCAGTGATATATATATATATATTTTTTTTGCGGTACGCGGGCCTCCCACTTCTGTGGCCTCTCCCGTTGTGGACCACAGGCTCTGGACGCACAGGCTCAGAGGCCATGGCTCACGGGCCCAGCTGCTCCGCGGCATGTGGGATCCTCCCGGACTGGGACATGAACCCGTGTCCCCTGCATCGGCAGGCGGACTCTCAACCACTGAGCCACCAGGGAAGCCCAGTCAGTGATAGTTTAAAAATCAGAAATTATGTCATGTCATCTCTCTCTAATGCTTTACATGGCAATGAGAATAAAATACAAACTTTTTACCATAGTCTACAAAACCCAAGATGATCGCGCCCCTGCATTCATCCCTGACCTCTTGTACTTCTCTCCCTCACACATACCACCATAACACACCAGGCTGGACCCTGCACTTGCTGTTCATTTGCCCAGATAGCTTTGCTCCCCGCCCCCATGTTTTCATGTGTCTGTTTCCCACACATGATCACCATTTCAGCTCCAATGTCTGCTCTTTGGGGAAGTCCTCCCTGACCACCCAGTCATTCTCTATCATGTCACCCTTCATAATACTTACCACTCTGCTCAATTATATTGTTAATTTATCTGTTTACCTGATTGTTGTCTATTTTCTACCACTAGAATGAAAGCCTCATTGTAACAGAGATCTTGCTGCTGTATCCCAAGCACCTGGAAGAGTATCCAGCTTACAGTAGATGCTCAAAAAGTATTGATCAAATAAACGATGGCTGATGTCAGTGCCTTTTTGGAGACTAGGTGTTGCTAAGAAGGAATTGGAAAGGGCACCATGGCCCTTTCAACTGAGTGTTAAGTTGGTGATGGTGTGGGGATGGGAATTTGTGGCTTCACAGCAAGATGAAAATGGGAAGGAAATGGGGAATCAGAGAAGTAAGTTTTTTCCTGCTGTACAATTATAACTGGGTCTGGTCCCAGATTTTGGTCTTCTCGACAGCTTAGATCCACTTCAGTTATCTGTATCTGCTAGGTTCTTTGATTGCAGACTACAGAAACCCACACTGGAACACTTAAAAAAAAAAAAAAGGAATGAAAAGAATCAAGGTTAAGAAGTAGCTTGGAAGTAAAAATAAAAGAACTAGGTTTTATTTACAAAACAGAAATAGACATAGAAAACAAATTTATGGTTACCAAAGTGGAAAGGGAGTGGGGAGGGATAAATTAGGAATTTGGGATTATCAGATACACACTATTATATATAAAACAGATAAACAACAAGGACCTACTGTATAGCGTAGGGAACTATATTCAGTGTCTTGTAATAACCTATAATGGAAAAGAATCTGAAAAAGAATGGATATATAACTGAATCACTTTGCTGTACACCTGAAACATTGTAAATCAACTGTACTTCAACTTTTAAAAAAATAACTAGGTGTTAACTCAAACAGCTTCGAGGATCTGGGGCCAGCAATACATGGACACTTTCTTCAGGCCACTGAGGTTGAGATTAAAGAATTGCTACGATTTTCATTTTTTGACAGCTTATTCAAGTTTTAATTTCTGGAGTAAGACTGTCTGATACATTCTTATTCCTGGATCCCGGCATGGAATGAGCCCCCATCATCCTAAACCCAGTGGACTATTATCAGAATCACAGGTAATGGATACTGGGCTGGACAGGCAAATGCAACAGCTGTCCACTCCATTCCATGAAAATATCATAGGGTGAGGTGTTTCATTTTAGAGGGTTATAATCTAGTTTGCAAGGAAATAAAGCTACAGGCCACTTATCTCAATGAAGGAAATGTATTATTGCTGGGAAAATAAGGTACCCTTCCTGTTAACTATGAGAAGCTAACAGAGATTTAGTCCTAGACATGCGTTTTCTCTTCTGAGGCCCATTTTAAGAAAGGTGTCCCTCATCCTCTGCAAACTGTCAGCTGGAACAGGGCACTGCTGATTCCTAACCACAGGATTTCCTCTGTTCTTGCCCTCTCTAGATTTCAAGCAACTTGGGCAACAAATTTAAGTGTTAAATAAATAACTCTGATCACAAGCCTCAGGTCATTCACAATCAATTCCTCCAGTGTATATAAGTATTCGTGTGTGTGCGCGTGCACATGTATGTGTTAGGTGAAAGTGACAGGTGAGGGGAAAAGGCTAGAAAAAGGGAAGGAGAAGAAAACTTAGGGATAAAGCCTCAACAGTGGAAAAGCAAAGAGGAAATCCCTGTGGTGAAAACATATTCTTTCCCCCCAAGCTAATGGATTTTAGGGCAATTTGCCTACTTGGTGCTAAAAGTTTTTGATCATAAGTGAAGACTGAACACATAAGTGAGGATTCATGTTTATGCCAACAGATATACAGTATAATTTATGTGCCCATTTATTTCTTCCACAAACCTTTACTGTGCCTGCACTTGCACTTAGCACACACGAATGATTCTGATGTGTTTCCTGCCCTCACAGAGCTGATAGGTAATGGCGGCCGTGAGGCAGGTAGAAATAACAGAGACCTGGGAGAGCGTTTCTTGTTGGGGGATGGGGGAGAGTTGAGGCTGCCATGGGCTCCCATCAAAGAAAAAGCACACGAGGGCTCCCAAAGGAAACTGAGTTTCATGGAGAAAGGATTCAACACTTGCCAGTGGAGATATGAGAAGGCACTCAGAAAACGAAGGGATCTGAACCAAAAGGAAGAAGAGCCACAGGATTCTCATGAGAACTACTGAGAACAAGTGAGGGAATGGAGAGCAGCTCAGATCAAAGCCAAAGTGGGAGGCTGGGCTGCAGAAAAGGAGGAGCTCTTTCTGCAAAAATCTGGAGCCAGGTGGGAAGGACCAGGCAGAGGGCCAGGTTTTATGGAGCCTGAAGCAGCATTCAATTTCGAGGACTCTCTTTAAGAAGAACACAAAACTGTAAATAGCAACTCAGGTTTGAAAGCAAATAC
Source organism: Mesoplodon mirus (assembly GCF_964341445.2). NCBI lineage: Eukaryota > Metazoa > Chordata > Mammalia > Artiodactyla > Ziphiidae > Mesoplodon > Mesoplodon mirus. The sequence continues at coordinate 68,484,274 of NC_138987.1, forward strand.
TTATTTAGAAAGAGAAATCACAATGCATTACACATCTTTAAAGGTGACAATTACCTCAGACTTGCAAAATCCAGAAAAATATAATAGTTGTACTCATGGACACACATCTATATTGGTTTTCCTAATTTTTATTTTTTGGCTGTATTTTCTTTTGGGTCATTCATTTCTTCCTATGAAAATGACTTTGTAGCATAATTCTCTACAGAGTGAACAGAAAAATAATTCAGTCTTTCTTCTATCGAATGATTAATTTTTAAATTTTTGGTATTTTTAACTAGACATTGACCTGGTCAATTTTTGGCTTACAATCTTATACATCTGAAGATGGGAAGAAGTTTTCACAAACTAGCTTCTGGCTCTGTATATTTCCAACTTTATTTCTCCTCCCCAATCCACAGGCTTCTGATGCCCATAGGACATGGCATAGGGTGTATTACCGTGGTAGGGCTTCTGGTCATGTCCCTTTGTGTAAGTACAGCAGTATTTCCAGGAATATTGCTGGAAGCCATTCCAACACTGAAAAGGCCAGAAATTCCTTAACTCCACATAAAAGTGCCTGTGAACCACAAAACATATCCCACTACATTCAATTTAAACTCAACTCTCGCTTAGTTGAATGACAAAATGCCCATGGCCACTCAAATGCCACTGAACGTGAGGGGAAGCATGACAGAGTGGAAGGAGAAATAGAAGTAGAGTGGTGCTAACCAATTGTCATCGACTATTGTTCTTCCACAAATTTTATTATCCATATGACCATGTGAACACGTGGCACAGGCCTCTCTCAGGGCCTTGAAAAATAACTGTGCAGGTGAAGGACTTTGAACTTTGCCAGACCCTGGAGAGGGCCTGGGTATTCAAGAAACCTCTGAACAATGCCTCCATATGCAAAACAAACAAAGGACAAAAAAAACCTAGAAAAAAAGGAACTGTAATCCAGTGTTAAGATCTGGGAAACAGGCCTGCTACCTAAAGGGGAGGAGAAATAAATGAGATTTTAGAAAGGTTCATAGGGTTTCAGCCAGTGTGAAGATTAGATGGAGAGTCTGCACTTGTAAGACTCTCTGACTCAACTGTACGTAACATGTTCCCAGGAAACCTTGTATTAGCTATCTGTTGCTGCATAACAAATTACTCCAATATGTAGAGGCTTGAAACAAAAATAAGCATAAGTGATCACACAGTTTCTAAGTGTTGGGTATTTGGGAGTGTTTAGCTGGGAGGTTCTGACTCAGGGTCTCCCGTGAGGTTTCAGTCATGACATTGGATGGGACTGGTCACTTGAAGGCTTCGTTGAGGTTGGAGGATCATGTCATTCTCATGCTTGACAAGTTTGTGCTAGTTGTTGACAAGAGGCATCAGTTCTGACCACATGCACCTCTCCACAGGGCCTCTTTTTTTTTTTTTTTTTTGCGGTATGTGGGCCTCTCACTGTTGTGGCCTCTCCCGTTGCGGAGCACAGGCTCCGGACTCACAGACTCAGCAGCCATGGCCCACAGGCCCAGCTGCTCTGTGGCATGTGGGATCCTCCCGGACCGGGGCACGAACCCGTGTCCCCTGCATCGGCAGGTGGACTCCCAACCACTGCGCGGCCAGGGAAGCCCCACAGGGCCTCTTGAGTGTCCTTCTGACATGGCAGCTGGCTTCCTCAAGAGTAAGGGAGCCAAGAACAAAAGGGAAAGCCTCAATGTCTTTCATGACCTAGTCTCAGAGTCACACTCCGACATTTCTAAAAAACCCTCCTGGTTACACTGGTCAGCTCTATTCATTATGGGAGGGGACTGCACAGGGTATGACCACCAGGAGGTGGGGCTCAAGAGGACTCTCTTGGAGGCTGGCTTCCCCTGACTCTTCACGCTGTAATGTAGGTTAATTTTGTCCAGCTGCAGCCCAGAATTTGGAAACACTGTCCTGGCAAGAGTTGGAAAAGGCCCAGGATCCCAGGAATTTGTAAGTGTACGTATGTGTGTGTGTGTGTGTGTGTGTGTGTGTGTGTGTGTGTATAGGGGGGTCTCCAGAAGTAGCTGACTACTACTGGGTAGTAGTAGGATTCTGACTCATAAGCTGCAAAGAAATAGAGTGACTTAGTTTCATAGATGAATCTCGTGGACATAGAAAAGGAAAATGAATTCTCTAAGGCCACAAGGCCAGTCAGATTCAGAGATGACATTAAAACCCAGGTCTCCTGACTAATCTTAATCATAGTGATAATAATTTAAATACTGGAGCATTTTTCTCTATATCAGGTACTCGCCTAAGTTTTATATGTACATCATCATCTCAGATTATATATATATATATATATATATATACCAAGGAAACTGAGGCACCAAGAGGTCTAGAAAATTGTTCAAGGTCATACAGCTGGTAAAGGTAGAGCTGGCATTTCAACCAAAGCCTTCCTAGTGCCCCAAACCCCTTTCTTCACCCTCACATGCCACTCTTCTAGTCCTTCTATTCTTTTAAGCCTATCAAGTTACCTCCTTCCTTTAATCCATTGCCCCATCCTCCCCACCATAACTTGTCCCCAAGGAGGAGTCTTCTCTTTGGGGCTACCTTAAGGGGACTTGCTTTATAAATTACTTGACATAAGTGGGAACATAATGAAAACCTAAGAAGTGGAACCCAGGATTCAAAATTGGATTCTAAACATTCTGGACATACAAGGTCAACGTGTTTTATATTCTATGGAAGTTTAGACTTTTTTTCAAAGTGAAACTTCAGACTTTTGTCCTCACCCAGCCAAGGTCTCCCCAAGCCAAGTACTCTGATACACAACAGTCAACACTAATAAAGCACTGACTACATGCTAGACAGTGTTCTAAGAGTTCTAGCTATGCTGACTCACTTTAATCTTTACAATAGTCTCATGAGGTAAGTGTACTATTATTATCTCCTTGTTAATGTAATTTATCTGCACAGATAAGCGAGTGGTCATTCTAAGATTTGAACACAGAAAGTCTGGCTCCAGAGTTCATCCTCTTAAGCAATGTGCTACATCTTTGTCTTTCTTCTTTCTAGGCTGTCCTTGTGTTGGTAGTGCCGCCCGTGGAGTCTAAGATTTGATCCTCATGTTTGTCAACATTCATAGATAAGAATTCTTTTTTTTTTTTTTTTTTTTTTTTGCGGTACATGGGCCTCTCACTGTTGTGGCCTCTCCCGTTGCGGAGCACAGGCTCCGGACGCTCAGGCTCAGCGGCCATGGCTCACGGGCCCAGCCGCTCCGCGGCATGTGGGATCCTCCCGGACCGGGGCACGAACCAGTGTCCCCTGCATCGGCAGGCGAACTCTCAACCACTGCGCCACCAGGGAAGCCCCATAGATAAGAATTCTTGAGCACCTGCTAGGGTGAGGCACTGTACTGAGCACTCGGTATAAATTGGTTGAAGAAGACAGACATGGTTCCTGTCTTCCCTGAGTCTGCACTCTAGTGGGAGAAACAGACCTTAAAGAAAGTCATAAACGTACATTTTTTTAAAGTTAGTAAGTCAGTAAATAAGGATTCAGCTTTTAGTGGCATTCATTGTTATGAAAGAAGCAAACACGGTGCTCTAATAGAAAAACCCAAGAGGATGCACTTAGACATGTCGTCGGGGAAGTTCACTCTGACTTTGAACCTGATATCTAAAGGATGTAAAGTCTAAAACTGAGAAAAGGGAAGAGGCACTCCAGTTAAACATGGAAGGTATAAGACATTCATCCTGACCCCTTCAACAATCCCTACTCAAATTGAGTATTAAAAGAATTAATGAGAAAGAAACTCAGAAGGACAAAGAGAATGGGTGAAGAGAGAGAGCATTATGGTTGCAAAGAGTGATCACAGTTTCGGAAGATAAAAAGTGGAAGGAAGAGTTAGCAAAACTAAAAATGCAAAATACCAAGTGCTTGCAAAGGGGATGCCATTGTTAAAGGCATCAAGTCACAGCACTGAACTCCCCAGAAAGGTCTCAGGAATTGAAGGCACCTGACATGGGTCATGTAGGGGTAGAAAGTGTAGGGAGGAAATCAGAAAAATGTCTTGAAAGTCAGTATAAAGAACATTTAGGCCCCCAATTCTCTCCTCCATTCCACCTATTTAGGCAACTGTCCCTCCCTCATTCTGCCAGGATGACAGAGGATTTTTATTCCATGGAAACTTTGAGTGGCTTCATACCCAGGATGCCAGGCCCAGAGGAAGTAGGGGAGAGATGCATGGAAACAAGGGTTTAAGCACAAATCTATATATCAGAACATGATTTCTACTCCTCCCAGCCTCCTAAGTCTCTGGCTTTGGGTTATAACCCTATAGCATCATTTGTTTTAAATTGTGTACATTTATTCTTTTCATAAAAATTATAGGCACACGCACATATACATTTTTTTAAGAGGAGAGGAAAGGCATTCCTGGCAGAGGGAAAAGCATGTGTGAAGGTCCTGGTTGGTGCATTAGGGACCAGAGAAGAGGTCCCTGTGTTGGGAGAGCAAGGGCGAGAGGAGGAGATCTGGGAGATGGGGTTAGAGAAGGATCAGGGCCAGATGTTGCAAGACCTTGCACGCCATCAAAAGGAGCTAGGGTTTTCTTTGAAATGCAGCCACGAAGGGGTTTTAAGCCATGGGTAACATGATCTTATTTAGGTTTAAAGAGTTACTCTGGTTGTATAATAGATTGTCACATATTTAGCTAGGCCATCTCATGAAAAATTACGTACCCTAGTACTTTAGAGCGGACAGGACCCTCAAGATCATGTACTCCAACCCTTCCTTTTAAAAGATAAGCAAACTAAGACAGAGAAAATTTATGATTTGCCCAAGGTCATATAGCTAATAACTGTGTGAGCCTTTTAAACCAGGAGTTGGAAGGTGATAGATTATACTTTTAAAAAATCATTCTACTCTATATTTCCTTTGGCCAGAAGTGATGTCTCCCTTTTCTGAACTTTCATCTCACCTTATTTTTCTCTCCTGTGGTACTTACTCATTTATTACCTTGATCATAGTTCTTTGTGTTCACGTCTTGTCTTATCTCCTTTATGAGACTGTAAAAGCAGTCTCTGGAGAGCAGAAGGTATGGTTTTGTACCTACTGTGTCTCCATAGGGCTTTGCTCGTGGTAGGTGAATCAACATTTGGTGAATGGATGGATGGATGGAGGGATGGATGGAGGGATAGATGGATGAGTGAATGAATTCTCCGTATGCTATAAATAAAACAGAGTATCTACTGACTAGATATGGACATGTAGATTTTACTCATTCTGATTTACCATTCTAGGTTACCTCCTAGCTATGTTTTCATTCATTTTCTTTAATAGGAACATATTGGAAAGTGGTCATTTTTTTATCAGATGAAATGAGGTGGCCTAGAAAAATGTCATATTTCTAAGTCAGGCAATTCTTTCTCCCAAGTTTATCAGCAGGGAGAACCTCTCCACACTCACCCCGCTGGCTGGGCTGTTACATTCTTTCTCAACACATGGTCCTTGGGGAGTTTATTTCTTACTGGATCTTTTTTTTTTTCCAAGAGATAGCTGAGACTGCCCATAAGAAACTAATCAAGTGTTCAGGGTAAAACAGTGATATCACAAACAAGAAATATGTTTTGCTTAAGGTAATAAAAAACGCTGGGCTGCACCTATGCCCTCTCCAGCAGAGAAATATACAAACATATCAATGAAAACTAACACTGCCAATAGTGGAGAAAGCCCTGAAGAGAGATTTGGGAGCTCTGGATTATGTCCCTGCCTTCAATTTTGACTTGTTGAGTGGCTCTGGTAATTCATGGGATCTCTCTCTCTCTCTTTGTCTCTCCCTCTTGGTATCCTCATCCATAAAAGAGAGATGAAAATATTTGCAACAATTGGTCATAGGCCCAGTTTCTGCTACAACTAAATGACCCATTAATTCTGTCAATAAAATCAGTCAGACTGGTTTTGGCAGGTAACTATTACATTTTTGGACTCACTGATTTGGCATCCTGCGCATACATGCTCAGGCACATGTTGAGAATCTTTGCCAGAGATGAAGTTATACATTGTACGTTGGCTTCCCAAAGGAAGAAACGAGCTCCAGGGCATGGGACTTTTGATGATCTAAGATCTCCACTAAGGCAATAGGCATTCTGAAGACAAACATGACTCATCACGCATGGGATCTCAATCAACTGTTCACAAACTTTGGTTTGAGGGTTGGGGAAGTCTGGAAGAGATTCTCGGGTAAAGCTTAACTCAGAAGGGTACAGACTGTTTTCTTTGTGAAGTGACACATGTCACTGTTGTGAAACAGTGAACACTGGAAAAGAGTGCCTTGCGTCAAGTCTCACGGAGTCATCCTGCTGCTCCATCCACAGACATCTCTTGCTTTCTCCTCCGGTGCCCCAGCATTACAATGAAGCCACTGTGCTCAGACTGCTTCAGCTGTTTCACCACATCACTTATCTATTGCTATGAAATAAACAGCTTGTAGTTTAGGGTCACAACATTTTATTATTTGCTCTTGATTCTGTCATTTGAGTGGGGCTCAGCAGGGTGATTCTTCTGCTGGTCTGGCCTGGGGTCATGTAGGCAGGTGCTGTGATCTGGAGTCTCAAACTGGGCTGGAACATCCAGAATGACATCACTTACATGCATGAACCTCAGCTGGGATAGCTGGAACAACTGGGGGCTGGCTAGGCATCTTTCTCTCTCTTCCTTTCTCTCCAAGTTTCTTCAAGCACAGTAGATGAACTTTATGGCATGCTGACTCATGGCTCCCCAAATCGCAAAAGCAGAAGCTGCAAGGCCTTCTTAAGGTTCATGCCTAGAACAGCCACAGTGCCAACTCTGTGGTGTTCTGTTGGTTAAAGCAAATCACATTCCAGCCCAGACTCAAGGAGAAGGGAAACAGATTCTACACCTTCATGTAAGGAGTGGCAAAGAATCTCTGGCTATCTTCAACCCACCACAATTATGTAATCAGGTCTTGTGGAATAAAGGAGTATCTTGTTACCTGCTCATTCTGCTGCCCCTGCTACAGACACCTCCTATTTCCTATTTGAATGTTGCATTATTACATGAATCCTCCACTCCAGCACTCTGTCTGCTGCTTCCGCGTCTCTGCCACTACCAGCCAATTTCTCTCTACTCCCTTTCTTTCCACCCTATAGTTTCTTATTTTCCATGGGCTCTGCTGCTCCATGGTATTACCACCTGTGGCTTCTGCTGGTATAAAAGTTAGTAATGTGCAGAATAAAGCTAACATAGCCAGCCTGAGACTGCTTTCCTTAGGAAGGCCTGCTTTCAAGGTTGACTGTTGACTGGCATCTGGGAACTTGGATTAGTCGGCTTTCTTCAGAGATACACAACCAAAAGGATATGTGTGTGTATAGTAGAGAGAAAAAGATTTCTTATAAGAAATGGGTTCATGTGATTATGGAGGCTGGCAAGTCTGAAATCTGCAATGTGTGCCAGCAGGCTGGCGATCCAGGAGAGCTGACCTGAAGTCCAAAGGCAGTCTGCTTGAAAATTCCCTTTTGCTGGGGAGGCCAATCTTTTTGTTCTATTTAGGCCTTCAACTGATTGGACGAGGCCCACCCATATCATGGAAGGCAATCTGCTTACTCAGACTTTACTCGTTTAAATGTTAATCTCATCCCAACACACCCTCCAAGTTGACATATAAAATTAACCAACACAGGAGGGTTCCCATCATCCCCAGAACTGATAAGAGTGACTCACTGTGACTAAACTGTTTGTATGAGTAACGTGGTTCATGCTGAACAGCCGCTTTCATTATTCCCATGAAGAATAAAAAAAGGCATTCCCAGTCTAGAATTTTATTATGTGCTTGGAAGAGTGCCTACGTGACTGGCCACCAGTAAAACCCTGGGCACCGAGACTCTAACGAGCATCCCTGGTAGACAATTCTCGTGTGTTGTCAAAACTCATCACCGGAGGAATGATGCACATCCTGTGTGACTCCACGGGGAGAAGACTCTTGGAAGCTTGTGCCTGGTTTCCTCCAGAGTTTGCCTTGTGTACATTTTCCCTTTGCTGATTTTGCTTTGTACCCTTTTGCTATAATAAATCTTATTTATGACTATGACTCTATGCTGAGTCCTCTGAGTTTTCCTAGCAAATCACTGAACCTGAGAGAGGTCTTGGGGGGCCCTAGCACAAATAGGAAATGGAAAAAGTATGTCATTTGCATAGGTCTGTCTCTAACTGTTAATACAACAGAAACAAAGATGGAAAGTATTTCATATACTTAAGGTCTTGTATGAGTGAGCACTATGCTCCATATCATGATGTGTTCAAAGGAGACATTAGGAACAGAAATGAGTGACCAAGGCTTCCTGGAGGGGGTGGGATATTTGAGTAAGTAGGAAAAAGCGCAAGGAAGAAGCCCAGTGTTTGAGAGTTCAGACTCCGGAGACGTGGCTGAGTCCAAATCTTGACTTTACTGGTGACTAGCAAATCGTTCATCAACATAAGCTTTAATTTCCACAATTGGAAGGTGGCATTAAAAAATAATACTATTTACTAAGTACCATGTCCTAGACAATTCATGTGCTAACTCACTTAAGCTTCACAACAATCCTATGAGGCAAGTAATATTTTAATCTTTATTTTACAAAATCAGAAACTGAAGCCCAGAAAGAGGTCTTGCTAATACCCACCATAGAGGGTACTGCGAAGCTTAAATGAGTCAATATATGTAATGCCCTTGGGAAGTGTCTGGAGCATCAGAAGCATTCAATAAATATTAACCGTTATCTTTTAAAACATGATAAAAAGGAGAGGAAAGGAAGAAGTTGGGAGGGAGTGCCTCGCATGAGCAAAGCCAGGAATGTCCCACAGCAGAGCGCATTCTCTGAGTAATGAGTGGATTGGCGGCAGCGACCCATGGCTGAATCCACTCGTGTGACCCGCATTAGGCTCGGAACTTCAACCCACTGCATACAAAGGAAGGATGCTAGATTAAAGAGTAGTCGAAATGTGACCTATGGGCAGAGTTTATAGGGTCTTGACCATCCTTTTAGCACTTACTATCTAAAGCTATGAATCTCAATTTGACAAATGACAGGGTCCCTAGAAACCACAATATTTTCAGGCGATATGAAATAACTATGTATTAGCCGATGATCAAGATAAAAGTTTTTTAGAAAAGGGGACCTCCCTGGCGGTCCAGTAGATAAGACTCTGAGTTTCCAATGCAGGGGGCATGGGTTCGATCCCTGGTTAGGTAACTAAGATCCCGAAGACTGTGCGGTGCAGCCAAAAAAAAAAAAAGTTTAAGAAAAAACCTTCAGCGAGAGAAATTTAAAATATTAAAATTTAGATACTGATTTTAAGAAGTAAACATTTCCTTTTCTGTAAACAAGTGAAACACCATTATTATTTGATTTTTAGTAGCTTCAGAACTACTGCATTAGACAATGGAAAAAGATGAGTGGTTGGGAAGATATACCTGGTTTGGGGCATAGAATTTTGACTTAAGTTGAGGAAAGAGAATGGTTAGGAAACTGTGGCACTAATTTGAACATAAAGAAATGCAAGTCTGACTCAAGGTGAGTTCATGGGAAATAAAAGGAAATAGCTGAGCACAAGATCCATGATGAAGGAAGCATAGACGGTATTTTGTTGTCCATAAAGACCTGGGTTCAAATCTCCACTAATTATCAACTTCTGAGTCCTCTGAAGCTCAGGTGCCTTATGGGTCAAATGGAATTGATAACAGTTGCCTTAGGGAGCTGCTATGAAGACTAAGGCAAGCGACAGAGTGAAGGTTTATTGCCATTTGATACAGAAGCTGTTCTTATTATAAACAATATCTGGATGTGGGAGAGTGAGAAGGTGTGAGCAGTCAAAGATGGCTGCAAGGACCTGACCCCAGGTGCCGGAAAGCAGACGGCTCCCTGGAAAGCAACAGGAAAGAGGGAAGATCAATCCAGTCCTGATGGAAGATGATGGGCTTCATTTTAGGCACACTGAATGAGGACAAATATTTTGTTTGCTCTGCTGAAAAGAGAACTTTTCATGAATATGGGAAAGTAAAATCATCATTTCAGAAAGAGTGGTATATATAGTATTGTCTTCCTATTTATGGCATATTGAAAGGGCTTAAGCATCCTGTGAATTTAAACTATAGTATATGAAAAGAATTTCAAAGAAATACAGATTTAGGGCAAAAAGGGAAAGGAGTTCCTAGGGCCTAGGATAAATTGTACACAATTTGTGATATAAAAATTATAACTAGATTTTTGTAAGTTAAACTGTGATTATTGCATGATTGTTCAGCCTTGCAGTGGTTATATAAATTAAAATATACTGTGCACGGGGGGAAATAAGCCCCTTTGTGTGACTTTCTGTGAATGGTCAGCTCATTCATGGCCAAACTGAGACTACCCTTGAGAATCAGGTAGTCTTGGCTTTGAATAAGGCCCTGCAAATTTGGACAAATTTCTTAACCTAGAGAGGTTAGGAGAGAGAACCTCAATTTCCTAATATGTGAAAAGAGATGGAAATAAGACCTCTTTTACAAGGTTCCTGTGAGAATTACATGAGACTACATTTGGCACTCACACAACTGATAATCAGTAGACATCAGTTCCCCATCCCTTTGTCCTTGCTGTAATGGCATGGAAGCTATTAGCTGCAGAAGAAAGATACAGGTATGATTTGAGAAGTTTTAGAACCGTATTCATAATCTGGCTTTTGCCTTAATCAGTGGAGGATGATGTACAAAGAAATATTCTAGTAAAGTCTGAACTGGGTGACTAAGTTCTGAGTAGAACTGTTAAGGCAAAACACATTGCACTAAGCATTAGTAAAGCACACACCAGGTTGTACCTATGAAGTTCTTATTTTACATCTTGATTCTCTATATGTCCCTTTTGCAATAGGTACTATGTTCAAATCTTCCAGTGAAGAGCCATTTTGTCACTTAAAATATGGAGTTGGAAATTCATGGATTTGATTGAGAGATATCTCATTAGAAAATGCCAGCCTTGTCTAGAGAAGCATAATGAAAACATCACTGACCCATTGGAAGCCAAGTCACTTACTCTTTTGAGAGCAGGCCTCAGAAATGGAAACTTGTAACATGACAGTCTTGCTGACCTTGCAGATCCTATTACATCCCCCACATTCCACGAGAACTATTGTAGCACCTAGAAATTACACCTGGTTCTATACCTGGGTGTACTTGTGTAATATATTTCTTTCCTCCCTGAATCATAAGATCTCTGGTGGAAGAAAACCTATCTGTCTGTCTCATTGCTATTTTACTAGAATCTAATGCAATGCCTGGCACCTCATAGACACACAACAAATGTTTGTGGAAGGATGAAGGAAGGGAGCTAGGAGGGAGGGATCTGATACAGTACTTGGCAACACAGTCAGCCCTTAAAAAAGCTTGTTTAATGAATAGAGTAAGTCACATTTCCTGTTTCCCTCTTAGTCATGTACTCTGTAGGACAGAACAAATGTTATGTTAGGTCTCAAAGAAAAGCCTCAAGGCAAACACATAAATAGTAATGAAAACTATATTAATGTTATCATACTAGCCAAAATTTTTATTGAGTGCTTACTATATGCTAAGCACTTTATACGCATTAATCATTTGCTTATCACTATAACGTGAAGAGAATTTCCATGTGACAGATGGAGCGACTGAGGCTCAATGTGGTTTTATAAGGTAGTTAATAGTAGAAGCAGGATTCCAGTGAAGCCTGCCTGACTCTTCACTACCCTGCACACTTTTCTAAGGGCTCAGCAGTACCTCATAGTGGTTTCCAAGTCTCCACTCCCAGCACAAGGACTAGAGTGGTCAGGCCTCCTGTGGGCAGGATAAGGAGGCCACCTGTGGTTGAGCACATGGAGACCACCCTCCTGGGTTCACACAGGTGTCCCTCCAGGAGTCTGGCCACAACACAGTTCAGAACCACAGAGGCTGATGGTAGAAATGAACGATCAGGAGGAACAAGGCAAGCTGATCTTCATATAAGACCAAAACACAAACACAAATTCAGAAAAAGAGAAAGCCTGGGTCCCAAGGATCAGGAACACATGCATTGCTGTAAAAAGGGAACATAGGAGCTTGCTGCTGGCATCTCAGAAAACTAGCAAAAGGCATCTTGGCTCAGAAGATGACTGAGAAAACACAACAAGAAAGGACCTTCCATACAAGGCATGACTCTTTCTTCACCCTCAATCCCATCCCTGTACCCACAAACCCTTTCCCTTCTTCCTCTGCCTCCTTTTTCTCCCTCCCTCCCCCCTTCCCCTTCCCTCCTCTCCCCCTCCCCCTTCTCTCCTCTCCCCTCCCCCTTCTCTCCTCTCCCTCTCCCCCTTCTCTCCTCTCCCCTCCCCCTTCCCTCCTCTCCCCCTCCCCCTCCCTCCTCTCCTTCCTCTCCCTCCCCCCTCCCCTTCTGTAAGAACACTTCTGCTGCTAAAGTGTTCTGACATGCCCCAGGTTGCTGGTCCCTGCTCTTCATTCAAACATCTTTGGAAAACAAGGTTAAAATGTCTCGATCTAGAATTGAACTGACAGTGCTTATGTTTCTGTCCCCCTCATCTTGAGGGCAAGAACGCGTATTCCATTTCTTTTTTATCCCCCTCACAGCACCTATTACTAGATACCATATGCTCTGCACGTACTTGGCACTCAATAAATGCTTGCTGAATGGCTGACTCTTCCCGTCTCCCCACCCTTTCCTTCCCACCCCTACAGCATTACTTTAAAGATCTGTTGCAGAGCTGTGGGGCGAGGTTTAAGACCCGTTTTGACAAATAACCCTTATGGGTGTTTAAAGCCAAAAGATCGAATATTTAAAGTAGAAATATGAGCTGTAACTTCATGGGTGTTCTTTGAAGAGATGCATAAAGCTGTACAAATAGATAGCCTTTCAGACAGGACATAACAGACCCAGCTTTGTGCATTTGCAAATATACAGAAGAGAAGAGCCTGAACTTCACTTTGAACCCTACGTTTCCTTCTGAAATCAGTTTAAATAGGAGAGTGAAGGTAGTTAAATCTTCTATTTTTTAAAAGGAGATGTTACAAATACTTTGGCTTTAAAAGCCTATGTCATTGATTCATAATATAAGAGGTGACATTAAATCTATGCCCCCTCACTGCCCCCCACGCCCACAGACAGGAACCTACAGGCAAAAACAAGACTGGATTCCATGGAAGTAGTGAGAGCAAATTAACTGCTATAAAAAGGGGCTTTTAGAATCTCAGACATGAGATCTTGGTGCTGGGAAGTTTTAGGGACCAAAGCAAGGATCCAGGGACAGCAGATGGTTGAGGAACCATAGCGGAATCAACATCACACAGTGGCTCTGGCAATGACTTCATGAGGCTGCTGAGCTTAGAATACAAGTCCCAAGAGAGAAGTGAGCATGAGTTGAGCAGACCCATCGCCCCATAGGATCCCTTTTCTTCCAAGGATGTCTGGAGTTCCCTGGCTGCTTAGGTTAATATGGCAGAAACAAAAGTGCATCCTATCTCGGGCTGCAGCTCCAGCTTTGACTGTCCCATGTCCTCTTAGAGCAGCTGAGCTCTTGGCTCATACGCCTATTCTATGTTCTAGAGGTGATCTCAGCAAGTGGAAGCTGCTTGACATATCTTATTTTTGTTTTAAGCAGAATTATTTTGCATGGAGCTATGTTTGCCCAGTGGCTAAAGAGGTTACTTAAAGCTAAGCATTTGTAGGATAGGTGCGATCAAATATACTTAACTATCAAGCAATAGATATTAAATTGACCATAAGGGGACTTCCCCGGTGGTCCAGTGGTAGAGAATCTGCCTTACAATGCAGGGGATGCGGGTTCAATCCCTGGTCAGGGAACTAAGATCCCACATGCCATGGGGCAACTAAGCCTGCACACCACAACTACTGAGCCTGTGTGCCTCAACGAAAGAACCCACATGCCACAAACTATAGAGCCCATGCACTCTGCAACCTGTGCACCACAACTACAGAGTCCACGTGCCCTGGAGCCCGTGCACCACAACTAGAGAAAACCCACAGACCACAACTAGAGAGAAGTCTGCTCACCACAATGAAGAGCCCTCGTGCTGCAATGAAAGAGCCTGTGTGCTGCAATGAAAGATCCTGCATGCCTCAACAAAGGTCCCTCATGCTGCAGCTAAGACCCAACACAGCCAAATAAATAAATAATAAATCTTAAAATAAATAAATAAATAAATAAATTGACCATAAGAACTCTTGGTTATATTACTAATTTTTACATTGCTAGTATCAGAAGTATGCCCTCTTTCCGATTAATCCTTTGTTTCCATTTCCTGTAGGTTTAATGTAGGTCAGTAGCCCTGGATTCTATACACATTATATTTGTGCAAGATGACTGACCACATAGTAGAAATCTGCATAAACACACAATATCTTTACTTTTTGGATAACACGTTATAGTTACAAAGAACCTTGTCATTTCTCATCTCATGTAATTCTCAAAAAATAAAATCTATAGGATGGGAATTAATATTACTGTCATTTTACAGATGATGGAATGGAAGTTAAGAGAATTTCATTCAATCATTCATCCATTCAATAATTTTAATTTTTGACCCAAGTGTGTGCTAGTCACTGGAAATACAAAGATGAAAAAAACTTAGTCATGACCTGATGAAGTTCACTGTCTATTATGTAGAACAAATAAGTAAATAAAACATTGATAATGGGATGTGATGAGTCTGTGTTAGTCAGATGCACAAGATACAACGATGGAAAAAAAAATTACCATATTTTCCTGGCTGTGAGTGAATAGTCTTTCCAAAGGAGGAGATTCTTGAAGTGGGTCTTAACAAGAAATTTGCCAGAAAAGATAAAACATAAAGCAGAGAAGCAGCAAGTGGCAAGGCACAGAAGCAAGGAACTGTATGGTGAATTCAAGAAGAGCAAACAGTTCAGCATGCTTGTGAGTACAGAAAGGAGGAAAATGAGATTGGAGAGTGTTTTCTAGCTTTACTAGAGCTAAACAAGTGAGAGCAAGTGTTTTCACTTGTTTCCAGTGAGAAACAAGAAGTTTCTGGGTTGGTATGGTGGGCTGGTGAAAAGAAGTCTTCAGGAAATCAGATTCATTTGATCTCTTTTCAACATGCATGGCCTCCATGTGGTCCAAAATGGCTACTCCTGATTCAGCCATCCCATCCACATTTTGAGCAGCAGAAAGAAGGAAAAGAAAAGAAAAAAGGAACAAAGGCATAAACCAGCTTTCTTTTAAGGGAGATTCTTAGAAGCTGCCATGGGACACTTCTGCTTATAATTCATTCATCAGAACTAGTCACATGGCCATGTCTACTGCTAAAGACTTCTAATAGCTTCTGCTATGGTGACCAATGTGCTCAGTTTAAAATTTGTGATAATATTAGTATAGAAAAAAGAGAGAATGGAATTTGGAAGACAACTGGGAGTATCTGCCCCTGAGTAGCATGAAAAAACCCATCACAAATTGCTATGAATTTTGAACTTTGCCCTCTGGCCAACAGGGAGTCATTGGAGGGTTTTGGATGAAGGACCTGAGATGACCATATGTGTGTATATGATTAAGATAGATGATAGACTGGAGAGGGTAATATTGGAGACAAGGGACTAGTTAGGAGATTTTTATAGTGGTCCAGGTGAAAGACAATGGAGGTCCGATGGGGGAAAAGGAATGAGGAGGAGAAATGTTAAGAAAGTTATCCATCATGACAATTGAGTAGTAGCAAGAGGGAGGATTCAAACTCTAATCTTTGGCTCTAAGTCCACATACATGACATCCATCTTTCTTAACCAAAGTTATGGCAAGCTGGCCTCCCACAAGCCCTTCATATCCAAGTCATGTTGTGAAAATCAGATATTATGGTCCAGATCCAGGAACTGAAGGATCCAAAAACAAGAAAACATGTGTGGCAGTTTAATATTTTGAGATACTTTCCATTTTCTCTTCTGCATTCAAGCAGGTAGAAGACTCTGGGCTGGGCTTCTTTGCCTATAGGAAGTCTGAAACAGGACTTCTTGGGTTTCATTTCTAAGCCTCAGCACATGCCAGAGGAGAGAGTCTGAAGAGGGAGAGATTTCAGCTAGACTAGGAAGGCATTTTAGAGTCGGGGGGAGGAAGATGGGTTCTCACCACCTGGAGATCATGGGAGGAGATGAGGGGAAAATGGCCATGAGGTGACACAGGCCTGAATCCAAGGCCTGGTGTTCACCAAAGATTGCTCTGCCCTCAGTGTGGCGCAGGCAGACACATCAGATGGGACCATGTGAGCTGGAATAATCAACAACCCAAAGGATATTTCAGAAAAATTAGCACTACCTGAAACCACAGCAAAGCCCCAGTCTGCTATTAAATTACCTTCCAGAAAGAGAGCTAGAGGTTTTAATGAATTGATGTGTAGAAATAAAAATGTGCACTGCAATACTGAAAACAAAGTTTAAAATGTATGAGAAATAAAAGAAAGGACTGAAATTCCTACCTACAACTCTGCTCGACAGTGGAATGCTGGGTGACAGCAAGGCTTTCTATAGCCTCATGGGGTAAGGAGTCAAGAACAGCTCTAGAACACATTTTTGTGCCTATCTCTCCCTTTTCCTTAATTCTGGTTCAGTGTGGAAACTAATTCAGACTGGATCCATGTATATCCATACCCATTATTCACTTGTAAATGTTCTAAGTAACTCAGATCTCCCCTCAGAAGACATTCTAGTATCACTTAACTGGATATTTCAGGACAAATGCATGGGATGTTTGGAAATGTCAAGATAATATTCTAGTTATAGTCTAATTTTTCCCTTTACTAACACAAATGCTCAAATCAGGATCTCTGTATACAGTATTTATCCAAATATCTTCATGTATACAAAATTCCAGAGATAGTGATATCCTCTAGAACAAGCATAATTTACAAAGTCAGCAAGAACATCCTATTTAAAGCAATATCCCCTGGGTGTTGTCTGAGCTTGAAATACAAGTTCATTATTGTTTCTTTCTGGAGACAATATGCCAAACCTTAAATGTGGCTAAAAATCAGAAGTTCAGGGGAAAAACATTTCAGCCCTGCAAAGAAGAAAATATGCTATATTCAATAGAGTTGGGAATAAATGGTTATGTTTTAGAAATCTGAGAAAAATTTATGTTCTTTGTCTTCCTCTTCTATTTTGCCTACAGCAAGGCTTTCTTACCCTATTTTCATTCTATTTAATTTTCTCCCTACCTTCAAGTATTTTTATCTGAAAAATATTACAATCCAAAAAAAGGGCAAGAGGAATTTAACTAAAAAAATAATAATCAAAGCCATTCATGGTTTATGTGCCCAGACTAAGCTATATTTATGGCAGTGTTGTTCTTTTTTTTTTTCTAGAAGTCCAATGTGTAAATTAAGTTGCACCAAGGCAAGTCAAATTATTCCCCAGCCATTTGTAGTATGCAGTGTTTTATGTGACTTTTTACCCTCTGTTCAATAAAACAATGTGTGCTTGTATAGCAGCCAGACGAAGTGGTGATTCACACTCATCTAGGAGATGCCAAGTACTGTACCTCTGTGAGGAAACACTCACCCATGTGTAATGAGAATCCTTTGGATTTCCTGAAGTGATTCAACATTAAATTGAATTCAGCACTGAACTGAATATCCATAGATGTTAACCATCACAAGATCGGATGTACTAGAGTTTCATTTGCCCTTGCGCAACTCCCACTCATTTATTATAAGTTAAGAGATGCAGCCTTGTCGTACTGAAGTGGAAAATTTTCACTCACTCAAGGAGACTGATTAAAGAATTTGGCCTGTTTCTTATTAATATAATGTAATCAAAAAATTTTCAAGAAAAGATGGCCAGCTATGGCTCTGTGATACAGAACTCCCATTGAGCCCTTGTTTTAAATTATGCAGCTTTTAGCTCAAGAAGAACACTGACCTAGGCTGGCCACTGGCTACATTATTACTAGTTTGATATTGTAGGTACTGGTCTCTATTAGAAAAGATGCTTGTAAAAATCCATAGCCTGCTAGATGTCAGGTCACCAGAAATTACTGCTTTTAAATGCAGGCAGAGGAGTACAGATTTGATATGGCAGCACTAGGAAGTCACAGTGGGTCACTGAGTGAGGAAGGAAGGATTTGATTGAAAAGTCAGGTCTTCTCACAAATTGTATAAACACTGCTTAAAGAAATCCGGTTACTTTACCCATTGGAGACAGTAACCAAAAACAGAAGTTCTTGAAATACAAGAATGAAATTAAAAGAACAGATTGGGAATGAGGGAGAAAGAAATAGTTGCCAGAGCTGTAGTGGGCATGGCCACTGGAGGGCAAACAGGGCTTTGTGTACAACTTGAACTGAGCTGATTGAAAAATAAGACCATTTGGACATGTGTAAAAGGCAAACGGTCACCAGAGAACTTGAATGTATTATCCACAGCATCTAGGTCCTTTAATCACAAAGTGTTTGGAAGGTTAGAATTTCAACCTAAATAATAAAAGTGTTGGGCTTTCCTGATGGTGCAGTGGTTGAGAGTCCGCCTGCCGATGCAGGGGACACGGGTTCGTGCCCCGGTCCAGGAAGATCCCACATGCCACGGAGCAGCTGGGCCCGTGAGCCATGGCCGCTGAGCCTGCGCGTCCGGAGCCTGTGCTCCGCAACGGGAGAGGCCACAATAGTGAGAGGCCCGCGTACCGCAAAAAAAAAAAAAAAAAAAAAAGTGTCACAGCAAGATTCTACCTAAACTAAAAGTTGGGGAATCTGGACTAAACTGCCAAAAAAGAAAAAAAAAAAGAGGCTGAAATGTGTTTCTTGAGGCCAGCCCTCAAGGAGAGTACAGTGCAAGAAAGCGATGGGCCACTTCCAAATCATCCATTAATTCACTCTGAGAAAGTCATCTTTTCACCAACAGGCATACATTTCAGGGCTGGGACCTGAGACGCAGAAAACCCTTTGTTTCCCAAGAATTTATACGGGCTAGCCTTGTTTACGTGGGCTAGCTTTGCTACAGGCAGCCTGCCAGAAACACAAACTCTCAGGCCTCGTCCCAGAGACCCTGATTGAGAATCTCTGTTTTAAAAAGATCCTCGGGTGATTCTGTGTCCCTGGAAGGATTTGCAGGTATGTGCTTTGGTAAGTTCAAACTGAAAAGTCTCTCAAAAATCCCAGTTCCAAAATTACATCTAGTTTAACTTTTATGCTATGCCTACAAGAAGAAATAAGATTCTTTCCTTGTAATGATGAATATAATACCTTGTATTGATAAGATTCCTCTTCTGTCATAATGATGTGTATGTCTAAATAATGTACATGTAAGAGCCTCCATGAATGTTCTAGGGCAGTGATTCTCAAAGTGGGGTCCCTGGACCAGCAGCAAGGTCCCTGAGAACTTATTAGAAATGCAGATTCTCAGGCTACACCCCAGACCTACTGACCTGGAAACCCTGGAGGAGGGGCCTAGCAGTCTGTTTTAACAAACTCTCCTGGTGATTCTGACCCAGGCTTAAGTTTGAGAGCCCCTGCTTTTAAACCACCTCTGGAACTATTCAAAGTCATTAGGGTCATTAACTGTGACTTGAGTTCTGAAGTAGAGAAAAACCTCAGTCGAATGGAAAATTATTCTGAGAAATTTCAAAATTATCAAAGCAGAAATGTCAAAGCCTATCTCACAAGTACTTTCTAATGGATTGATTTACATTGTTTATCTAGAAGGAGGCGAATTGGTATTTTTATTACTACCAGCCTCTTTTCAAAGTATTGATAGTCATTTCATTTCAAATCCCTACCTTCCTTGTGAAGACAATCTTCATGACCAGGGGAATGTAACAGCCTGACTGGCCAGCTTGGTAGTGCATCTCACCCTCCCTAGGTGAGAGAGGGAGTTGCCCCCCATTCCCATCATATGAATTAGAAGAAGTGTGATTCTTCTTCCGAAAGTTTGTCGAACCATCAATATATGTCCCCTACAAGGAAGGTGATTCCGCTAAGATCATGATCTGTGAGGACAGTGTCACCTGCAACTGTGCATGTCCATCCCTCCCACTATGTGGAGGAATCTTAATTAAGAATGCAGTGGGCTTAAGAAAAAAGAAAGTGAAAGGAAGAGAGAGAGAGAAAGAGAGAGGGAGAGAAGCATTGTTTGAACTCTCAGAACCAGCCATGTATGAAGCCAAATGAATCCCAGGACTACCAGTCATATACACCAATAAATTGGCTTGAATTATTGTGAGTTGAGTTTGTGAACCTTTGTGTGAATCATATATGTTCTAATAAACGCCTTCTTGGGAAGGCATAAATAAAAGAGTACACTGGACTGGTCGTCACAAAGTCAGTGGTAAGGTTTCTTCACTAACTAGAGAAGAAACCTTAGGCCAGGTATTTAAACCTCTGAACTCCCCCTCTGACTTAAATATAACAGAAAAGTTTGGTCTAGATACACTAAAGAAACAAGTATTTTAGAACGGGTAGAGGCCTTGGAGATCCTTTATTTTAGAAATGAGAAAACCATAGCCCAAAGAGTTAGTCACTTGATCAATATCAAGCACTTGCTGGCAGCTGTGCAAGCTGACACCCACCTCCCCTAACTCCTGTCCCAGTGCCCTCTCCCTACCACCACTTGATGAGATTTCTGAAGGTATGTGTATTTCACTGTTATCTTTATAACTATTAGGATGGTTTTGGCTGCAAGTAGCTCAAGTGATTTTTAAATTAAGGGATTTAATGTACACATATCAAGAAGTCCAGAGAAAGGTGGATTCCACTGTTGGTGAGTCCAGAGATCAACAGCATCATTAAAACCACAGATTCTTCCCATATTTCCACTCTGCCATGTTCAGCATGTTGACTCTGGTTCCCAGGGTAATTTCCTTATTATCACAATATAATGATAGCAATTCACATAAGTCCTTAAGCCAGAAGGGGGAAAATATCTTTCTTGAGCCCCTTTTTAAGAGGGAGAAAACATCTATTGGGGCCACAGAGAGCTTCCCCTTCCACTCCATTGGCCGGAAACAATCATTGATGGGAAAAACAGAATCATCACTTTGGCTTAGGCTACTACATCTCGAAAAATGTAAGGTGCCACTGATGTCAGCAAAGTTGAATTTTTTAAAATATACATCTTAGAAGTATTAGAAAATAGTAGCATGAATTGTTTACCTGGAGGAGAGCCCGGTGGGGGGAGAAGCTGAGCTGATTGGGAGGCTTCTGTGGGTACACATCCCCTCTGTTCACGTTCTATTGGTCAGAAATAGGGATGCCTGGGAGATGTAGCTTAGCTGTGTGCCTGGGAGGAAAGGGTACAACATAGTCTCTGCCCGTGGCCACCTAATACCTGGACCAAATCAGGGGATGTGAGTAGTTATAGGATAACTAACCTACAGAATGTACAAGCACACACTTGTGGAGAACGAGCTTTGAAGATAAGTATCAACTTCTTCCATAATCTGCCCGTGTAAAAACTGGCCTTGTGGGGTGGTGGTGGTGTGATGAATTGGGAGATTGGGATTGGCATATATACACGAATATGTATAAAATAGATAGCTAATAAGAACCTGCTGTATAAAAAAATAAATTAATAAAATTCAAAAAAACAAACAACAACAACAAAAAAAACTGGCCTTTGTGAAGCCTAAGTCCCCACTCTTGAAGTGTGGGCTGCACATAGTGAATTCCTCCTAAAGACTAGAGTATGTGAAAGTGGGGAACAGGGTAAATTTATAGTGGAGAAACCTGACAAACTCTACCTTAGCCAGGTGATCAAGGTAAAACATCAACAGTGATAAGGTACATGTTCAGACTTTTGATGTGATGGAATGGAAATGATACTCTACCTTGAATGGTCTTCCTCCTCAAACCTGGTAACTCCAGGCTAATCATCAGGAAAATATTAGACAAATCCCCATTGAGGACATTCTATAAAATACATGACCAGTACTCCTCAAAACTGTCAAGGTCATCAAACATAGGGAAAGTCTGAGAGACGGTCACAGCCAAGAGACGCCTAAGGAGATGTGACAAGTAAATTTAATATAGTATACCAGGTGTGACCCTGGAACAGAGAAAGGACATTGGGTATAATCTAAGGAATACTGAATAAAGTACAGACTTTAATTAATAATAATGCATGATTATTGGTTAACTGATTAGGACAAACGTACCATTACTAATGTAAAATGTTAAGAATAGGGGAAACCAGGCATAGAGTACATGGGAACTCTCTAGACTAGCTTTGAAATTTTTCTGTAAATCTAAAATTATTCTAAAATTAAAAGTTTATTTATTAAAAACAAAAACCCTGGCATTTGCTCGAGCCTGAAATAAAGCAGAGCTCGCCCCTTCTCCCTTTCGAAAAATATTTTTGTTCAGAAGTAGCTGCTATTAACTTGTGGGGAGCCTGTGCCCATGCAGACATCTTGACTAAATTGATTTTAGGTTGAAGAATTTCCTGTTTCTCTAGAACCATTTACTCATTGAACCTTTGCTGCAGTCAATGAAATTGAGCTATTATCAAAATGCTATTTCATACTGTATGCTACAATAGCTTATAGAGTGCTACAGCTTCTAATGCTGTGTTGACTGCCAGCTGCTCCTTTCCAACTCACATGCGCATGAACTGCAATACTCTTGTTGCCCTTCAGAGCCTTGCAGATAAAAGATAATTGTAGGCAGTCAAGTTACTGCCTGGGCCAGCACAGCACAAAAGGAGAAGAAATAAGAACCATCCTCCATTTCCTCACCACGACCCCACACTCTGTCTACAACACACACACACACACACACACACACACACACAAACACACAATTGTCTATATAATGCCAAAGTCACCTCTGCAAAAACTCTGCAATTTTTGCTCCCAGAAGAATGATCAGTGAAAACCTCCCTCTGTAGCAAAAAGGGAACATACAACATTGAAATTCCTAGTGTCAATACAAACTGTAAGATAGTATATTTTGAAAGATGTCACTGCTCAAATTTCTAATTAAGATACAGATAGCAATATATCCTTTAGCTCTTTAAATATGAAATGCCTTTAAAGTGCAGGTACAGCCATGCTGTGTGATATGGAGAATTATCAATTCATTTCTCTGCCCCCTTTTACTTCCTAAGGGTTTCTTTTTTTTAATTATTTATTTTTTATACAGCAGGTTCTTATTAGTTATCTATATTATACATAGTGCATATATGTCCATGCCAAACTCCCAATTCATCCAACCACCACTCCCTTCCCTTGCATTCCCCCCTTGGTGTGCATATGTTTGTTCTCTACATCTGTGTCTGTATTTCTGCCTTGCACACCGGTTCATCTGTACCATTTTTCTAGATTCCACATATATGCGTTAATATACGATATTTATTATTCTCTTTCTCACTTACTTCACTTTGTATGACAGTCTCTAGGTCTGTCCACGTCGCTACAAATGATCCAATTTCGTTCCTTTTTATGGCTAATATTCCATTGTATATATGTACCACATCTTCTTTATCCATTGGTCTGTTGATGAGCATTTAGGTCATTTCCAGGACTTGGCTATTGTAAATAGTGTTGCGATGAACATTGGGGTGTATGTGTCTTTTTGAATTATGGCTTTCTCTGGGTATATGCCCAGTAGTGGGTTTTCTGGGTCGTATGGTAATTCTATTTTTAATTTTTTAGGGAATGTCCATACTGTTCTCCATAATGGCTGTATCAATTTACATTCCCACCAAGAGTGCAAGAAGGTTCCCTTTTCTCCACACCTACTCCAGCGTTTGTTGTTTGTAGATTTTCTGATGATGCCCATTCTAACTAGTGTGAAGTGATACCTCATTGTAGTTTTGATTTGCATTTCTCTAATAATTAGTGATGTTGACCAGCTTTTTACTTGACTCTTGGCCAACTGTATGTCTTCTTTGGAGAAATTTCTATTTAAATCTTCTGCCCATTTTTTCATTGGGTTGTTTGTTTTTTTAATATTGAGCTGAATGAGCTGTCTACATATTTTGGAGATTAATCCTTTGTCCGTTGATTCGTTTGCAAATATTTTCTCCCTTTCTGAGGGTTGTCATTTTGTCTTGTTTATCATTTCCTTTGCTGTGTAAAAGCTTTGAAATTTCATTAGGTCCCATTTGTTTATTTTTTATTTTATTTCCATTACTCTAAGAGGTGGGTCAAAAAAGATCTTGCTGTGATTTATGTCAAAAAATGTTCTTCCTATGTTTTCCTCTAACAGTTGTATAGTGTCCGGTCTTACATTTAGGTCTCTAATCTATTTTGAGTTTATTTTTGTGTATGGTGTAAGGGAGTGTCTAATGTCATTCTTTTACATGTAGCTGTCTAGTTTTCCCAGCCCCGCTTATTGAAGAGACTGTCTTTTCTCCATTGTATATCCTTGCCTCTTTTGTCATAGATTAGTTGACCATGGGTGCATGGGTTTATCTCTGGGCTTTCTATCCTGTTCCATTGATCTATATTTCTGTTTTTGTGCCAGTACCATATTGTCTTGATTACTGTAGCTTTGTAGTATAGTCTGAAGTCAGGGAGCCTGATTCCTCTAGCTCCATTTTTTTCCCTCAAGATTGCTTGGCTATTCAGGGTCTTTTATGTCCCCATACAAATTTTAAGATTTTTTGCTCTAGGTGTATAAAATCTACCATTGGTAATTTGATAGGGACTGCATTGAGTCTGTAGATTGCTTTGGGTAGTACAGTCATTTTCACAATATTGATTCTTCCAATCCGAGAACATGGTATATCTCTCCAACTGTTTGTGTCATCTTTGATTTCTTTCATCAGAGTCTTATAGTTTTCTGAATACAGTTCTTTGTCTTTTTTTTGTGGTATGCGGGCCTCTCACTGTTGCGGCCTCTCCCGTTGTGGAGCACAGGCTCCAGACGCACAGGCCCAGTGGCATGGCTCACGGGCCCAGCCGCTCTGCAGCATGTGGGATCTTCCCGGACCAGGGCAGCTACCCATGTCCCCTGCATCTGCAGGTGGACTCTCAACCACTGCACCACCAGGGAAGCCCTGTGTTTCCCACTTAGAAAAGTTCCTTGTGCATTTGTTGTAGAGCTGGTTTGGTGGTGCTGAATTCTCTTAGCTTTCGCTTGTCTCTAAAGCTTTTGATTTCTCCGTCGAATCTGAATGAGATTGCTGCTGGCTAGAGTAATCTTGGTTGTGGGTTCTTCCCTTTCATCACTTTAAATATATTGTGCCACTCCCTTCTGGCTTGTAGAGTTTCTGCTGAGAAATCAGCTGTTAACCTTATGGGAGTTCCCTTGTATGTTATTTGTCATTTAACCCCTTGTTGCTTTTAATAATTTTTTTTTTGTCTTTAATTTTTGTCAGTTTGATTACTATGTGTCTTGGCATGTTTTTCCTTGGGTTCATCCTTCCGGGGACTCTCTGCACTTCCTGGACTTGGGTAGCTATTTCCTGTCCCATGTTAGCGAAGTTTTCAACTATAATCTCTACAAATAGTTTCTCGGGTCCTTTCTCTCTCTCTTCTCCTTCTGGGATCCCTATAATGCAAATGTTGGTGCATTTAATGTTGTCCCAGAGGTCTCTTATGCTGTCTTCATTTCTTTTCATTCTTTTTTCTTTATTCTGTTCCATAGCAGTGAATTCCACCATTCTGTCTTCCAGGTCACTTATCCATTCTTCTGACTCAGTTATTCTGCTATTGTTTCCTTCTAGCATATTTTTCATTTAAGTTATTATATTGTTCATCTCTGATTATTTGTTCTTTAATTCTTCTAGGTCTTTGTTAAACATTTCTTGCATCTTCTTGATCTTTACCTCCATTCTTTTTCCGAGGTCCTGGAACATCTTCACTATCATTATTTTGAATTCTTTTTCTGGAAGATTGCCTATCTCCATTTCATTTAGTTGTTTTTCTGGGATTTTATCCTTTTCATTCATCTGGTACACAGTCCTCTGTCTTTTCATTTTGTCTATCTTTCTGTGAATGTGGTTTTCATTCCACAGGCTGCAGAATTGTAGTTATTCTTGCTTCTGCTGTCTGCACTCTGGTGAATGAGGCTATCTGAGAGGCTTGTGCAAGCTTCCTGATGGGAGGGACTGGTAGTGGGTAGATCTGGGTGTTGCTTTGGTGGGCAGAGCTCAGTAAAACCTTTATCTGCTTGTCTGCTTATGGGTGGGGCTGAATTCCCTCCCTGTTTGTTGTTTGGCCTGAGGCGACCCAGCACTGGAGGCTACAGGCCCTTTGGTGGGGCTAAAGGTGGACTCTGGGAACACTCACACCAAGGAGCACTTCCCAGAACTTCTTACTGTCTCTTTTAAATATGTTTTGAAATCAGGAAGTGTGAGTCCTCTAACTTTGCTCTTCTTTTTTAAAATTGCTTTGTCTAGTTGGGCCCAGTAACGGCTTTTTATTTAGAATCACAAGGGACCTCTGCTCAGGTTTCAGGTTTTGGGCCTTTGTCTCTCAAGGCCTCACTGATGTCCAGCAAGAAGCCACTGCCACATGGGCATCCTCACTGCTACTCCAGTTCCTGAGGCATCAACTTCCTAAAGGTTTCAAGTCCATTTAGATGAATTCTAACAAAACTTGGAAGATGAAAGTTTGATTTTTTTTTGTTTGTTTAAATGGAGACTATTAAGAAAAGGAAGTTATATGAAGTATTTTTGTTAGACTAATTAACTGTAAGCCCTTAGCACTTTCTGCATCAGAGGCCACCAATCTCAAGGCATTTGGTACATGGTGTGGCGTGTGCAGGAAAGCAGCAATGTCTAAGAGAGTGAGAGATGCCTGAAATGTATCTTTAAATGCAATTAGGAGAAAAACTCTAATGAATTCTAAAGGGGTTTCCTCCTTATGTGACACCAACATGGAGGCATGAGACTGCCCTTACATCAAGAATTCTACGTGAAAATATAATTAATTGGACTTCTAACACTAGACTGATTATCTAGTAAAAGCAAACACAACTATATTATAAAATATATATAAAATAAAATCCTGACATATCAAACCACCATTTTATGAGCTACAGATGCACATTAGGCAAGGGTACTTCACTTCATTGAATGTCTTTCTTAACGACTAATAACTAATCAGAGTGCTAACTGTTAGGAGATCTGGTCTATGAAAATTTAATCTTATATGAAGATGATAATCCTTGAAATGATGAAAGCAAAAAAGATCTATCTTATTTTTATTTTATTTTATTTTATTTTATTTATTTATTTTTTTTTGCGGTATGCGGGCCTCTCACTGTTGTGGCCTCTCCCGTTGCGGAGCACAGGCTCCGGATGCGCAGGCCCAGAGGCCATGGCTCACGGGCCCAGCCGCTCCGCAGCATATGGGATCCTCCCAGACCGGGGCACGAACCCGTATCCCCTGCATCGGCAGGCGGACTCTCAACCACTGCGCCACCAGGGAGGCCCCTATCTTATTTTTAAAAATCATAAATAATATAAAGCTTCTGAAGAGTGTCAATTCTATTTTTAAAATAGTACAGCTGGAGGAGACCTTCAAGATGGCCGAGGAGTAGGATGTGAAGATCACCCTCTGCCTCACGAATACAACAGAAATCCATCTACATGTGGAACAACTCCTACAGAACACCTACTGAACGCTGGCAGAAGACCTCAGACCTCCCAAAAGGCAAGAAACTCCCTATGTACCTGGGTAGGGCAAAAAAAAAACAGAGACAAAAGAATAGGGATGGAACCTGCACCACTGGGAGGGAGCTGTGAAGGAGGAAAAGTTTCCACACACTAAGAAGCCCCTTCACTGGCAGAGACGGGGGTGGCGGGGGGCGGGGGGGAAACTTTGGAGCCATGAAGGAAAGCGCAGCAACACGGGTGCAGAGGGCAAAGCGGAGAGATTCCCACACAGAGGATCACTGCCGACCAGCACTCACCAGCCTGAGAGGCTTGTCTGCTCACCTGCCAGAATGGGTGGGGGCTGGGAGCTGAGGCTTGGGCTTTGAAGGTCAGATCTCAGGGAGAGAACTGGGGTTGGCTGAGTGAACACAGCCTGAAGGGGGCTAGTGCACCACAGCTAGCCAGGAGGGAGTCCAGGAAAAAGTCTGGAACTGCCTAACAAGCAAGAGACCATTGTTTTGGGGTGCAAGGAGAGGGGATTCAGAGCACCGCCTAAACGAGCTCCAGAGATGGACGCGAGCTGTGGCTATCAGTGCAGACACCAGAGACCGGCATGAAATGCTAAGACTACTGCTGCAGCCACAAAGAAACCTGTGTGCAGGCACAGGTCACTATCCACACCTCCTCTCCCAGGAGTCTGTGCAGCCCACCACTGCCAGGGTCCCATGATTCAGGAACAACTTCCCTGGGAGAACACATGGCGCACCTCAGGCTGTTGCAACGTCACGCGGGCCACAGGCTCAAGCTGCATTCCATACCCCTCCCCCACAGGCCTCAGTGACCCAGAGCCCCCTAATCAACTGCTCCTTTAACCCGTCCTGTCTGAGTGGGAACAGACGCCCTCAGGCGACCTACACGTGGAGGCGGGGCCAGTCCAAAGCTGAACCCCATGAGCCGTGCAAACAAAGAAGAGAAAGGGAAATTTCTCCCAGCAGTCTCAGGAGCAGCAGATTAAATCTCCAGAATCAACTTGATGTACCCTGCACCTGTGGAATACCTGAACAGACAACGAATCATTCCAAAACTGAGGCAGTGGACTTTGGGAGGAACTGTAGATTTGAGGTTTGTTGTATGTGACTGACTGGTTTCTGGTTTTATGTTTATCTTAGTTTAGTATTTAGAGTTTATTATATTTGGTAGATTTGTTTATTGAATTGGTTGCTCTCTTCCTTTTTTAAAAAAATATATAGAGAGAATTTTTTTTCCTTTTCCTCTTTTTGTGAGTGTGTATGTGTATGCTTCTTTGTGTGATTTTGTCTGTATAGCTTTGCTTTTACCATTTGTCCTGGGTTCTGCCTGTCCGTTTTTGTTTTTGTTTTTTTAGTATAGTTTTTAGCACTTTTTATCATCAGTGGATTTGTTTTTTGGTTTGGTTGCTCTCTTCTTTCTTTTATTTATTACTTTTTAATTTTAATAACTTTTTAATTTCTTTTTATTTCTTCTTTCTTTCTTTCTCTCTCTCTCTCTCTCTCTCGGTACTCCAGCCAGGTGTCAGGCCTGTGTCTCTGAGGTGGGAGAGCCGAGTTCAGGACATTGGTCCACCAGAGACCTCCCGGCCCCATGTAATATCAAATGGCAAAAGCTCTCTGAGATCTCCAACTAAGCGCTAAGACCCAGCTCCACTCAATGACCAGAAAGCTACAGTGCTGGACACCCTATGCCAAACAACTAGCAAGACAGAAACACAACCCCACCCATGAGCAGAGAGGCTGCCTAAAATCATAATAAGGTCAAAGACACCCCAAAACACACCACCGGACATGGTTTTGCCCACCAGAAAGACAAGATCCAACCTCATCCACCAGAACACAGGCACTAGCCCCTCCACCAGGAAGCCTACACAACCCACTGAACCAACCTTACCCACTGGGGGCAGACACCAAAAACAATGGGAACTATGAACCTGCAGCCTGCGAAAAGGAGACCCCAAACACAGTAAGTTAAGCAAAATGAGATGACAGAGAAAGACACAGCAGAAGAAGGAGCAAGGTAAAAACCCACCAGACCAAACAAATGAAGAGGAAATAGGCATTCTACCTGAAAAAAAATTCAGAGAAATTATACTAAAGATGATCCAAAGTCTTGGAAATAGAATGGAGAAAATATAAGAAACATTTAACAAAGACCTAGAAAAACTAAAGAGCAAACAAACAGTGATGAACAACACAATAAATGAAATTAAAAATTCTCTAGAAGGAATCAATAGCAGAATGAGGCAAAAGAACGGATAAGTGATGTGGAAGATAAAATAGTGGAAATAACTACTGCAGAGCAGAATAAAGAAAACAGAATGAAAAGCATTGAGGACAGTCTTAGAGACCTCTGGGACAATATTAAATGCACCAACATTCTAATTATAGGGGTCCCAGAAGCAGAAGAGAAAGAGAAATGAACTGAGAAAATATTTGAAGAGATTATAGTTGAAAACTTTCCTAGTATGGGAAAGGAAGTAATCAATCAAATCCAGGAAGCGCAGAGAGTCCCATACAGGATAAATCCAAGGAGAAACATGCCAAGACACATATTAATCAAACTATCGAAAATTAAGTACAAAGAAAAAATTTTAAAAGCAGCAAGGGAAAAGCAACAAATAACATACAAGGGAATCCCCATAAGTTTAACAGCTGATCTTTCAGCAGAAATTCTGCAAGCCAGAAGGGAGTGGCAGGACATATTTAAAGTGATGAAAGGGAGGAACCCACAACCAAGAATACTCTGCCCAGCAAGGATCTCATTCAGATTTGACAGAGAAATTAAAACCTTTACAGACAAGCAAAAGCTAAGAGAATTCAGCACCACCAAAACAGCTCTACAACAAATGCGAAAGGAACTTCTCTAGGCAGAAAACACAAGAGAAGGAAAAGATGTACAATAACAAACCCCAAACAATTAAGAAAATGGTAATAGGAACATACATATTGATAATTACCTTAAATGTAAATGGATTAAATGCTCCAACCAAAAGACACAGAGTGGCTGAATGGATACAAAAACAAGACCCATATATATGCTGTCTACAAGAGACCCACTTCACACCTAGGGACACATACAGACTGAAAGTGAGGGGATGGAAAAAGATATTTCATGCAAATGGAAACCAAAAGAAAGCTGGAATAGCAATTCTCATATCAGAAGAAATAGACTTTAAAATAAAGACTATTACAAGAGACAAAGAAGGACACTACATAATGATCAAGGGATCAATCCAAGAAGAAGATATAACAATTGTAAATACTTATGCACCCAACATAGGAGCACCTCAATATGTAAGGTAAATGCTAACAGCCACAAAAGGGGAAATTGATAGTAATACAATCATAGTAGGGGACTTTAACACCCCACTTTCACCAATGGACAGATCATCCAAAATGAAAATAAATAAGGAAACACAAGCTTTAAATGATACATTAAACAAGATGGACTTAATTGATATTTATAGGACATTCCATCCAAAAACAACAGAATACATTTCTTCTCAAGTGCTCAGGGAACATTCTCCAGGATAGGTCATATCTTGGGTCACAAATCAAGCCTTGGTAAATGTATGAAAATTAAAATCGTATCAAGTATCTTTTCCGACCACAATGCTATGAGACTAGATATCAATTACAGGAAAAAATCTGTAAGAAATACAAACACATGGAGGCTAAACGATTCACTATTTAATAACCAAGAGATCACTGAAGAAATCAAAGAGGAAATCAAAAAATACCTAGAAACAAACAACAATGAAAACACGACGACCCAAAACCTGTGGGATGCAGTGAAAGCAGTTCTAAGAGGGAAGTTTATAGCAATACAATCCTACCTCAAGAAACAAGAAACATCTCAAAAAAACAACCTAAACTTACACTTAAATCAATTAGAGAAAGAAGAACAAGAAAACCCCAAAGTTAGCAGAAGGAAAGAAATTATAAAGATCACATCAGATATAAATGAAAAAGAAATGAAGGAAATGATAGCAAAGATCAATAAAACTAAAAGTTACTTCTTTGAGAAGATAAACAAAATTGACAAACCACTAGCCAGACTCCTCAAGAAAAAAAAGGGAGAAGACTCAAATCAATAGAATTATAAATGATAAAGGAGAAGTAACCACTGACACAGCAGAAATAAAAAGGATCCTGAGAAATTACTACAAGCAACTATATGTCAATAAAATGGACAAGCTGGAAGAAATGGACAAATTCTTAGAAAAGCACAACCTCCCGAGACTGAAGCAGTAAGAAATAGAAAATAGACCAATCACAAGCACTGAAATTGAGATTGTGATTTAAAATCTTCCAACAAACAAAAGCCCAGGACCAGATGGCTTCACAGGCAAATTCTATCAAACATTCAGAGAAGAGCTAACACCTATCCTTCTCAAACTCTTCCAAAATATAGCAGAGGGAGGAACACCCCCAAACTCATTCTACAAGGCCATCATACCAAAACCAGACAAAGATGTCACAAAGAAATAAAACTACATCCCAATATCACTGATGAACATAGATGCAAAAATCCTCAACAAAATACTAGCAAACAGAATCCAACAACACATTAAAAGGATCATACACCATGATCAAGTGGGAAGAATTCGGGAATGCAAGGATTCTTCAATATGCAAAAATCATTCAGTGTGATACAACATATAAACAAATTGATGGAGAAAAACCATATGATCATCTCAAGAGATGCAGAAAAAACTTTTGACAAAATTCAACAAATTCAATTTTTTATTTATGATAAAAAACCTCCAGAAAATAGGCATAGAGGGAACTTACTTTAACATAATAAAGACCATATATGACAAACCCACAGCCAACATTGTTCTCAATGATGAAAAACTGAAACCATTTCCTCTAAGATCAGGAGCAAGACAAGGTTGTGCACTCTAACCACTATTATTCAACATAGTTTTGGAAGTTTTAGCCACAGCAATCAGAGAAGAAAAAGAAATAAAAGGAATCCAAATCAGAAAAGAAGAAGTAAAGCTGTCACTGTTTGCAGATGACATGAAACTAAACATAGAGAATCCTAAAGATGCTACCAGAAAACTACTAGAGCTAATCAATGAATTTGGTAAAGTAGCAGGATATAAAATTAATGCACAGAAATCTCTTGCATTCCTATATACTTATGATGAAAAATCTGAAAGAGAAATTAAGGAAACACTCCCATTTACCACTGCAACAAAAAAAATAAAATACCTAGGAATAAACCTACCCAAGGAGACAAAAGACCTGTATACAGAAAACTATAAGACACTGATGAAAGAAATGAAAGATGATACAAACAGATGGAGAGGTATACCATGTTCTTGGATTGGAAGAATCAACATTGTGAAAATGACTATACTACCCAAAGCAATCTACAGATTCAATGCAATCCCTATCAAACTAGCAATGGCATTTTTCACAGAACTAGAACAAAAAATTTCACAATTTGCATGGAAATACAAAAGACCCCGGATAGCCAAAGTAATCTTGAGAAAGAAAAACATAGCTGGAGGAATCATGTTCCCCAACTTCAGACCATATTACAAAGCTACATTAATCAAGACAGTATGGTACTGGCACAAAAGCAGAAATATAGATCAATGGTACAGGATAGAAAGCCCAGAGATAAACCCATGCACCTATGCTCACCTAATCTATGACAAAGGAGGCAAGAATATACAATGGAGAAAAGACAGTCTCTTCAATAGGTGGTACTAGGAAAACAGGACAGCTACATGTAAAAGAATGAAATTAGAACACTCCCTCACACCATACACAAAAATAAACTCAAAATGGATTAAAGACCTAAATGTAAGGCCAGACACTATAAAACTCTTAGAGGACAACATAGGCAGAACACTCTATGACATACATCACAGCAAGATCCTTTTTGACCCACCTCCTAGAGAAATGGAAATAAAAACTAAAATTAAAAAAATGGGACCTAATGAAACTTAAAAGCTTTTTCACAGCAAAGGAACCCATAAACAAGAAGAAAAGACAACCCTCAGAATGGGAGAAAATATTTGCAAATGGAACAAGTGACAAAGGATTCATCTCCAAAATATACAAGCAGCTCACTCAGCTCAATATCAAGGAAACAAACAACCCAATCCAAAAATGGGCAGAAGACTTAAACAGACATTTTCCAAAGAAGATATACAGATTGCCAACAAACACATGAAAGGATGCTCAACATCACTAATCATTAGAGAAAGGCAAATCAAAACTACAATGAGGTATCACCTCACACCAGTCAGAATGGCCATCATCAAAAAATCTACAAACAATAAATGCTGGAGAGGGTGTGGAGAAAAGGGAACTCTACTGCACTGTTGGTGGGAATGTAAATTGATACAGCCACTATGGAGAACAGTATGGAGGTTCCTTAAAAAACTAAAAATAGGACTACCATATGACTGATCAATCCCCCTACTGGGCATATACCCTGAGTAAACCATAATTCAAAAAGAGTCAGGTATCACAATGTTCATTGCAGTTCTATTTACAATAGCCAGGACATGGAAGCAACCTAAGTGTCCATCGACAGATGAATTGATAAAGAAGATGTGGCACATATATATGACGGAATATTACTCAGCCATAAAAAGAAACGAAATTGAGTTATTTGTAGTGAGGTGGATGGACCTAGAGACTGTCATACAGAGTGAAGTTAGTCAGAAAGAGAAAAATAAATACCATATCCTAAAACATATATATGGAATGTTAAAAAAATGTTCTGAAGAGCCTAGGGGCAAGACAGGAATAAAGACGCAGACGTAGAGAATAGACTTGAGGACACAGGGAGGGGGAAGGTTAAACTTGGACGAAGCGAGAGAGTGGCATGGACATATATACACTACCAAATGTAAAATAGATAGCTAGTGGGAAGCAGCTGCATAGCACAGGGAGATCAGCTCAGTGCTTTGTGACCACCTAGAGGGGTGGGATAGGGAGGGAGGGAGGGAGACGCAAGAGGGAGGAGGTATGGGGATATATGTATATGTATAGCTGAATCACTCTGTTATAAAGCAGAAACTAACACACAATTGTAAAGCAATTATACTCCAATAAAGATTTTAAAAAATAAAATAAAATAAATAAAATAGTATAGCTGTTACCTGGGAAATAACTTAACTAAAACAGCTTGGGGGCTTCCCTGGTGGCGCAGTGGTTGAGAGTCCACCTGCCGATGCAGGGGACACGGGTTCGTGCCCCGGTCTGGGAAGATCCCATATGTCGCAGAGCGGCTGGGTCCATGAGCCATGGCAGGTGAGCCTGCACGTCCGGAGCCTGTGCTCCGCAACGGGAGAGGCCACAACAGTGAGAGGCCCGCGTACCGCAAAAAAAACCAAAAAAACCCAAAAAAAACCCCCAGCTTGAACAGAGTATATGCTAAGGAAGGGCTGAATTTGACACAGAAAGTTTTAACACAGGAAGGTACTGATTTAAATGGCACCTGGAGTTTAGAGATCAAATCCAGAGAACCAAGGAAACATGGAATGCCTAGTTTAAGACTGAATGGTAACTGATGTGATCTTAAAGAATCCTTTTGCCAGCAGTCTATGCTGTTTAATTGGGTGATTATGTTCTAGGGGATTTTAAGTTTCCCAAATGGCAATCTGGCATTCCATTGTTGGTCCATGGGTTAATCTGGAGGTAGAAGAAGCAGGGATGTGACACGTCACGGATGGGCTCTATCTGAAGCAGGACATTTTGTCTCCAACATTTATCATTAGTTGTTTGGACCTAAAGTAGCACAGACTGTTAATGAATATAGGTTTATCAAAAAATTCGAAGATCAATGTAATAGTGCGACTCCAGATTATTTAAAGGAATTTCTCTCCATTTTTTCTGGTTGATTAACCAGCAATGTCTGGATATGTATTTTATTCAATTTCTGAATAATATTATTAATAGAAATAATTGACACAAATTAAGACAACAGGAACTTCCCTGGCAATCCAATGGTTAAGACTTCACCTTCCAATGTCCGTGGTGCAGGTCTGATCCCTGGTCAGGGAGCTAAGATCCCACATGTCTCACAGCCAAAGAACCAAAACATAAAACAGAAGCAATATTATAACATATTCAATAAGGACTTTAAAAATGGTCCACATTAAAAACAAATCTTTAAAAAAAATAAAATAAAACAACAAATAGAAAGATACTCAGTAAAATTTAGATTTACAAAACTTGCTCCAGGGATGTTGTCCTTATTGAAGTAATTCTCTCTCTCTCTCTTTACCTAGCAAAAACTGGAATCCATAGACTTATTATGATCAAAGTGCTGATTGATTAATCGAATTTTGTA